>NC_088302.1:46139682-46457115 GCF_032854445.1 Liolophura sinensis | reverse complement strand
TCTAAACCTGCCTATCCCAGACACTGGGCAATAAGGTGTGCTTTAAAGAATGCATGCTGTATTAGAGAGATATATTTTATCATAACACGGCGTGTATTTGTAACAATTGAGATTTCTTTGATATTTCTTTTGTATATATATATATATATATATATATATATATATATATATATATATATATATAGGGAAGAGAGTGTTTATTGTACTGACGCATAACTCACCTGGAACTGTACACTATCGTGCCATTCTCATACAGATGCATTAGTTTGTTAGGAACCGTAACATCGTGAAAATCGGCTTTTTTCTCATTGGAAAAGTATAAGTCTGGCACCCAGACATCTTTCATAGTTTTGGCATCCAGTTCCAGAAACGTGATCTTCTGAAGGGGCTCGCTAAATCTCAACCTAGAATCCATCCACGTTTGATTGATCAGGAAGTTAATGGAGAAGTCCTACAACAAGCAATAACATGGCACTGAGCAGTGTAATCCGTGTGGTATTAGGGGAATCATTTGTGCTGGAGTCAGGCAGTACCTGATGGTTTCAGCATCATGGGCAATGGCGAAGTCTGCAGAGATTACTGAGCTGAGAGCGACCATGCAAAAAGAAAACATCGGACGGATTCGTGCTTAAACCAAATAGTGACTGTATCTAGTCCAAGGAAACGACAGAGACGAACAGATACTGTTTGCATTACTGAGCAAAAAAAGGAGTTATCCTTGCTGGTTTTATGACACGAAGATTTACCGCTGTGATCCACAGTGTGTCGTGCTACATCACAAAGTTAGGGATTGGGAATTGTGGTAGAAATCAAACAGAATCCCAACAAAAACGAGGAAGGCTGGCGTCTGAATCCTGGCCGGGCCTTGTCAGCAAAGGGATAACATCTTAGCACTGGAGGCTAATTATGGCCAGTGCCAATGGTATTATACCCCTACTGCACCATTCACCACGTCGAACCACGTTATCCTTGAGCCGCAGTTAAGCATGTTATACTGATTTATCACTAAGCATATTCCATGCTTAATAGCATGTATAGGACATCTATCATTTCTGATCATGTTGCCCTCAACAGGTTTCTAACCTAAACAGTGAGGTCATAGTTTTCGGCTTATAACTGCTTATACATTCAGTGGTGTAGGAAGGAAATGAAAAAGCCTCAACATACTTTATGTTCTTGCTCGACGCACAATATAAAAACAAACATGGAATATCACTGTACCTATTTTGTTTACACTTACTCAAACGCTTCCCATGCGATTTAATACAACACAATGTATATTTTATTTATTCTTATAAACTTTACAACAGTAAGTCCACCATTGAATATTGCCTGTGAAGAATTTTTTTTAAATATGTCTGGGTGAACAAAAGTGGGGTGGGACATATACCATATATTGGTCCCCTTCCCACCTCAACTCTCAAGGCCGCCATATACAGCCATCATGAAAGGTCATTCGTACGCCAAACACAACCTAATTTAAACCTGAGGTACTCACCATATTGGCTTCACTGACGGAATCAAAGCTGTTAATGAAAAGGCTCACGGTAACTTCCGTCGGGTAGGCTGGAACAAACAGAATCGTTATGACTTTTTTTCGTTCTGCGTAGATAATTAAACTTATTTCGATACCTGCAAAATAAATTTACACAAAATAAATTTACAGAGAGCGATGAGATATTCAGACAGAATGTTGTCCGCAACGATAGTTCGGGGATGTTTCGTGTATGTCAGCTGAAGCACATACATGAAATGAAGTAATTAAAAAGCGTATATGTGCGATTATTGACCTGGAACATCCATATATATATATAGGAGTGTCGTTTTCTACGGGTTGATTACTATTTGGCTAAGGGAGTTAATGGCTTTTTCCGACGATCCCACAAGCGATTAACAATGAGGTTCCACGACAGTTCGCCTTGTTTCGTTTCAGCCGGAGATATACCAGATCCTTGATGGAATAGCGTACTATCCTGCACCAGTATCACATAATGCCACTGAGTACGGCGTGAAACTTTAGTGAAATAAATAAATAGATATAAGTAGGTTTTGGCTGTAATGCTTAATACACGTTCGCAAAGTAACACTCCTAGAAATGGCCATATGACTGTACCACGGTAAACTGTTCCACACTTTACGTCGCTATGGTATAGGACCTCGTAACTGGGTGGTGCGCTGATTACACAAAACTCATTCATTTTTCCTCATTTCTTTAAATCTATCCAACTTCATCGACCCATATACATACATCACCGTTGTCGTGAGATAAATACCAATGCTAAATAATACACTTGTAAATGCCCATTCGCTAGGACACATATGGGTTTGGTTCAGTTCGTGCCTTAGATAGGGTATCTCTAAGATTCAAATATCTCTAAACGGTTTTAGGGCCTCGGTGGCAATAACAGTCATTCAAATGATAATAAAGGTCAATTAAGAGGTTGTACAAGACTTTCGTTGTTTTCCACCAGCACAGCAAGCATGTACTTCACCCATACATACAATTAGCCGTTCCATTGCAAATAAATGAATTCATTAAATATCAAGCAAAATATGGCCCCTGGTGTGAGAATACCTGCGTTCTTTTCTCTTCGCATGTTGAGATTTTATCCTCATTGGCATCTTATCAAGAATAACTTTACTCATTTATACATCTTAGTAATCGACATCACCTTGTTAGAAGGAAGTGGTCTGTTTGCTCCCCCCCCCCCCCCCAAATAGACAATGTTATGCCTTTTATCAGGCACTCTTGTCTTTGGTCAATTTAGATTTTTTAGAAATACGTTCGTTAACAAATTCGTACTGAGTCAATTGTAGCACTTTTCTGAGAGTGATTTGGCGTAGAAAGGCCACAGAATTTTCACGACTGTATGGTACTCATGGCGTCTTTTACTGACCAAAACATCGCCTTTGGCTTCCGGCCAATCTATAAGCCGTCTGTTACTAAACATCTGAGCGAGGCTCCTACAAGCAGTCTTCCTGGGTCGTCGTAACCTGTGTTGTCTGAGGCTTTCTGTGTTGATATGGCTCTCCTAATAAAGTAGTGCTACTCTGATGTCAGTGGTGACACCATCAATTCAATGAAAATGTTAGACTGTTCCAGTCAACGATAGCATGGACTCAAAATGGCGAAACAATGTTCCGAAACGACGGATTAATCCTTGGGAAAACCTTTCTTGCTGGAAACACAAAACCTTGATGAATTTAATATTAACAGAGTTATCCGTCTGCAGGCAAAGCGCGATGTGGTCACGTCCATTATTATTGTTCTTTACAACCAGACTTCATTTATTGATAAAAGGCGACATTTGTTTGGCATGCTTGTCTATACCGCACAGAAACCAGATCTTTTGCATTTGTAAGTAGAACAATTTAGCTTGTAACACGAATTTTCCCGTCGTTTCCCAACCTTTCCTGTAAGCTTTCTGGACTGGTTTAGTATGTCATTGTCATTTTATTTGCTCTGGGCCTGTAGTTATTTCAGCGCGACCTTTGACTAGGTTTTAACCATAGTGCTCCTCATACAGTGATGATGTCAAAAACCGAGATTTACGCCGGAATGCTAATGTGACATCGGAGTACATTGATGTACGGTTATTGGCAAATCTATCCTCTGGGCGATCAAACGCCCCAAGCTTCGAGAACCGCTCAACACTAAAGCAAAATTGCAGTGTTTGTTTAGGCCATTATGTACGCTTCGATATGTTCCAGAATTTTAGCGGCCAAGTTTATGGATGGTGTGAATCGGACAGACCCGGAAAAATTGACCTCATTCTGACCAGCCGAGTTAGTCGTCATGATTCTCTTCACTCTGAGTTTCTTTTCACCGCATCTCCTATTCATTTGATTATCAAGCAGAAGATTTTATGCTGAGACGTTTCTCACTTAAGAACAAATTTGATCTGGAGAGGAAGGGGACCGCGGCAGAGGTACATGCCTTTCTAAAACACAGGTGCGGGTTCAAAACCGGTCTTGGATCGATACTTTATAGATTTCCCCGCTCTCAGTGGCAATAAAGTGTCGATGATGCTCGAGTGACCTTTGGCGCAGTTTAAAATTCGCTGAAGGCCACTTGTCTTCTACCAACATGGTATACATATCTGACCGTCAAACGTGGGAAAGTTTGTCTGTAATTTGCCAAAGTTCGGTGGTTTACAATTGAGACTCCGGTCTCCTTCACCCATTAAACTGATCGTCATCGAATATGACTTTATCAACGTCAAATAAAATAATTAATTGTTCCAGAGACAACTATTTTAACGATATTTTGTAAGCAAAAGTATGGAGTATCACCCTTAAGGCTTATCAGTGTGCGGTCATGGAGCACGGGGACACATATTTCCTAATAAGGCTTATCAGTGTACGGTCATGGAGCACGTGGACACATATTTCCTAATAAGGCTTATCAGTGTACGGTCATGGAGCACGGTGACACATATTTCCTAATAAGGCTTATCAGTGTACGGTCATGGAGCACGGGGACACAGTTTTTCCTATTAAGGCTTATCAGTGTACTATCATGGAGTACGGGGACACATATTTCCTAATAAGGCTTATCAGTGTACGGTCATGGAGCACGTGGACACATATTTCCTAATAAGGCTTATCAGTGTACGGTCATGGAGCACGTGGACACATATTTCCTAATATAGCTTATCAGTGTACGGTCACGGAGCATGGGGACACATATTTCCTAATAAGGCTTATCAGTGTACGGTCATGGAGCACGGGGACACATATTTCCTAATAAGGCTTATCAGTGTACGGTCATGGAGCACGGGGGCACATATTTCCTAATAAGGCTTATCAGTGTGTGGTCATGGAGCACGGGAACACATATTTCCTAATATAACTTATCAGTGTACGGTCATGGAGCACGGGGGCACATATTTCCTAATAAGGCTTATCAGTGTACGGTCATGGAGCACGGGGGACACATATTTCCTAATAAGGCTTATCAGTGTACGGTCATGGAGCATGTGGACACATATTTCCTAATAAGGCTTATCAGTGTGTGGTCATGGAGCACGGGAACACATATTTCCTAATAAGGCTTATCAGTGTACGGTCATGGAGCACGTGGACACATATTTCCTAATAAGGCTTATCATTGTACGGTCATGGAGCACGGGGGCACATATTTCCTAATAAGGCTTATCAGTGTACGGTCATGGAGCAACGGGACACATATTTCCTAATAAGGCTTATCAGTGTACGGTCATGGAGCATGTGGACACATATTTCCTAATAAGACTTATCAGTGTACGGTCACGGAGCACGGGGGCACATATTTCCTAATAAGGCTTATCAGTGTACGGTCACGGAGCACGGGGGCACATATTTCCTAATAAGGCTTATCAGTTTACGGTCATGGAGCACGGGGACACAGATTTCCTATTAAGGCTTATCAGTGTACTATCATGGAGTACGGGGACACATATTTCCTAATAAGGCTTATCAGTGTACGGTCATGGAGCACGGGGACGCATATTTCCTAATAAGGCTTATCAGTGTGCGGTCATGAAGCACGTGGACACATATTTCCTAATAAGGCTTATCAGTGTGCGGTCATGGAGCACGTGGACACATATTTCCTAATAAGGCTTATCAGTGTGTGGTCATGGAGCACGGGACCACATATTTCCTAATAAGGCTTTTCAGTATACGGTCATGGAGCATGTGAACACATATTTCCTAATTAGGCTTATCAGTGTACGGTCATGGAGCACGGGGACAAATATTTCCTAATAAGGCTTATCAGTGCACGGTCATGGAGCACGGAGACACATATTTCCTAATAAGGCTTATCAGTGTACGGTCATGGAGCACGGAGACACATATTTTCTAATAAGGCTTATCAGTGTACGGTCATGGAACACGGGGACACATATTTCCTAATTAGGCTTATCAGTGTACTATCATGGAGTACGGGGACACATATTTCCTAATAAGGCTTATCAGTGTACGGCCATGGATCACGGGGACACATATTCCCTAATAAGGCTTATCAGTGTACGGTCATGGAGTATGTGGACACATATTTCCTAATAAGGCTTATCAGTGCACGGTCATGGAGCACGGGGACACATATTTCCTAATAAGGCTTATCAGTGTACGGTCATGGAGAACGGGGACACATATTTCCTAATAAGGCTTATCAGTGTACGGTCATGGAGCACGGGGACACATATTTCCTAATATAGCTTATCAGTGTACGGTCATGGAGCACGGGGACACATATTTCCTAATAAGGCTTATCAGTGTACGGTCATGGAGCATGTGGAGGCATATTTCCTAAAAAGGCTTATCAGTGCACGGTCATGGAGCACGGGGGCACATATTTCCTAATAAGGCTTATCAGTGTACGGTCATGGAGCACGGGGGCACATATTTCCTAATAAGGCTTATCAGTGTACGGTCATGGAGCACGGGGACACATATTTCCTAATAAGGCTTATCAGTGTACGGTCATGGAGCACGGGGGCACATATTTCCTAATAAGACTTATCAGTGTGTGGTCATGGAGCACGGGGACACATATTTCCTAATAAGGCTTATCAGTGTACGGTCATGGAGCATGTGGACACATATTTCCTAATAAGGCTTATCAGTGTACGGTCATGGAGCATGTGGACACATATTTCCTAATAAGACTTATCAGTGTACGGTCATGGAGCACGGGGACACATATTTCCTAATAAGGCTTATCAGTGTACGGTCATGGAACACGGGGACACATATTTCCTAATTAGGCTTATCAGTGTACTATCATGGAGTACGGGGACACATATTTCCTAATAAGGCTTATCAGTGTACGGCCATGGAGCACGGGGACACATATTCCCTAATAAGGCTTATCAGTGTACGGTCATGGAGTATGTGGACACATATTTCCTAATAAGGCTTATCAGTGCACGGTCATGGAGCACGGGGACACATATTTCCTAATAAGGCTTATCAGTGTACGGTCATGGAGCACGGGGACACATATTTCCTAATAAGGCTTATCAGTGTACGGTCATGGAGCACGGGGACACATATTTCCTAATATAGCTTATCAGTGTACGGTCATGGAGCACGGGGACACATATTTCCTAATAAGGCTTATCAGTGTACGGTCATGGAGCATGTGGACACATATTTCCTAATAAGGCTTATCAGTGCACGGTCATGGAGCACGGGGGCACATATTTCCTAATAAGGCTTATCAGTGTACGGTTATGGAGCACGGGGGCACATATTTCCTAATAAGGCTTATCAGTGTGTGGTCATGGAGCACGGGGACACATATTTCCTAATAAGGCTTATCAGTGTACGGTCATGGAGCATGTGGACACATATTTCCTAATAAGGCTTATCAGTGTACAGTCATGGAGCATGTGGACACATATTTCCTAATAAGACTTATCAGTGTACGGTCATGGAGCACGGGGACACATATTTCCTAATAAGGCTTATCAGTGTACGGTCATGGAGCACGGGGACACAGATTTCCTAATAAGGCTTATCAGTGTACGGTCATGGAGCACGGAGACACATATTTCCTAATAAGGCTTATAAGTGTACGGTCATGGAGCACGTGGACACATATTTCCTAATAAGGCTTATCAGTGTACGGTCATGGAGCACGGGGACACATATTTCCTAATAAGGCTTATCAGTGTGCGGTCATGGAGCACGGGGACACATATTTCCTACATTGGAATTTGGCGCATGAAGTTCATTTATGGTGCCCACAGAATGTACACCAGCGAACTTTCGGGGACAGTTCCGGGGAATCCTGACGTATCCTTGCTACGACAAGATACTGTCAATTCAAACAAAAGCCCGCAGATAAAACAGCATAGAGTGTTCCGTGGGAGTGACAGAAATCCAGTTAGCAGAGCTTCGTCGCTAACTGTCTGCAATAGCAGCACTGGGTATACAGGGCCCCATCTGGGCTTCCAATTGGATAAGCGACGGTTGTTTATTGAAAAAAAAACCCGAACCACAGAGGGCATACTGGTGTTTGGTTTATATATTATTATATTTATTTCATGTGTTTTCTGTTTTTCTTTCTTCTTCTAAACCAATCAGTTACTGAATAAGCATTATATCATGAAAATACCAGCTATTAATGGATTTCCCAATTGTTACCATCTACCATGACGTAAACTAATAACAGGGAAATTCAAACTTTCGCCAAGTTTAGGCAAAGTACGAAATTGTTGTTTGAAACATAGACCAATGGCCAAAGTAACCTTATATTCCAAAGAAATCAAAAAAATACAAAAACATTCTTAGCGAAACCTAGGAAAAATGTTCAAACCGCCAACAGTTACCTCAAAAGTTTAAACAACTGAATTACTGTTTACTGAAAGAGTGTTTACCCAAGCTGGCTTTTTCGTCTACACTTCAGATGACTTTGGGAATCAACATATACCAAACATCTGGAGGGGATTGGATTGCAAATGTCAGTGAAATTTTTGGCCAAATGATACCAAGCCTCTGCTAGCCTTTGAGCTATAATTAGGCTGTTTTATCCGGTGCAAAATTGGCGTGTCAGAAAACGTAAAAGTTTGCAATAATGTAAACATAGTCTATAACCGTTGTCGTAGTGCATGGCGACAAAGTAGATAACACTGAACAAGGCATAAAACTTCAATGCTTATCTTATTCACCGTTCCCTCTTATATTTGATATACAGTCTTTACTTCATTGTATTCCAGATAAGATTTATGTCCACTGTTTTCTCTGAATAATGTAAAATATGGTTTGAATTTTAAATATATACAGTAACAACAAAATTGCTATAACAAATTCAAAATTAAAAATTTTATTTGTGTGGGCAATGCTGTTATTTTACCTTAATATAAATTATAATTAAAATCAAGAAGCACAATCTGTGTAGATGAAGAATGGTGGACGTGTGATTGATGTTTGCTATTGGCAGTCACTGATGATGAGAAACAGGAAACGTGAAACTTTGGTATTTGATGAACCCTACCTTGGTTAAATGTAGGCGCTATCCTGCTGTTATACTTTGAGGAATCCAACAACTGGCTCAGGATCTGGGCTCTGGAGAGACTGCAACAATGTCCATATTTGGTCAGCTAGCCAATTATATCCACATTTATAATTCAAGTCATTGTTTCAGAACAAAATAGGAATATGTGCATATAATGGGCACGTTCCACCGCCATTGCCACTGGCCAAATAATCATTATTTCACTGCGAAATGGGAACCTAGCGCTGGTATATCGAGTTTTAGAAGGTTTTAAAACTAGATAAGCATACCTTTCCCGTTTAAATTAAAAATTTTGAAGTTCATTTATCTTATATTGGGCATATGTGATGAGCGAAATTGCCAATTTCATTTGAAAAATACTAACTTCGTCAATGTCCACTTATACTGAAAACAGACCTGGAACATCACATATTGAACTGTGCATATCGCCTCCGAAATTCTAAACCAGTACTTGCCAGAACCATGCGGTATGTTGAACGAAGGGGAAATCATTTTACTATTTTCTCCCTTGTGTTTAGTTCATAGTCCTGCTTTTGCAGTGTTCTGTGGCAGTTCGCATGTTTCGCTCATGACAGGTGCGTGTGTATAATGTTGCTTTAGGCCACCTGCAAATGACTGATTAACCGAATCCGCTGGAGTCTAAAACAAACTCACCTGCTGGTGTTACTGCCGTCATCAGCCCGACACTCACACATCATCCCGACCAGCCAGCCCAGCCAAAACCAGCCCCAGATGTCACGCTGAGGGATGGGCATCCTGTCAGTGAATAATCATAGATTACCAGATAACCTATGCTCTTACCTAATCCACACAGTATGCCAATATCACTCAGGCCAACAACAAAATCATTTACCTTGGCACCGAAATGTTTTGCAGGTAACAAACCTGCGTTTCTCACAACAGCTTGTGGATGACCACAAGACATTGGTAAAGTCATCGTAAGTGAATGCCAGTCCAAATAGAGATGGGACGGTTTGGAGAAATCTGTTGATCACCCAATTTCCAAACGAGCAATACATCTCTGAAGAAAAATTTATTGCCTGAATATATGTCCTTTTGCATGTACTAACATTAGTTATGTATTTTTATGGACATTTTTTCAACAACATTTAAAGCTACTTTGGCATATAAAAAGTAAAGCTTACGACACCTGAAATAATCCAATCCCCGATCAAAAAGTCAATCAATCAATTAACCCTGGATCAATCTCGTCAGCTTTGAGCACCAGGAATGATGTAATATTCACCACCTTAAAATTCTTCAGTAACCATAGCCTCCCAAAGAGTGAACTGCAAACATGTCAGGAAACATCCTCCCACAAGAGCCAGCTGCCAACACGTGAGGAAAAATCCTCCCACAAGAGTCAGCTGTAAACGTGAGGAAAAATCCTCCCACAAGAGTCAGTTGTAAACGTGAGGAACAATCCTCCCACCAGTCAGATGTAAACATGTCAGGAAAAATCCTCCCACAAGAGTCAGCTGAAAACATGTGAAGAAAAATCTTCCCACAAGAGTCAGCTGCAAACACGTGAGGAAAAATCCTCCCACAAGAGTCAGTTGTAATCATGTCAGGAAAAATCCTCCTACAAGAGTCAGCTGTAAACATGTGAGGAAAAATTCTCCTACAAGAGTCAGCTGTAACCATGTGAGGAAAAATCCTCCTGCAAGAGCCAGCTGTAAACACGTGAGAAAAAATCCTCCCACAAGAGTCAGCTGTAAACATGTGAGGAAAAATCCTCTCAGAGATAGCGACGACCTTATTTTTTTCTACATGTTACACAGCTTCCTATTTGGCTTCTATCCTTTTGACATACCTTGTCAATGCGGTGTTCTGCAAGGAATGGCAGACATCAGAACATCAGAGTTTGGGTACACGACATCAATGAAAAAGGTTGTAAGGGGCAGATGATGCTCGGGTTTAACCCTGTCAACAGAAAAACTATTTGTCAGCCAACTACAACGCTATTCTCATTGTGCACGTTCTTATCTGTAGTATAGATTTTACTTACTTAAAAACACCCGGTATATTTCCATGGGCAAAATTTACTTAACAGCAATGACATTGTGATTGGCTTCCTTATTACACTGTTGCTTTAATTGCAACTTTTTTTTTTACAGTATTCCTGCTGTACTTTGCTGTCTGTCTACAATACCGCATGGAATGTATTTATTCTTTTCAATGCCGTCTCTATACTCCTTATTACACTGATTCTTTTCATTTCTGCTGTGGAGTTGAATGACCTATAATAATGTGTGTACTGCTGTTTACCGCTGTGTATAATTGTGTCCCTGGGACTGTCCCTGGGACTTTTGCATCTTCCTGCATTGTAACCTGTAGATAGCCTCGGGTTTCTTCCGGGCTCTGTTCGGTTTCCTATCACCATAATGTTGGCCACCATCGTATGAGTGAAATATTCCTAAGCATGGCGCAAAACTCCGATCAAATAAATATGATATCAAAAAAAAAAATATTGTGTACCAAATGTTCTTCATGTATCGTTATCTACAGCACTCTTGTATATTAACGTTGTATTATATACCAGATCTTTTGTCGGGTGTTGTCTACGGTTGTCTGAAGCACTTTTGCATATTATGCTTGTATTGTATGCCAGATCTTTTCCCGGGTGTCCAGGGTATTATATATTGTATTATATACCAGATCTTCTGTCGGGTGTCCAGTGTACGGCTCTTTGCAGCATATATATTAGGTTTGTATATTAGGCTTGTATTGTATACCAGATCTTTTCCCGGGTCTGTGTATAATATTTTATATATTGTATTATATACCACATCTTCTGTCGGGTGTCCAGTGTGCGGCTCTCTGCAGCACGTTTGTATATTAGGCTTGTATTGTATACCAGATATTTTTCTGGGTGTCCGGTGTACGATTCTCTGCAGTGCTGTTGTACTGTTGCAAGTTGTAATGTATGCACTAGTGATTACCATTGCTCGTCAGTTTTTGTACATTTAGTTTCTTGTCAGTGCATGCTTTGTGTCGATTGGGTTTATTTATAATATTACTTTTTACACAAAGGTCTTTTCGATCTGTGTATCAGTTGCCATAGTTGCATCTAAGACCACTTAACCCCTAGCATTCAAATAGTTCTTACTGTAGCAAATACAGTCAAAGATAAGAGCCAATATATGTATTTCACCTGGAAATTTCACCTATTCACAGATTAAAAGTTTGAAATTGAAATTGGATGTCATGTCAATAATATCGACTGTCTTCCTCGCATTGCTGAAAACTGGAGACTGTTTCTCTCTCACATGTTACCTGCTTTATTTATTATTTACATAATTATTTGTCTTAAACTTTTAGGGAACTGATGTCTTATGTTACTTTGATAATGTGCCATGCGATTATCGACTTCATACTTTACGAGTGGTATACGAATGTCAGACGCTAAAAGTTAGCACATGTAACGAGTTAACAAGATCCTTTCGACCAACCCATTTATTATTCAAAACATTTGCTAGAGTCTCATGTAAAATCAAATTTTAACGGAATCTAATAATGATCAGCAATAACGCCATGGGTCAATTGTGTTATCGCTTTAGCACTGGTCACTGTGTCAATGAATGCTTAACTACTCGTACTAATGGTTGTGGGTTTCCGTCGGGCTCCGCCCGGTTTCCTTCCACCAAAATTTGGCCGCTGTTGTATAAGTGAAATATTGTTGAGTACTGCGTAAAATATCAATCAAATAAATAAAATTAAATACTCGCACTGATCACTTGTCGGATTGTCCACTGCTACATATTGTACTTTCATTGTCCCAAACACAGCTCGAGTATCGACAGATATCACCATAATACGTGAAACACTTTGTTAATGTTAAGATATACAACGTGTACACGTGGTTGACACAAGGCATAATATCTGGTGATAAAAGTTAAGACAATACTGACATAGGTAGTTCCTTGGGACTAAGTATAAAGCACCATTTATTCTGAAATTAAACACTGACCCTGAAAATATGTGATGGAACGAATGTCAAAGCAGCCTTTCCAGTGCTTTGTCACACCACCCAACTGTAAATCTGTTCAATTTTCAACAACAAAACTCTCATCAAGAAATAACACGAGATTTGCATATAAGATAGCACGGGTAGCTATGAAGCGAGTGTACTTAACTGACTGATGACATGTCAGGTTAAAAAAGAAGTAAAATTATGATAATATTTTATTAAATCCCGTGTGGAAGGTGCAACCAACTTCCAATAGTTTTCAGCTAGGCGCGCTGAACTTTCATCACAATAACTGGATGTTATATGTAGAGCATTGACGCTTGACAGTGAACAACAACAGGGGTGCGATGCGATAACTTTCTAATATACATGAATGGTCTATGATATATTCTAGATGAAGGATACAGGACCATGCATGTAGATTTATAGGCATACAAGTATAATCAACTACACCACTATATATAACAAATGACCATATTTGCCAGCTCTAGGTAAAACAGATACACATAACTAAAGTAAAGAGTTGCAATAAGAACGCTATATATAATTTTCAGTCATTTAATGCTGGACAGTTTGATAAGTATATACTAGGATCACTCTTTCTATACATGACCTTCAGCGAACTCAATTTTTGCAGCTACTTACCCATGCTTAATCTGGCTCAGGTTCCGATTCCAATTCGCACCAATGCACTCATCAGCTCACAATATGGCCTGGAGATATTTAAATATTGTATCCATTTTGACCGGGATGCCACAGCACACTTTTCGATTCATGGCTTACCATGTGTAGTTCAAGTGTTGATCACTTCCAGTGCAGTATAAATGAGATAACGAATACATATTCCCAGACCATCTGGCCTAATGACTACCCTGGGGCACCTTTGCTGAGCCTAGAGCAACACCATCAGACCCGGACGCATGCCCATCTCAGCGAACCTGCCCTTATGCTAGACTTTGACAGGCTTCATCATGCTCGTATTGACGCCTTTAAAAGGTTTTATTGGGATAATAATTGCATATGTGTTGAAAGGAGGTGTCAGCCTTTAGATTCCGACAGTAACGAATAGATCAGGGGGGGGGGGGGACGTTTTCTGAATTATATGCGATAATTCAACGACGAGAGCACGGACTACAATTAATCAAATTGTTCGCGGCTTCCAGAAACCGAGTTTGGGAGTTGACAGCTCGCAGATGCCGGCAATTTTGCCTGGTAAATGTGTTGGACATTCCTAATGAACACAGAGTTGGTTCTGTTGGAGCGAGTGTCCCGCTGCAAGAGTCGTTCACTAACATCTGCCGGCAAGCTCTCCAAAGGTCACGGCTCACCAAAGATTCCTCTGCCGTACACATCTGGTTAATACCAAGGCAGTTCGATATCAGCCTTATGCATACACTCTATCTGGTACGCAATACCAAAGCAGTGTTTTGCTTTAAAGGCCGGCAATGCAAGCGCTGAGCCACCGTGGCAGACTAGGATAAAGGTGGTAAATGTGCTTGATACCACACAACAATATCTGGAGTTCGGCTAGCCTTGATTCTGGCCCAATAATCAGCACATTGACATGACACTGGGATTGACTAGGTCTGGTTTCATCGTCACGTACTTGTCACTCATGGTTCTGAAACGCAGATCTGGCATAACAATTTATCTGTCCAAAATATCGACCATTTATATCATCAAATCTTTTTCCGATGAAATGATCACTTATATGATGGGGTTATGAGTGCGAGAACATAGCTGGTGATCAATGCTTAATTACTGTAAAAATAGAAAATATAGTTAGAGAAAATACGCCAGATAAAACAAGATTTACATCTTACATGATTGATTTATATGCAACCATAAGACATGATGATTTAGACAAAGTACCTAACTTGACTTATCAATGATTGGTCGACGGCCAATAGATTATTGTATCGATGGATTGATTAATTTTATAACTATAGGGCTGACAGTTGATAACATAGTAAACAAACGATTAACTAATTCATAAGCTAAGCCAAGAAAGTCGGTAAGAAAAACAATAGGTCCACATTTTGACTACAGTGTGGCTAAACCTACTGGAAAACTTAAAAGTTCCTGTGGATAAGATTCAAGCAGAACAATGAAAAAAGACGGGCTTGGGATATTCATAGTCCACCAAAAAAATATATATATCCTGGCATATACAAGCATATAAATGAAGGAAAAATGATTATTGTCTTTCTTCAGTATGGCAGCATTTCAGCTGTCAAAGCGAATACATATCTAAACTAAGAAACATTCGTTATGGAAAGGACAAGAGTCAAGATCAAAAACTAAGACGGATATACATTTTCCAAAAATCAGCCAGGGTCCCAGCAACAAACAAAAGCAATTAGTTAAAGTGTTTTAAAATATACTAGGATAGTCTATGGGAACTAACTGTACATGCATATTTTATGGTATAGGCCAATGACCTTTAAAAATTGAATGATGGCGTCTAGCGATATTTTCAATTTGTTGGGTTATAATCGATGGAATAGTATTATTGCTGACAACCGTAAAGCTGACGACCGTAATTCTTGCACAGAAGTCAACCAGAATATGTTGATGCTGTACCCGGTACTATGTGATACACGTTTGGAAGCAATGATCGTACAAACATACTCTAATTAAAATTGTTACAATTACATACTGATTAGTGCTTTGATGCCTCTGTCCTAGTATAGAGTGTCAAGTCGTATGCAGCCTCTGGATCTAGCACCCTTCAAAGAAAAAATCTGAATAGAGAGTCTCTTATCGTCAATTTTATGTCATCAGTTTCCTCGTGAGAAAGACCACAGGGTGTTGCTGACGTTGGTGGTGTAGCCTAGAGTGCAAACGATGTCATAATCCAATATCGTCGTGTATCACTGTAGTGTTTGCTTGAATTACCGCATATCAGCACCAGCTGAAAGACGATTCTTTGCACAAGCTGTGCCTTAGTTTATCCTTCCGTCGCTAAGTCCTCTTTATGTGCGGCTCATATCATCCTGGTGGTAGATTACACTGTGCCCACTGATATTAAACGCCGTGTTTGAGTCCATTTGCACTTGGACGCTATTATCAGACCCAAAAGCATAAAATTTCCATACGATAGCTTCCCGCATTTAGCAGATAAAAGAATGTCCTGAGCTAGCATTATTTCCAGACGGACTTGTCCAGGAATTGTAACAAAGCGTTGGAGTTTGACAAATACATGAACTTATAACCTGGCCTTTGAGGCGGATATAGATCAGAGGAAAATATGTCACAAATATGAAACCGTATCAATCCATGGCAAAGTCGCCACTACACCAGTGTGCCGTAGCTATGCGGCTTTGACAAAGAAAAAAAATACGCCATCGTGGAAATGTAATTTGAGCGTCAAATCCCGACGTTCGTCAAATAAAAAAGGTCGTTCTCGATCGATAGAGGCAAAATCCATTTCCTAGACAGCCATCAACATCAATCCTCAAACCTAAAAACACGTTTAAAATAAAACTGACGACACGCAAATGGGAAGCAGTCGCTTCTTCCAGTGATGTTAGGGAGAACTTGTTGACATCACAGAACCCCAGTCAGAATTCAGCACAGAGGTTCAAGAATGCTATCTAGGTCTACAACCACAAATACATTTTTGTTGGGTGAAAAGAGTCATCGCAATCTTTGAATTGCAATGTATTTATATACCGTGTCACATTATTGCCATTTCGCAGTTTGTCAGTACACCTGTTCATGGAAGAAGTATTCTACGAAAGCTTGTGAATAAGTGATCATGTACAAAGTCTTTCCCGTTGTTTTCTTCATCACTAGCATTGTGAAACCTATCCGTACTCGTATTTTCTTTGAATTGGGAACATAGAGCGCCTAAAAGAAGTCAGTCTAGGCGGTGAACTGGTTTGCTGTTTTCTGTAACGTATTACAGTTTATGTAGGATTGTGCTCGTAAAGCAAAGAGGTATTTCTGATTGTCAGCAGGACAGCAGCAGCAAATGGTGTGAAGGCTTGGAACCGACTAGGTGGGAATATAGTCCACATTCTGAACAAATACATGGACACCTTCCTGAAACTTTCCATTTCTGATTTGCTTGGAAGAAAACATGTTAAATTGCAGGAGAGTGCAATGTTACCGGTTAATGGTGCATACAAAAGTGTTTTGCTTTCAAAAGTGTGTTTTCAACTTTCATTTTCTTAAAACAGATACAGAATCGACAGTGACAGACTAAATCGTCAGGAATACGCCCACATTTAGTACATATGTTTGTAATAATATAACGTCAGTTTCAAGTGAAAAACGAATGTAACAAAATGTATTTTAAATGATAATTTGTCTATTTCGTGATATATCGTTGTATTAATGCGTTAATAGTCTTAAAGTCATGCTTAAAGAAGGTGATACGGAGATTCGGATAACAGCAGCGCCAAAATAACTTGTAAATACCTTTCTGTTGCATATTTTAACCCACTAACCTATATCCATTCTCTACAATACATAGATAGTCAGAATGTACGTGTAAGCTGGTCATGATAGTTTCTGACACTATGACATCGCCAGGTCAAACCTGTAAAAATCCATTAGGCTACCTTAAGGTGCCACCCCTGAAAACCCGTACGTCCCGGCACAGGGTCAACCCAAAGGATGCAGAGGAACCTACATTAATTATTGAGAGGAGGTGTGAGGTTCTGATTCCAATTCACGACCGACCGCACAGCCAAGAGACTCCAGGTTAATTAGCTGGCTAGCACAGGCTTCGCGAACGGGTCAAACCTCTTTGCGTCACACGCCAAATAAGTGGTGTTTTCCTGGGTCATCTAACGTCGAATCGTCACACAGGTCATTGCAATCACTGGCTGAGAACGTCCATTATGATTGGCGATTAGTATTCGAACGTCCGTTTCGACTCCTAGACACGGAAATATAACTTTTCCTCCCATTTTTAGGAAATTCTACTATGATGGCAGCTGTTATATTTAAATTTCTCATCAGATACGCATGGCTAAGCCCTAGAAGAGTATTAAAAAGCTACATTATTCACTTCAGCCAGATAAACCAACTACTGCTCAAGAGTAAATGTTATTTTAAACCGCTCTTTAATTACGGATGTAATAAAGTCTAAATGCCCATTCGACACCCTAAAGTTTCCCTGAAATATAATAGGTGAATGAAATTTCAATAAAGAAAATGAGAATTATGCTTACGATTATTTCAAAATTGTGATTTTAAGACATCAATAAATGATGGTAGCAAGTACTAGCGACAACAGAAAAGTGAATTATACAGTTAGATGAATGGAAATACCAAATTAACAGGGAAAATCGATGAACACGACATGAAAAAATTTCCTATATTAACCACGTGAAGGTGATACAGTTTGGCAGGCGAATCACTGTCATATTTATGAACTACTTACGGAAGGGTTAGACCATCCCACACCTCCCCATCTATGAACCCCACCAAAAGCAAACGTTTAAATTCTCAAATGTCAATGCTTTGTGTGCGATTTCTGAACTTCAGTACGGTAGCTATGACAGGCCTCACAAACCTGATCTGCAAAACTGACTATAAAATGCTAATACATGGTTCATGTTGTCGCGCTTTTGTTATTGTTGTTGTTGGTTTTTTTTCTCTCCAGAGGATAACTGTAGCAACAAGTTATGATACACTGCAGGGATGTTAGCATGTATAATGGCGGGAATCTAATGTCGGTTAAGTGAGTGATACTGAACCATGTCCATAGCGACATTACGTCGAACAAACGTCTATTAGCGGAGTTTTATGTTAACATTTCCTTCACCGGTGTATACTCAAGGGACGGTAACGTTTATGATCAGATTACTTTATTTATTTATTTATTTAATTGGTTAGTGTTTTACGTAGTTTCTCAACAATATTTCACTTGTTCGACGGCGGCCAGCATTATGGTGGTAGGAACCCGTGCAAAGGCTGGGGTAACCCACGATCATCCGCAGGCTGCTGCCAAACTTTCCCACGTACGGCCTGAGATGAATGAACAGGTTAATCCATCTTGGCATCACGCAATACACTCTTCCATAAGGAGGTCAACGGCACTATGTCCAAACAACACTTTTGACATTCGCACTGGCATGAAAAGTTGCTAATTTGTCCTTGAGTTGCCTGTATGGCATTTCACAACGCTTTTTCTGTTAACACAGATAGTCCAGATATTATATGTTTATTACACAGTGTCATTCAACTGTATGCAATACGTTGATTTATTTATTTATTTATTTATTTATTTGATCGGTGTTTTATATCGTATTTACGCTGTATTTCACTTCACCAGCAATATGGTGGGAGGAAAAAGGGAAGAGCCCTGGGGAAACCCACGACCATCCGCAGGTTCCGACAGACCTCACAGCAACCGCCCTGGTCAAAGGCTGCTAGGTCATTGCGCCGCTCTGGCGTGCTAACCCCCAAGAAGCCCCACTGCAATACGTTGATACAACTTCGCTATGTGCATGTATATACATGGGACCATGTGTCACCCCGCTCATGCAGTGTTTGTGGGCTTCTTTATTGTACAGTAACAACACTATTTCATTCATATCACGGTGGTATGCCATTTCATCTGGCCGATCCAAAAGTCAAAAAACATTTTTATGGAGTTGCCTCTGCATAGCACCAGAACTATAAAAGATACCAAAGCTGACACTCTACCTACTGGAATCTAATGCCGCCATGTGTACCAATAGTTCGTCTCTACTCTTCTGCTGTTCGCCAAGTGGGGTCGAGTTTAAAGACTTATTGGTAGGTAATGCCATATTCGACTACAGATTGGAAAACGAATATTCATCTTAAAGTTCTTTTGCAGCGGTCTTGAAGAACTAATAACGGCTAACCCGGCACCATATACACGATGATACTTCTACGATATACACAGCTGTGTACTGACACGGTGGCGTAAATAATGACACGACGGTGAATTTACTCGATCGTATATAACCACGATTTTAAATACATTGCGCATAAAAGAAGAATGTATTTCCGGGAAACAAAGTGAAACTCATCATCTTATAGACATATGTGCACGTACCTTCAGAACAAACGGTGGATTTTTGTCTGCGTGTCTTTCTGGTTATTACTCCAGCAGCTATGTCTACTTCTGGTAAAATCTGACGCGTTTCCACAAAAGAACGCAAGCTAGTTCGAGTGGTGGCGTCCCTTCATCAGGTTTAATGTGAAGTGGATCTAGGCTAATGCCGAATATAATGATTTGCATGCGGAAGCCACGGGTAGTGATCTTTGTGACAGCGTTCTCGTCTGCTCTGCTGTTGTTTACACAAAGAAGAACATTTTCTATCAACGTAAGGCATCGATTAGCCTTACGTGATTACTTTCTCAGACACGTGATCCCATCAGAGGAAATTAAATTCGATAGATCGTCTGTACTGTTCCAGACTGATGAGAAAATGGCTTTGTTGAAGTTAGGTCACAAGATAGTGGTAGATAATTTAACTAAAGTGTACTTTGAATAGAAAATAAAACTCTACGGTGTTTAATGGGTTGATAATAATCCAGTACCAAAGGTAAAAAAACCCTTAAAAATCATAGTAGGCATCACTAAATAGACCACTTAAAACTATGCGTAAAAATACCTTCTTTTAATTCTTTACATTCTTCTGAAGAGAGTTAAAGGCGTTCAAAAATTTGAAGTCTAAGGTGGACATTATGGACCATACTATCAGAGTTTAGGAACTCTGACGTCACAGGAAGTTTTTTCAACCCTAATCACGACAGTGAAGGTTTGAACAACTCTTTTTACTTATGGGTGAAAGATTACTGTTAAAAGATTCCCAAAAATTCCTTCTTTCTGGTGAACAGCAGGAAAAAAAGGTGATGTGACACCAGAGTTCCTAGATATCGTCATAAAGCCCACGTTACTATTCAAATATTTGAATGCCCTTCAACAGTCTTAAACAAATCTGAAAAAATAAATGAAAGTATTTTTACGCATAGTTTTAAGATGTCTGTATGATTAACCTTACTTCATATTTTAGCTTTCTTTAAGTTACGTTGGGGGGCCTCCGTGGCTCAGTTGATTAGCGCGCTAGTGCAGCGTAATGACCCAGGAGTCTCTGTGAGTTAAAGACCAGCTCGTACTGGCTTTCTCCTTGGCTGTACGTGGGAAGGTCTGCCAACAATCTACGGATGGTCGTGGGTTTTCCCCGGTTCCCGCCCACCATAATGCTGGTCGTCGTCGTATAAGTGAAATATTCTTGAGTACGGCGTAAAACACCAATCAAATAAATAAATAAATAAATAAATAAATTGAGTAATATTTATCTCCACTAAAAGACTACCAAATATCTTAAACAGGCATTAACTATTTTTCTTAGATATTTTTTTCAACCCAATAAAAGTTTAGTGAGACTCCGTCTTGACACAGCTTCAGCACGTCTCCATTATCGAGAGCAAGGTGACGTCATATTCACTCCAGCTCTCTAATGTCGAAGATACTTTCCGTATTATGGTGTAAGCAGAAGCATATGGCAGATGAAAGTCGTCGACTTCTGCGATGAAGGCCCAAGTGATAAATAGCCTTCACAGAAATTGTACACTTTTCTTCCACTGCTTGAACTGTTGATGCAGTAGGCCCTTATATCATTTACAAGGAACTCCAGCGACCCTGTTTAAATAGCCTGCAGATGCACGGCCGGGATATTCCTGGTCCTGGTCGTAGCCTCCGGAAGGGTTTGCTTGTGATTTTGAGCCCTATTTAAAAAAAATTTACAATAGGATTGTTGTACAACTAGATTCATGTTCAATTCTGAAACACAAGGAAATAATTCTAAGCACCACTGGAGCCGCATGATCTTGGCAATCGACTGGCGCTGAATTTTATGCTTCAGTTTTGTAGTGGTGACTTCTAAGATGAGAGCAGTGCTGATGTAGTTAATGCAGACCTCAGAAAAGCACCTCGGCTTGAACGCGGGGTTTCAATAATTTTACTGTATTTTATAAAAGAAACCAGAAAAAAACTTCCCTTGTATGCGAGAGTATACTTGAATTCTTCAGCTCTTATTAATTCAGGGAAAAAATACATCAAAAGATTTAATTAAATTTAAGCATTGTCCGGTATGCTGGTGTTTGACATACTTTGTGATACCGTCGTTCACGGCTTGTAAATCAACTAATTTTACGTCTGTGGTGGTCCGTAAATGACACAGACCTGTCCCACAATCAACACTGTGTGAAATGGCCCTTCGGCTACACGTAACTAAATCGTTGTAAACGATCTCAAAATGATGTCATATGCACAAGTTCTTTATTATCACATGTCACTTCATGGAATGAATGAGTACAGGCTACGTCACAGCTTAAACCGCGTAATCTGATAGCAATGTGTTTGAATGGATAAAATTCTCAAGATGGCTGGCTCGAATGAATGAATGATTATGGTTTAACGCCACATCGCCAATTTTCCAGACATATCGTGGCGATGGTTGCCTCGACTCACACCAGCCATCTATGCAGTGCTGCTATTTTGTTCCAAGTGTTATTCGGTGAAAGCTCATTAAAGTAATAAAGGATGATACCTTTTAGAAAGGTTGAGTAGCATACTTTCGATTGCAATATCATTTAGCCAGGTGCTGTCTTGTTCTTCAACAAAAGTTTACTTTTGGCAGTAAATAAAACTTTGCCTTGTTAAGCTGATGGTAATCCAGTATTAAGTTATAAAATACATGTAACTACGTGAAGTACGCTCAGCCCATTATGATACAATTCGGAAATTCCCTAATGTATATGTGGGTGTAGTTTCAACGCTAGCATTTCACTAACTCGAAAGTGCTTATATGGGTAAATGACAAAGCGCCTTGTCGCTGATACTGACTTTAAAGACCGGAGGGAAATCACTTGTCCGATTGAATACCAGGCCAGGCTTTGTACCTTTGTGCTGACTGCGCGTTTATACAACCAGTTAGCATTTATTAATTATTCCATCTTGGCGTGTCATTAAAAGTACTTTTCACTGTGGTATTTATAATGTCCTTGAGGGAGGGACATTGTTTCAGGCTCCCTATTCATGTATTCATATATGCATTTAAACATGCTTTACATCTCACTTTATGGGAATTCACAGCGGTGTGTAAGTCACCATTATCACACACCGTAATTATTCGTTAAATGAACTGAAATTGTAAACTGTCACGCCAAATTTGATTCCTTCAGCTGTTTATCCTGCTAACAGATAACAGTGGTCTGTTCTAACCGGACCCTAAACAGTCCTATCTTGATTAACAAACCAACGAACCCCGTGGGACCCTGTACGACAAAGTCTTCCCCACTGTTCACTAATTACCTTAATTTCTCCCCGAAGCATTCTCCTGTAAACTCAAGAAAGTTAAAATCCTGCTCCAACATAAATCAATTTACGAGCTTTGCCTCGTACTTTTCTTAGATTACATTATTCTCATGATCAAGACTTTATCTGGCTTCCTCCACCTACTGACACACTGTGGTACAAACCAATTCCGTATTCACCCAAGATTCCCTCCATAAATCGAGTCTCCGATGACCTTAAGTCAACCAGCTTTATGTTCCCAAGGCACGTCTAGTTATCCTAGCTCGTTAAGAACGCCCCTGATAAAGTGGGCCCCTCAAGTCTTTAGACTTAGTGATGTCGTGCTTGGAACCTTAACGCAAATCTGAAGTCCTGTGTCTTCAGTCATACCGCTCCGTACTCAACAAGGTTTTCATGTGACACGTTCTACGTTTCACTTTAACAAACAGCTGTAAACTTGAAGCAGTACTATTTTTTTCCTGAGACTTAATTTTCAGTTCATATCTCTAAAGTAATGATTGTCTTGGATGAAAAAGACTGAAAGAATATTTAGTTCGCCATTTATAACGCTGGCATAAACAAATGGTGAGCCAACCGTCATTGAACATATCTACAAGGTTCAGTAGCAAATTGTCTTCTAGCTGACAATAATCCCCCCTTATGTGGACTCCACCCCCCTTGTGTGGTACACCGAACACTATACATTTGTGATACAATGGCGATTTTTGTCTCAAAGGATTGTCAACTGACAACATCCTGGTCTTAAGAGCCAAGTATGCATACAAACCATTACATCAACATTTCATTTTTCAAGAAATAACGGCGTTGTCAATATTGTGTATCGGTATTAAAGAATAAAGCATTATCCGCCGCAACGAGAAGAACTGAAGAGGTAGCACTGTTTACTGATGACTCGTTTTCAAATCGATACGGATTCTGACACTTAGTGATTCGTTCTGTTCTGTTGACAGTGAAATAAGCGGCACGGCAGTCTTCAGCATCACAACATGTATTTTAGCTGAATCCATAAACACCCCATGCTGACAACACACAGAGCTCGACCACGATTGCGTTTACAGCATTGGTATCTAGGTGTGACAAGATCATATTGAAATGTAATGCTTTATTTCTTTAATGAGGACTCCACACAGCCCAATTGCTGCTAGGGTGTCTCCTCGACAAAATCTAACATATGTACAGGACAAAATCATAAGCAAAGGAAGATTCCATCGGAAGGCGGCCAGCATGTTTGCTTGACTTCTTCATACCAACATGACATACTCCTGAAAGCTATGAATATATTCAATATCAAATTACTGGATTTCCAGAAATATATTATGCAGCATTTCAAAAACCATGCGGTGTGAGAATATGTTATCATTGAAACCACAGGCAGCCATTATTGGAAAAAGAATTGCCCTGAAGTTTACATGCACCTGTATAAAATTAAATTTGGCTAAAACTCAAATTGTAAAGAGAATTAGAGAAACGCCGAACTGGAAACTTGCCTCAGTCCACAATTTGCTAAAGAGAGCATGATAAAGTATTTAATGCTTACATCATTATAGACGTTAGCTTTCATCGATAAAGGTAAAGGTTTACTCAACACTTAAATCTGCGTGTTTGATGGCTCGTAAAAGTATGGAAGAGGGGACAACACTGCTCTAAAAGGCCATAAATGGACAGCGAGTTCCAGGTCATGTGGGCTATATTAGACACAAACAGTGAACGCAGGTGTCGAGGTGTGAAGGTGCGAACTCACACGTAGCAAAGAGCTAGAGAGTAAAACCAGACTGAAAAAACATAGCAATACGACGATATCAAAGCAAATTAAACAAACAGCTCCCCTACAGGTTACATATGACTTTTCTAATAGGCCTACGTGGCCGAGGTTGTTAGCACTCCAGCGCGGCGCAGTGATCAAGAAGCCTCCCACCAATGCTGTCGCTGTGAGCAAGTTCAGCTCATGCTGTCTTACCCTCCAGCTGTACGTAGTAACGTGTGTCAGCAACCTGCGGATGGTCGTGGGTTTCCTACCATCATAATGCTGGCCGCTATAGTATGAGTGAAATATTCTTGAGTACGGCGTAAAACACCAATCAAATAAATAAAATAAATAAATGTAATAGACATTTCCTGAATTTTCACCAAGTAAGCAGCATTTACATGAACAGAATAAAATCCTAAGGTTAGATTTAAACATTCTGAGAATGGTATATATTATATATCCATAAACGTTAAGAAAGGCCATGTAGCAGTTTCATAATGCAGTCACCATGGAAACAATTAATAGGGAATTCGATGGGTGGTGCTCATTGTAATGGAAAGCAGTATAGAGAGATCCTGATTCACAAGTGGAAACGTCATAGTAAAGGCGCTGCCTATGGGGTTAAAAAAATTTTTAAAGCTTCATACGCAATTACACATACAGGATAAAGGTGAACGCTTAATCTAGCCATCACACTTCATTCAGAGGGGCTAATAAAACGTTAATGTGAACGTGCTAGGAATACGCCAATTTCAATCCATGCAGTCCAATCACAAATTCACGGTGGTTGGTTTCAAAAGCAGAGATTCTTTTAGTAAATGTGAAGTCCGGCATTCGTCCGAATATGTTCTGATGCCGGTTATTTGTTTTTTAACACATTAGCGTTCAAAGTTCTATATGGTAGCAAAGTAGGTAGTAGAAAAGAATACACTAAAAATCGATTGACATTAAAAGGGTAGAGAAGTAGAAAATTCCTCAAAAGAGTGACCAAGGGCCTCGGTAACCACACGCAGCGTAATGATCCAGTAACCCCTCACCAGTACGGTCGCTGTGAATATATATATGTGGGAAGATCTGTAAACAACCTGCAGATGATCGTAGGTTTCCCACGGGCTCTGCCCAGTTTCTTAATACCATAATGCTGACTGCCGTCGTATACGAGAAATAGTCTTAGAAATAATACGCCGTAAAACACCAATCAATTAAATAAATAAATTACAAAGTCATTTTAGTAATCAAAATAGGGACATTGCCTGTAGGCCAATTTCAAGATACACAAAATAATCAAAACAGTATAAGTAGATTACATTCAGTTCAAGCAACGTTACATCAAATCGAAATTGGACATCAGCTAAATGTAACAACAGGGGGGTGTTGCAAAAGCGATGAAAGTGAATACTATGCGGACTTGAGATGGTCAGTTGGTGTACATTTGAGATGAAGGTAACACTTTACAGCTCTAGTTCGGACGCCCAAGGTTCCGACTACTGGCCTAATTTATCAGTAAGATTAATAGTGTTCCGGCGGACATCGAGAAGACATGAATAATTCACTGCGTTAGCAAACGAGAACGGAGAACTGCAATGAGACGACGATAATTTGGTTGGCTTAGGCTACTTAAACAAAAGTCATTTGTAGATCACTGAACGCTTGTTCAAGAGAGTTCACACATGAACAAGTTGGACAGGGTGAACGAGGGTGAACACGTTTCATTTCTGATCCAACGCGGTCTTCGTCAATCGATTTAGTAATCAAAGAAGAGTTTCTTTCACTGGGTTTGGAAGCGGGTTGAGCGAAAGACTAGTTTGTTTGAAAATAATCAACACTGGGAATAAATGACAAGAGTGTTTATGATGCCTTTCAAGACACAAAGGATGTCGTAGTTCTGACAGTGCATGTCCTGCTCTCTATGCTGGATTTACACCACTGCCACCATTAGACAAGCTTGAACTTTGAAGTCTGTGCGTCGCACGTAGGCTTGTTTAGACTTGGCCTCACCACTTGTCCTTGCACGGAAGTGTTTAATCAGCATTCATCAATACATTTGCTATTGGAGTTGGTTTGAATCACGCTGCACACATCTTACATAAAAAGAATGCATGTGTATACTGTACTATTACAAACTAGAGTTTTCTGACACCACTTCCTGTCTCATCGCCGCGACCCCAGTGACTTCGGCGTTGTTCAAGATTCCGTACAAAATTTGCTATTAGTGGCAGTGATGTAAAGTGAACAAAGAGCGCTACGTCTATAGACACATTCCTATGTGTCACATTCCTAGATCTATTTTTAGCAGTCTAAAATGCCCGATACGTTTGTCCTGTATACAAATGATCTATTATTACGTATTGATCCTCACGGATTTCAGTTTGCCAATAACCATTAATTCTCTATCAACCGGAAGCAAAGTCTACATTATTTCCGGTTTGAAAATGCTAACCTTATAGACCAATGGCATTCAGTAAGATAGGTCACAAATAATGAAAGCTTCGTGGATACAGGAAAGAGATGCACAACATGAGGATGGGGATCTGACTGCGGCACAACGTGCTGGAAATGGCATGGCTTGTGTACCAAAGATCACGTGATTCCTCCGTGGGGAAGATTATCCAACAGCATTAACTAGCCGACTTTCCCGTGTATTTACAGAAGCACGGGGAAACATCCCTCATATGGTCGGTCCGGGGTCAGGTTACACTACATAAAAAAGCACAAAGCATGAAAATATGCCCCGGGAGAGGGTAGAGGGTGGTGACACGAAAATGTCGAAACAGCACCATCAACAACAGTCGTGGAGTAAGTTAACATGGAGTAAGTTAACATGGGGTAAGTTAACATGGAGTAAGCTAACATACAGTAAGTTAACATGCAGTAAGTTAACATGGGGTAAATTAACATGGAGTAAGTTAACATGCAGTGAGTTAACATACAGAAAGATAACATGCAGTAAGGGTATTCATTTGCTGGACTCGCAGATACGTAAGTTTGACATCAACACTGAAAAGTCTTTCAGTTAAGTCTTTCAATGCGTCACAAACGACATTCGTACACTATCCGTCAATGAAAATACACATGCCAGGTGAGTAATCGCACGACAAAGTTCCAATACAACGTTGAACACAAACCACCAAAGAACTAAGAAGCATATAAAGTGAGAAATTATGACAGATTTATACAAACAGAGGCAGTCGAGAGTTTTCAATGACGACGGAGACGTGAGGAATGCCCTGGTCGGATGAATGAAATCAGCATCCAAATCGCGTACAATGTTAATCAATTTTGTCTCAGTTGCTCTCTGATTGCAACCGTTCACATGTCCAACGTGACGATTTTATTCAACACGATGAATACACGCCGCTGGTACCAGGTAAGCGGGATTAAACACGATTATGAAACACATTCAGGACACCCCGTTGATATTTACAGTCAAGAAACCTGTTCTCATTTTAAGACTAGTTTTTGCAGCGGACTTTTGATGTCAAACCCGCCCACATGGAGAAAGGTTAAGGCACCAACTGATTATAGTGTCTCCCTTCCATTTTCACATTATTTTATAAACACCCTATAAAGTCATCTGAATGTTAGGTCTGGATTGCATGACGTAGTGCTGACGTAGTGCATGGTCGAGTGCTTAGCATGCTAGGACAATAGAATTACTCTCACCAATGCGGTCGCTGTGAGTCGGTCGTACGTGGGAACATCTATCAACAATCTGGGGATGGTCGTGGGCTTCCCGCGGGCTCTGTCCGTTTCCTTCCACCATACTGCTAGAATGCCATCGTGTCAGGGACATATTCTTGCTAACGGCGCAAAGCACCAATGAAATGAATAAATCCAGAGCAATGTAGCTCTTGACACACGCAAATGTGATAAGTCTGGCTATTTAGGCCTAATGGTTTCCATCCAAATCCTGAAGTGGGGGGTCAGTAGGTGGTATTGGAAGGTTTTTTTCTAAAATGTATCGATATTAAAAGCATGGCCATCAGTATGATCATCATGTTTTTTGGACTGTGGTTTCAAAACAGCGTATATTCTATACTATGCGGTGTAGCGTTTCACAATTTTCCTTTTTTCAGCGTTGATCCCTAAATCCTCAATGTTAGCCTATATATTCTTGTTCATTTATAACAAAACTTCCTTTTTCTCTGATTTCTTCTTTGTTACTTGAAGTCCGTCAAGCCATCTAAACGATTCCTTCCAGTACGTACATGCTGTGTGTCGTCTTGAGACCATGGTGTGACAAAGCTTACCCTGTCTCAAGGCTCTGGAGGAAAGGAATCGTTTAGGCCGAATGTTGGGTGTGTAGAGTTAAGAGGACATCACTGAATTATTCACGGACCCTGAAGATCTGTGAACCTCAAGGGTAGACTGGAATTCTTGCTTTAATATTAGCAGGTAACACCTGACTCGGCTCAAGAGACTCAGCCGAGTTCTGAGGCCAGACATGCTAGTCTCAACGAATATTGCACAGCGAGAACAGTCTCCGTCGTATATAACCCCCATTTTGAACGCGATGACCCTCTAGACTGTATCATTACAGACAGTTATCATCCCTACCATGTTCTGATAAAGCCTAATCCAGTTTGCAGCAGTTTTTGCTTTATCTGTTTGTTAAATTGGAGTTCTGTTTCTTTATTCTTGGGCAGACTTTAAAATTTACCATCAGGTTCATGCATATTAGATTTAATACAGATGGACATCACTTTACTGAGGATTTTGCCAATGATGCCTTCGTGCTTGGACAACACCATACTAAAATATGGTAGGCAATTTAACTTTAAAATATTATTAAACTGGGAAACAACTCAAGTATTGTAAAATATTTATCAGCCAAAGTTGGGCGTTTTTTGGTGGAAAGATACACAATTCCGTTTTAAAATGAGAAATAGAAAGAAAAAAAACGTGTGCGTGATTGACTGTTTTACTTACTACGCTGTAGTATTTTGTATTTGCGAAAACAGTTAGGGCGTGAGCCATGGAAAACAACACAGCAGAATTCCGTTCTGTTAGGTACTTCCCACAACAGAAAAAAATGAACTGCCACAAACACATGTTTGTTTGTAACGTTGGGAATGATTTTGGACAGATTCGACTAAAGGAACGTAAAATTTCGGTAAATATTTTGTACAGTAGGTGTTTGCAACTTACTGAATACCCTACATAGAAAATACGGGTACATGTCTGACTTTTGTGGTAATTCTTCAAGTATTATCAGCAAGCATTGTTAGTTCTGTCGTTTTCATGGAATATAAAATATAATTGAATCGACGATGGAAGATTTACAGGGAGTGTGCTAGAAAATGGCTTTTTGTATATAATGAGTTTGCCAAATACTCTTCTCCAACGACAGTTGTCATTAACCACTCCAATAGAATGACACATATAACAAAGTATTCTTTACCAACGGCACATGACAGGTACAGTTACTAAACGGATCAAATGACAAATGCATGTATCATAAATTACTTTGCCCCAATGACACCTATCATTAAATACTCTGATCCAATGACATCTATCATTAAATACTCTAATCCAACGACAACTATCATTAAATACTCTTATCCAACAACACATATCGTTATCTACTCTTATCCAACGACACCTGTCATGAAATACTCTTTTAGAACTGCAATCTTCAATTATTCCATTGTAACTATCACCAACAGCTTTTGTACAGCGATATCTATCACCAACAGCTCTTGTACAGCCATATCTATCACCAACAGCTCTTGTACAGCCATATCTATCAGTAACTGTCCTTGTACAGCCATATCTATCATCAACTGCTCCAACGAAACAGATAATCAACTACTTGTATCCAACTATAACAATCATCAACTACTCTTCTGCTTTGACATCTATTATCAACTGCTTTTTTGGAACTACACCTATCATCAAGTACTGTTATCCAACAACACATGTCATCATTTACTGTGGTATATCCCACACGGCTTGTATTTAAATTGACACACGAAATACTAGTCCAATCCCAGCCTAGAACAGCTAATTTCGGGGTTCCTTTGGCACTAGCACTGATGTGATCGTGTATGTGATATTACAAGTGGTTCCTTGCAGGTGACATTAATTTGTAGGTCACATGTGTTTGCCACTTACCTGTTTGGCAACTAGTAAGAGAAGTATCTAATCACAAGTCAGGCCGTACACCGGTAAAGCAATGTCCAAAGTTAAATTCCCAAACAAAAGCGTCATTAGTGAAATTATCATCACAAAGGCCCATGGTTTATCTCAGGCACGAAACTGATCGGCAGCGTATTAAGTAACAATTTTTTGGATAAGGCTTTTGGCCCCAGTTAAACATACTGTACTAAAAAAAAGACGAAACTTCACACTTGGAGAAATGAATTCTACTGAAAATGTGTAACACAAGACAGTTAATATAGGCCAGGTTTAACCTGACGCATCAGACCATCGCATTGTGGTGAACCAGGCGGGTTCATGCAGCACGCTCTTTCGTGAAAACGCGATCCTGCACTACTGCGAGACGTGACCACAATTTAATGTGGTTGAGCACCAAAACGTGTGCACAATTTGATAGTGATTAGAAAAAACACGTTAGCAATCCTTGAGAGACAAATGATTCTCATGCCACGCCTTGCAGATGTTGAAGGTGAACGTGCAGTTGGCATGCTCTAAGTTGGCCCCTCCAGTGTCGCAGTTTCACGTGCCATGAGAAGCAGTAGACGGAAAACTCACAACCCCAGGTCAGGAGGGCCACGACTGACGGCACATACCGAAGACAATCAAATTCGGCTACGTCATTTGCGTAATCGTTTTACGACCACAACCTTAACCAGTACTCCTTAGGCTCACTTAACTGCCCAGACCAGCGGGATATCGAGGCCAGATCCTTGTCCCAGACCTGGTGCTGTTCATGGTTGCTTATCATCCAGGCCTTCAATTCCAACATGACAATGCAACAGCACAAACAGCTGTTTTGACATAACATTTCCTGCAAATTGAGGGTATTGACGTCAATGAGTGGCCATCGAGATCACCTGACTTCAAGCCCATCGAACACCGTATACCCCAGAATGTTCCAGAGCTGGGCGGCATGGTGGTACATCAATGGCATAGATTGCCCAATGCTGTGTTCACGGATGTTAGGTAGTGAATGAGACAACGTTGGCTTGCTGTTGTGGATGAGAGAGGAAAAGCGTTACTGAACAAGTTCCAGTACAGATGGCTAGTCCCTGTGAAATCAAAACAAGTGACCTCACCATTTTACTAATCACTGTGGAAGGTGCTCCAAGCCCTGATCCTGTTTTCATGCACGCTCATTACGTCCAAAAACTAGATTTATCTACGAATCAATGCACTTCGTTCTATATGGCTATGTTTAGAACATAAATAATTTAATTAAAGACGTACAGCATAGAGTAAAACCAGAGCAGCGACGATAGTGTGATAGCTGGAAAATGGTCACACGACACCGGTGAAATACGGCCTCTGGTAGTTTACCCCATTCAGGGTTTTATTTTAACTGTTTATGTAAATGCATAAATAGTGGCAAATTACACGCCCCCTAGCACCATGGCTTAAGCAGAATAAGGTAAAAAAAAATACAGTGATGTTAACCGCAATTTATTATACGTCACTGGTCCAGAAATCATGTTGTCATCACATTTAGCATGCAATCACATACAACAATGCCGAACAAGGCACATGTGAAGTTTCTTTTTTTTCAGTATAGATACACAAATACATATCAAGGAGTAAAATTTCTTCACAGTTCATTATTTTCATTCAAGCATCAACATGTACAAGCAGAAATGAAACGCAACAATTTACATTTGCAGCCTCACAATGTTTCACCTGATGTCAGTATAAACGCTAACTGGATATAGCAGTTCCACCGCAGTAACCCGTCTCTGAACAGCTCAAACACTTATAACTTGCGGATTGACAGTTAATTTTCGAAAAACAAGTGGAGCAAAGCCTTAATTTCACACATACCCTTTGTTGCTAAGGTCAGAGAGTTTAAATAAAGTCTAGTTGTTCAGGAACATTGCCATCCGGATATCAAGGCGGGATAACTCAGATTACATTGCCGTTCTATTGAGGCCAACGTCCTATTTTAGCGACCTGCTCGTTTTGGCCTTTTGAGTTCCTCATGGAGGTTTTGTTGGGTATGGAGGGGAGAGCGCTAGATTAAAACCAACGGCAGGCAGGGAATGGTAATGCTCTCGGTTTTATGGAAGTCCGACTAATAGATAAAGCGAGGTGGACCACTAATTTCCACAAAGCCTTCACTTAACCGACTGCTGATTCTGACCAAAAGCTTTCATTCGGCGTACATCCCTCTAGAATCCGCCCTATTTTTAAGTGATATCAGCGATAATTCGTATTGATCCGCATGAACCCGTCCAACGGGTGACCCACCAGTTAGAAGCTGTAAAGACGATAGACCAGAGACAAGATAATTGATCCTCGATTTTCATATTCCCGAGGAACCACGATTGTATTATCTTATATTTCTACCAATCACAGTTTACTCTTGTGGCTATGAGCGGGATATTACAAAAAGACCGTATCTGATTGTCCTTCCGTTCGATATACTTTCTTTCAGAATAGGACAATATTAACGTCACAAAAACGCCGTTGTTGTCTGTCTTTGCACAACAAATGTCATTTTGACGTAATCTTAGATCGTGAATGCTTAGCTAAATTATATGGATGCCAACGAGTCTGTCAACATTATCCTACAGTATGCACTGATGACATACGAAAATGAAGTCAGATAGTGTGTTTGCAATCCAGGTTTGTCGGCACCCAAATCAAATATTTGAATACTGATGATTAAAAAAGCACTGATCTCCTATTTCTGCGTTGCATAAACGACATTGTGACCACGCAGTCTAACATAGCGGATCACTTAACTAAGTCACTTTGTCCGTACGTATCATGCGAGAAAAGATGCACACAGCTATTAATATTTTGTGTGCTAAATAAATATCACAGCTGACTGGCGGCTCATTCAGCCACGAATCTTGAACATTAAACTACTGCCGAGATGTGCACTTAAGTTTTCAGCACTTACAATGTTCTTTGTAACTGTCAGACTAAAGCAGTTGAATCAAACATAACAGACTTCAACCCGGAGAGTAAAGCTAGAGCAACGGCCACAGTGTGACACTTGGCAAATGATCACACGAACCGGTTATGTCCGGTTTCGTGACATTTTGCCCAGTTGGGTTTTTTTGTAATGGTTCAATGGTTTCTACCACCATTGCTTATTATAAATATACTGATGCTAAGTGTAATTAGACATTTATTAGACGTCTCTGGTACAGAATTACCCAAAATTCTAAAAGACTTTACAATTATTTTTGAGGACAGTCGAGATATTTTCTAAATCCAGTACTGTACTTTAGGTGATATCTTTGTCATTCCTCAAACAGAATCAAGGCGGCAAAAGCAGTCCTCCAGATGGACTACATAGTGTTATCTATCGTAGACATCGTTTTTGTCTTTAAGCCTTGGTTTGTTGGTGACATGTACTCAACTGACATTCAATAATGATAATGTGTTGCTATGATGTCGCTTAATTCATACTGCTGGAAGATCGCCTGAAAGTGCTGCCACCAGCATTTGCGGGATAGAATACCGCTCTGGCAGAGACTGACCTTTAGCGAGATGTTGACATGAAATTTGATTCATATTGCTGATGGCGAGAACGTACATGACCCGAGATGAACGTACGTGTATAATAAGGAAACCAGGCTAGTTCGAGTAATGTATTTTCCTAATGGAAGTCTATCACGCCAAGTCTCTATTGAACAAGAATAATGTGATATCTGTTCACATGTAGCCATCTATTGTGGTAAGGACAAATTTATCAATGTCAGTTACAGGCTGGCACAATGGCATGCTTAACATAGCAGTAACGCATGGGTAAACAAAACCAGATACACTTCGTAGCCTTAAAAACACTAACTCTAGAAAAAATGAACTGATATATTTCCTGTAGTTAGACATTTCACTTTAGTACACATCGGTTATATCGGTAATTCCAGCGAATTTTACTGGCGTTTACTGGCGAAAAAGAGTCATCGGTTTCTCTAATCCATGTACCATTAAACACTGCTCTGACAAATAGTTTGTATCCACACAAAATCTCATATTTAATCAATCAAGAGAGACTTACCCAACTTCTGAAGTATACTGAAAGTCCAATCCTCCTCTTCCCTGTGTAAGCAAACTCCGATGGTATTCCACAGCAGAATAAATAATGAACAAGTGGAATTGGTTTCCGGAGACTGAGAAAAGAAGGCGTAATGACGAGAGAACTAGCTAAAAAGAATCTGTTCAACTCAGACTTCAGCACATCTTTCCATATATATCCTGACACGTCAACTGCTTGACGACCTCCTATTGCACTACCGCAGATATACCGCTAAATCTCCCGTAATCTTAACAAGTTCAGCGTGGATTTTCCAGGCGCCAGAAAAGGTGGTGTGACGATCTGAACGTTTCTGTTCGTCAGAGGTGATGGAGCAGGGCCTACTCGATATCGGCCCAGACCTTCGTAATGAAAGGGCGCGATAGCTATAGGCATTGGACCTGCAGTGCCGGGTTGTCGAGCACTCAGCCAGCAGGGACAGCCTACGAATACAGCTGGGCTACCACTCTACAGCACCGATCACCAATAAATTCCCACCGATAAACATCGCTCTGGCTAGCATCCGGTAACTATTGCAACAGGAGGAAAGGGCACGTACAATTTGCTTGGATTCGTGGTATTCTCACCAAGTAAACGGCTTTTTTTCCCACAAGACTGCGCTGGCTGTTTACAATGGGGTCTGCGTTTTGACTCCAAGCTGCCTGTGGAAACTCCGGTTTGTAATGAAGTTGCAGTGTGGATGGTTCATGTCTAGAGCAATGAGAATTCTTCTAAGACCTGTTGCCCTGCAGAATTGCCGTTTGTCGTGTACAGAGCCCCTGATGTATTCCCACGTTTGTCTTTAATGGAGAGTACGATGAACAATGTGAAGACGGAAAATTTGGAAACTTTTAAACTAATAAAGTCACCTAGTGTAGTCTTGAGCAATGGATAGGCTCATTTTAATTATTTACGGCAACAGTCTCATGGGTTATGGATCGGAAGCATCTATATTTCTCAAAGGGATTCTATACGTTCGTATACCATTATTAATATCCTTGTGACTACAATAAACAATAGACTCTAAGTTACCTTGCAATCTTCGTGTTTCCCCAATAGAGTAGAATTACCTTTTGAACAGAGTTTTTGTGTAACCGATCGAACCCCGATCACACATTTAACAGCACCTTTCAAATGAAGTTTAAAAATAAATCTGGCGTAATATACGTTTAAATCCCAAGTGAATTTATCTAAGCTGATTTATATTTCAGAAAACCTAGATATAGTTATATTATATTTTAAGCTTTATTACAGAAAGTAAATGTCATCATAAATTTAGATGGTCATGTTAAAACTATGTGTGCTACCCTGCATTGAGTTGGCAGAAGTGAACAGCTAATTTTGCTTTTCGTCGCTGTTCGTCGCTGTTTGCTTTTCGTCGGCTAAAACATCTGTGAATTCAGAGAATTTAATTTTTTATACTTAAGAGTGTTGTAATTGAATTTGACTTGAATTCGACGTCCTTATAGAATGTGTCTCTAGAATCATGCATGTTATGACCGTATGAATAAGCTCAGGTGCGTGTTTTGGAGAACTTATTCGTTGCACCAACCTCCATACTTGGCACCTTGTCCAAAATTCGATTTCACAGAACAGTGATATGATTCTGTCTGTAGAAATATACAACCGTCTTTTCGTAAGCGTTCTACGCCCAGTGTTATCCCCTTCAATCCTTTTCCAGGACAGTAGTGGAATACACGTGTGCATGCGAATTATTCCTACACACGTCATTAAACGCCAAATCAAGTAAACAAATTCATGACAAAGTTGAAATTGCATGTTGTGCTTCTCTATTGGTGGAAGGTGCTTCACTGCCAACCGTACTCACCTACAGACACACTTCACACACCAGTTGGTATGGTTCAGAGAGGTGAGATTACCTGTCTGCAAACCGTGTCCATCCAATACATAACCAATGCACTCATATCATATTCCATTAACTACGCCATTCGTCTCGCTATCTTGGTAAGTAATTCCAGTGTTAAACAACGTATGACTTGTCTGTTCGCGCGTCTAGAGCACAAAATAGTAATAGCCGTCTGGCTGTGCCCATTTACCTCATTACATAGTCCTAAAAGGAACATTTAAAGTAAAGAAAAATGCATAGCAATAGGTGGAAAAAATATATTTTGCCTAAAAATTAATTTTACCCTTCTCAGCTAATGTTACTATATGTATATGCTTACGTGTTACTATTTACGGATACATTATCCCAACGTCCGAAAAAGTCAAGTATAAACAATGTTTCACAGGGTGAAATAACTTACGGAGCAAATGGAACATATTGTATCTGTATTTAAAAATACTAAATAAGAAAGATAAATAATACTCTATCATAGAGGTTATTATTTCGTGTATACGAATTATCTACTCGTTTTACCAATTAATAATCCTTATTAAAAACTAATTACTATTCATATGGAGTAACATATAGATTCGTACATTATCCGAATTATTATCGCTTTTTCCGTGATTACGGTATAATAAAATAATTATGTTAATACATTAATGTCTAGTTGGTTTTAATGGATTACTGAAACATAAAGGCGGATTAATGAGACTGATCAGTGATAACGTTGAAATGGCAATTTATTTTGTCCCGGCCCAAAAAGGGGATTGGTTCTTAACAAAGACAGAAAACGAGGAGCATGGTAAACATGAAATACGATCAGTTTCGTAACACTAGGTAATGAAACTGTTGATGAGTGAATAGATATGTATACATGGAAAATAGTTTATCCTGTCAGGAAAGCCATCGGTAAGTCAACGGGATTAACAGAAAAGATGCTTTTGGACATCTCAATACAAAATCAAATTAATTAATCCGCTATAATGCTGGCTGAGTCACGATTCTGAATGGGGACGTAAGAAAACAAAAAGTGGATATAGATTTGGAGGTAAATTGTGATTCTATACAATGTTTTATCTCAACAAAGGATTGGATGGCAAGAACAATGCCTGGCTGTTACACGATGACGCCAAGGACAGACCAGTAATGCTGATTTGTTTGATGTGTTCTCTGTGGTCTAATGGCCGCGAGTCTCCCTTTGTAGGAGTTGTTGACTGTAGTTACTGTGGCTGGCAACTGGACGGAGAATTTGTAGATTCACCCGATCTCAGTGGTTATTGATCCTTGTTGACAATAAAAGGTGGACGACGCCCGTGTGGCCATTTGCACAGTATAACGGACCAAAGGCTGTTGGTTTACATTCCGGTTTGCCCCGCCCATAAAACTGACAGTCATCATATAAGTGAAACATTATGAAGTATAACGTTAAACAAGGAGAAAAATAATATGGTTGGAAACTACTGGCAAAAAGCGCAACGAGTCAGCCAAGGTGGAAGAAACTGTCCCGGTCTTGGAAGGCGAATTTATAGAGTAACTCTCACTGTTCTTGTGGCCTTAGAAATAATAAGTAATGGACGGCGCTCGTAAGGCTGTCTGCGCTGTCTTCGTTCAAGACCACTTGTTTTCCACCAGTATGCTGTGCAAGTCTGAGCAAATTAGTCAGTGTTTTACCCTGGGAACTCCATTTCCCTCAACCAATAGAAAAACGTGAAAAATTCTTGAGTAAGACTTTAATCAATCAATTAATCATCAACCATAACAAATGTTCAAGCCCCCGTCAACATATATATGTTAGCCGTTTTTAACCACACCCTTCAAAGCAACCCGAGTATTACTACGCGCCCAATTCCAGCAAAGACGTAGGCTTATAATGTCTGGATGAATTAGACGATACCACTGGACATTCCTGGACAGGCAGATTCCCGAGAGATGCTAAACACCGCCCTTGCAACACAGCATCCACCATCGTTGTTACAGGGTGACTTATGACGACACTGGATGTCATCACGGTCATGATATGACTGCTTCTTTGAACTACTCACTTTATGCTAGACCTTCAACCTCGGTGAAAAGTAGTACACAGCTGAGAAAACACCGAGGAATTTGATTAGGCACATTTAAGGCATCCTCCGGTTGTCTTATATTTGCTCTTTCCATGATACGACGGAAATACTGCCAGTCAAGGAACCTGCGTCCAGTAAGCCGTAATCATTCATTCCTCTTAACTCATCTAATCCCCTCAGAGTAACTGCCGTAAACCCGATAAAATCGCCATTCAGATATCTAACAAAAGAACCCATGATAGGTTCATGTGTTTGATGACAGAGTGTGGTTCTCAGATTGGCCGTGGGTCTAATCACGCGAGAATTCTGGTATGACTGAGAATGGAGTAATATGTCGTGATGGAGAACAGAGATTCCATCCTTGACTGACGCTGTCAGGAATTCAAACACAGTTCCATGGATCAAGCAGAATTAGACTTAAAAAATGCAGTGATGATAATAGCAAATTATTAGGCAGCATAGGTTTGAGAACTACTCAAAACTTAGGCGATGCTGCTTAAGAGGTGTTAATTTTATGGAAATTATTTGTTCTATAATAGAAAGCGCCTGAAGACGTACAAATGAACTAGACATACGCCTTTCACATGACTTCAAAAAGCTGATTCCAATAGCTCCTTGGTACATTACGTTTCTGTGTCGCGTCTAGATTTTCTGTCGCGCTGGTAACATAGCCGGCTTCTATGGAATGATGGCGTCTCAAGATATGCTGCTGGACAAATCGGGTTAGAATGATGAATTTGAGGAATTCTTTTTGATTCACAAGTCATTTATTTCCCAGAGATATCCAATGTGTCTGTTGGACTACACCCACGCGAACAGGTATAAATTATCTTAACTGGTCATACATTTGGCTTATAATGAGAATGTAGGCGAAAAGAGATATTAGAAAACTAAACCCATTATGGTACCAAATTTGTACAACTTCGCGGTCATGATATGGTTCCTACTTGTGCTGATATACGAGGCATAGCACTGACACTGTTGCCAGTCGACATCCCTTCATGTGGTTCTGACCAAAATAAATACATCGATACCAACTGCGAAGGAAGGTTGTCAATAACCCAGAAAATTCCATGCTTTACAACATGGTGCTCTAATACTCCAAGACCCACGTGTCAGCTGTATATCGCAAGGTAAAGCAAGTACAAGTGAACGTTGTATGATACAGATGCGGCATATAAGGCCTGTCACATTGTAGGAAGTATGTATCATACTTGCACTGCTAAAATGAAAGAAACGCAAAAAATAAAAGTTGCGCATAGATATAGATAAAGTCAAACTCCCTGTGCGCTTGAACACATGAAAGCCTGAAGTTAAACATTGCGTCAATTAACATTGGGTAAAGGCCTGTTTTATTTTCACGAAATTCCTTTGGGACGTTTTTCTCAAGAGCTACTTCAAAATTTCTTCAAAAAAGCGCAATGAGAGTGCAACACAAGACATTTCCTGAAGTTTCAATAATGCCCTTTTCTTAATTAATATTCAGAAACCAGGCAACAATACGAATACCCTTTTTATGGTATATAAAATTTCAATAATATTTCCTTGAAACTAACCGGATACTCCAACGCAGTACATCTCTTATGAGCCACATGCCACATTTTTATAAAAACAATGGGATTACCATGACTAAGGTCGAACGTGCCGTTTTGGGAGACAAAAAATCGTCATCATGGATCCAGGACGAGGTATTTTTAGCAAAAGCAGTTAAAAACAAAAACTTGATGTCCTGATGTAATTGCAAAGTTGCGCCACGATACAATTCCTTCAAAACGAATAAACCGAGTAACAAAAGTTAACCGCAGAGCGTCCAAAAACCGCTTCACTTGTCAGCTGCCCACAAATTGCCGTTAAAATAAACGAAACTATAACTCTCGTAAGTGTAGTGGATTTGTTTACATCACATTTTCTGTGAACTTTGTCAAAGACGTCCAGAGTTTAAATTCATCAAGTTCTTTATTTTCTCACAAGGTCTCTCATATAAACGAATTCTTAAAGTTTTCGATCGTGACCTACAACCTTTGACCTTCAAACCTACTGTCCTCAGTTTCCCGGGAAAGGGGAACAGCGCTCGATCATTTGACCCAGTTGTAAGGTCTGTAGGTAGTTTCAACCGACCAAAGTTCCAAAGTGTCGTCATTGATGTGAGAGTGGTTACCTGTTTGAGCAAAGGTCATACTGTGAAACCCTAATATTTTGCTGTCTATACTTGTGAAAATCTATTGTGGATTATCGACAACATGCTGCTCATTTCATCCGATGCCTGTCACCAGCAAGCCGACGATTACACGCTTGTGAATATGGCTCTGGCAGCTAACAATATTTCAGACAGGTAATCAATGTATCCTAATCAAATCGCGTCTTAGATTTAAAAAACATGTCAACATTCCAAACAGTATCAATATTTATGTCAAAACACATACACTACCTTAACTTTTTAAGTCTGACGAAATCTAAAAACATTGTTGACTTTCTCCGAGGCAGTATGGTATTGCATGCATACAGGCTGAAAGATAAATATGGAACATAGTTTAGCCATAGAAGACATGTGAATTCATCCATTGTGAGAAAGTCTAGAAAAAAAATATTTTTTCCAAAAAAGTAAACTAATGACACGATGTAAATAGCACATATGATATACCTGTCAGTAACACGTTGACAATAGCACTACCCTGTTAACCTGTTTGGTGATTAGTCTTTGATGCTCATACTAGAAATCATTTTAGAACAAGGCAATGGAGACAAACATTCCATTCTTTCGATGAGTAAAACATGTATGTTACAGGCGACTCTTGTTTCAGCCTGGAAGAGATATATTTCACACATTTTTTGTTCTCTGTCAGTGTACGTCAGCTTTGTGCAACATTGTGCAAAGCCTAAAATAACTTAGTAAAGAAATGTACAAGGTTTTATGGACAACTAATTGAAATTTTGCTAGTGTATCAAAAATATTGCAAGGTGTTAATACAGTTTTTAATTAAGTACAAACTCAGCATCCAAAGCAATTCAGGTAGAAATGTCGATTGAAGATATATGTGTGAGAATATTCCTGTATAGAAAACGATCCATGTTTTATCCACAGACTTACCTTTTTGGATTTTTTTTCAGATCAGACAGTAATTTCAGTACATTCCGATGTCAGTTTCCGGCTATCAATTAAGTTATCATGTTTAAGGTTTTGTATCTTAATACATGGAAGATTACACACTTATCATAGAATCAACTTCTCTTGAAATCAAAACAAGCGCTGATTTATGAAAAAAAATACGCTACTGCAAAACAGTACCTGGAACGATAGTTGTAGAAGTTTTCTACCTGTCATGCCTTTCAGCCTTCCTTCTGATAAGTTATTCGGGAACTAGAAGTTTCACTTGTTATATCGTTCAATTGAAAAGACCACTTTGGATACTATTCATCCGTCGTGGAAATTGTTCATAAATTAGGTTCACGCATGCTATAATAGTCACCAAAAGAATCTGTGTTCAGGGTTGTTCACGAACGCGTGGTTACAATGTCCAGCTGACAGAAATCTGATTTGACAGTGTCTTAATAATATTCTGTGTCCAGCAACCTTCTAGACACTGATCCGAATATCCCTAAGTCTCCTTTCTACATTAACCGGTATGTTGAAATTCAAAAGACGCTCCTTCTTTTTTATTGATAAGAATAAATAGGCAGGTCTTGGCAGGTTGACATGGAGGAATGTTAACATTGGCAAACGTGACCCTTGAGTATAAAGTCCGCTAAAACCGACTTATTGGACAACGAGACAAACCAGTCTAGTCTACATTGTTTACGTTTCAGGCACTTTCCTTAATGTAATCAATATTTACAGAGAACTCGTCAGCTACACAGTACAGAGAAATCGTGAAAGCAACTAACATTAGTAAATTGGTACACACCATATGGACTATCATGTCTTCAGTAATCAAGTAATGTTCAACTTGTTGAACCTTCGACAGGAGAATGTCATATCCCATTTTTGTGTTTAAATCGTACAGGGTTAACTGAATATTATGGCACAAATGTGACATAACGGTCTGAATCGCGGAAGAAATATGAACGTGTAACTACCTTAAAGCTTTAAAGTAGGTCTTGGTTCTAGGGGGCATGAAAACTGCTACTATTTATGCATTTACATGAACAGTTTGAATAAAACCCTGACTCAGGTAAACTGATAAGAGGCCGCATTTCATTGATTACGTTCGATCATTTTTCAGCTATCATACTGTCGTCGCTGTTGCGGTTTTACCCTCTATGCTGTACGTCTTTAATTATATTATGTAAGCTGACAAGCCCGGGTTATTGTCAAGTGCATTGATCACATGGTATTATGTCAAGTCTATATTGTATCATAATACGTCCTAGCAGATTCTGAATTCTGACAGGTCATCTTCAATGTGTCATTCTCTGGGCGAATAATAGTTTGTCTTTGAAGAAAGACGGAACATACAATTCATTGTTCTCACCTAGGCCAGGAAGAAAATCAATGCAATGGGACCATTCCTATCGAAATAATTGTGTCTTTATAGTACTGAATGGTTACTTGTAATCTTACGCTCCAATGAAAAGAGATTCGCTTTTCAAAACGACCACCTGGTCGAAATAATTAAGGATCCGATTTGCTACGTCTTGCCACATGGCATATAATGTACAGATTGGAGCTGTTAATGTTTTTATTTTTACCAGTAAGGTGTAAGAAACAAGATGTGTGTCTGTGCAAAGGTTTGTGTTGGAATTAAATGTACACGACTTTGACATTACATACATCTGTTTTGCAAATTTCAAATATACAGAACTAGTTCATTCCCCTATTTGCTCCGTCTTCCTGAAGCCATGCTATTGGCCTCAAATCTGTGCTCTACTGTTAAAATTTTCTCGTAAACTTTTGCTGAATAGGTGCAGCTGGGCTGCACTGAGTAAAGTTCCACTTTACATAAAAGTTAACGGTTACTCTTGTAATGTGAATGTTAACATTTATCTTGGTAAACTTTTACCGGTCACGGGTAAACTTTTACTGAAACATTTACACAAAACGTTGCAGCCTAGATTTGTAGCCTCCATTCATGCATGCTGCAGTAGGTCTATTTGCTTTAGGAAAATAGTGATTTAATACACATTATTTAAAAAACCTAAGCGCCTAACATGGCCAAAAATAAACGTTCAGTATTTGGGTGGAGAGTGGGATATACCCGTACCTGAACATGTATATGTTTACTGAATGTTACTTTAGCAATGTAAAAGATTTCAATTAAAAATACCTTAGCTCATCTTATAAATGTTGAATGTGTAAACATTTACACAATATGTGTTAAACGCATGCAATAGTCGCTGAGCGTTCACATGTACTTGGAATTCTATCAGTGACACGACATCTTTTAATCTTTTGGTACGAACTGTCGTCTTCTAAAAGTGTACAGCGGTTGCTTATAGGAAGGGGAAATCGTTCAAACAATTATAATGCCTGTTGTTGTGTGCACGAGTTTTTCCTGTGAGTACAAAGCAGTCATTAGTTAGACATAAATACCACAGTCATCTTTTATTCACAGTTGTGGAGTGAGACTTCCCACTAACACGGTATTGCGAAACATCGACCTGTACAGTTCGTCAACCAGCTTTAATTTTCATAACAAATGTTCCATTAGGCTTGTTTTGCTCTTGGTCCTTCTCGTATAAAGGGCACCTCAGTCCAATCACGGACGATGTCAAACCAAAGATTTATGAGATGCTGTAGGAGTTTCCATTTGCACAGACTGACTCACTTTCCACTGGAGAGGAGAGCCAAGAGGTCATCGAGTCTACGACACGTTAGTCGTCTGGTTTTAACGGTTTTGGTATTGGGAGATCGAGTAGAAACTACTGTCCAGTGTTTTAATGACTAAACCAGCCTTTTCTATGCTGATTTTACGATGCCATTGTCTCTTCTATGTGAACAAGGACGGAGGGTCCAGAATCTGTCATGGTATGTGTATACATCCAGCTGAGTCGACACGTTGGATATATGAACAGTTGCAATCAGTTATCAGTGTTCCATGATGCCGGGCAGACAGTGGATATTCCAGGCATGGATTCCATATCAAAGTTCAAATTTGTAGTTCATGAATGAGTTCCAGGTCAAATAACAATTAAACAAGTTATCTCAGTCGCGCTTTGATTGCAACTGTTGATAAAGCCATCATGCAGATGTGATGAGCATGGCTACCTTTACGGCCCCTAGCCCCAGGTTAAGCGGTATTAGATACAGTTCGAAAATGACGAGCGTTACAGACCTTACCCGAACAGATTGTGATTCAAAAGTAACGGACGATTACGTCTTTCCCGTTAATAAGTAAGGATCTCATTCTACACGTGGCGCCATCTATGATGTTACACATGACATGCTGATCTGGATAATAGCTATCTACAACATGGACGGTTACACTCGGCAATCAGAGCCATCTATGTTGTTAAATACCATGTACCCGATAGATATGTACATAAGGATAACAGCGCCGTCTATGTGGTTGGTCACAATTCAATTGATCGAGAAATTCAAGTAAATTAATAAATGATGTAACATCCCATGAGTGGTAACCTTTATAAATAGAACTAAAAAAAGCCTTATTGCTTCTGACGTTAATGTAACGGCTACCTGTTTTAGTAAACACCGAGAAACGACGATATTCTTTCAAGAAAATTTTTGTGAGGAATTGTAGTATACAGAGTAGAGAAATCCCATGTGGATACGTCTTTGTACGGTATATGCATATGAGCATCAAGTTCTCCTGTAAGACGTTTGGAGTTGTTAAGAATCCATATGCAGTTGACATCTGAATTTTTTTTTTGTTATGGCACAACAATACTTATTCCAAAATGACTTTACTTCTTGTAACGCTGTCGTAAGTAGGGTTGACAAGAGTTTGGTGGTACAACTTCTTGAACCCGCAATAAACTGAGCCTTGTATGGGGATTTATGCATTTTAAGAATCCAGTAAAGTCGTGGTATTTCTGTATGACGGGTAGGTATATTTATGCGCCTTTCTTTAAGAAAGGTTTTGTGTTTATTAAATAGTTCCTTCAGAGTATATGTAGTAGCAGAATATGTGGATGTTGTTGTAGATGTACATAACTCTTGAACAAGAATTTGATAATAATAATTCTTGCAAATAAAGATGACATTATTAGGAGCCTTGTCTGCTCCAGTGATGACAAATTTACTATGAAGGTCAGCGAGTGTTTCTTGCACAATGGGATCCTTCAGAACAGTTTAACTTTAGGTAGAGCATGAATGCCTATACGGTGTAAAGCTAAACTAAACTTCTTTTTTTGACAATCTCGAGCCAATCGTTAAGTACCAAAGAATCCACTTTCTCCCGTTTTGACCATTTTTTAACATATTCCTGAAGCGCCGAGATAATATTTTTTATGTTAGATCTAATGTTGACATTTCTTTTTTCTCTATACTTAGGACCTCTCACAAAGAGATTCCTTAGATCATGATTCTTAATAATATTAAAGTCCCCAGTCAGGACATGTTTACATTTGTCAGAGGTAAAAACTGAGGATTCACAATCAGTCATAGCCGCCAGAAGTACAGGCCTACGTCGCCAAACCGAACTCCTTGATGGCCTGGGAATAATTGAAAATTTTGGAAGCGAAAGACTTTGTATATCATATGATATGCAAGGGAGCTCTTTGATATTAAAATAATTAGGCACAGCACTACGAACATCAGGTTCATTAAAGATGCGTAGTAGGCTAATTAAATCAAGGCCTCTGTCTAAATACTTTATCTTCAGAAAGAGTCGATCGTGTTGAGTTTCAATTGTAGTTACAGGGCGATACAATGGAAAATACGATATGTCTTGACACAGACGTACAAGGTGAGGTGGAACATTAAAATTGTGTATGTTATTGGATACGTCTTGAACTACCTGTTTTAGCAAATTCAGTGGCAGTGCATATAATACTGTGCGTAGAGCATGCATGCTATTTGTGTCATACGACAATCCCACTAAATAGCTAACTGTAACGTGTTTGTGAATCATGTTTCTATTGAACTTCCTCCTACCATGACTGCGAGGTGTTCGCGGTCACGGATTTTACGTTTAAATTGTCTGTCTTATTTGCTGATGGATAAACCGATTCTATTATTTGAATGCTGAACTTTCTAAAAAACGTTGAACTCAAATCACCCTGGAACTAAGAAAGTTTTGAGCAAGGCAAAAATTGCTTAGAAAGACTCCTATATGCCCTATATTAAGTCAAGATCCAAATATGCCGATGCTGGTTAACACTATAACCATATTATAGCGTAATATCTTGCGTATTTCCAGCATTATTTAAAATTGTTCACAGCTTAATATCTTTACATCAATTCATCTTAATTTCTTACTTTATATACTTTCTTACTTCTTTGGTGATTTGTGTTAGACGTTGTTTTTAAAACTTGCTTGATTTTTTTTAGGAGGGATACCCAAGACTATTTTTATAGGATCGTCAGTTTCGACACATGCACCAAGGGTGTTAAATTTCAGTCCCTTGCTGAACTAATGTTAAGAACGGAATCGTTTCTTAGACCTGTAAATATGTCAAATTTCTAAACAGCAACAATATTTCATTCAAGGTTTCCTTCAGCGAAAACTGTTATAAATGCCAGATGATGGGCATTTGTATTTATAATTACTGAATTTCACCTTAAGTTTGGTATGTAAAAATACACTTGTGGAAAGACTTTAAGGTCATAAAATGACACTTTCTGTCAAAAAATCAAGTTTTGCTGACAGAAATTTAATCAAACTTCATAAAAAATCTTATGTATGGCACTACAAGGGGAATGTCTGTATCAGAATCAAGCCAAATGTGAAATATGCTAAACTTTAGGTGATATACAGTTGTTGCCTCTGTTCCTCACTCAGTGATGTTAAAATGCGATCATTTATTCCTCCATGTTAAACTTCTTTACAACAAATGCGGTAATATTCAATGTGATGCCTCACTAATGCATCTCACACTGTTGCCTCTGTTCCTCACTCAGTGATGTTAAAATGCGATCATTTATTCCTCCATGTTAAACTTCTTTACAACAAATGCGGTAATATTCAAGGTGATGCCTCACTAATGCATCTCACAACATAGTGCATGACACCCAACCGTATTATACCTACGAACAATGTTCTCCTCAGTGGTACTCAGACCATTTACTAAACTGTTTTGAAGAATTCTTTCTTAATGTATTTTTAAAAAGCTGTTTATAGACGTAAAACAAATATTGAACACCAGATGAATCACGTTATGCTAGATGTGTGTCATTTATTAGACCAGTGCCGTCTAATATATTGTAATTAAAATCACTGTATTCTTTACTTAGACCTGTTGGCGTCATAGGGAGGTTTACAATTAAGCAATTACACCTGAAAAATGCTGAAATGAAACCCTAACATGGGGTCGGATTTCACCGGTTATGTGTCAGTATTTGTCATCTGCAGTTCTTTATGTCATACACGCATTGGATGTTACATTGTGACAATCGGCGGTTTTATTCAAGCCTGTGGTTTCCAGTTTCTCAACTGAATGCGTCTTTAGTATACTTTACACTATGGTCCATAATCCTTCACAGTAAATTATGAGTACGTAAGTAACTGCATTGTTCATAGATGGAGATAGAATTTCTGCACAAGATCACAGCATTCTTGGCTGACACTATTTCTGGTTCAAATCAGTAACCGAGGAAGTGCATCACTGCCGGAAAATAAGACACTCTCTTGGCTTTACCGGAAATAGAATTTATAGGGTTTACCCGAGTGCATCTTGGATAGGCCACTTTATTTTCTCGCTTTTACGTTGGGGAGTTTTCGAGTTCGAACGAGAGTTAGCTCCCATCCTTGTTTTGTAACTAGATTATCTATAGGGTCAATATAATATTGAGTTTAGAGTTTTCTCATGACAACGCGGCCGTGAGTATACCGGTGTTAGGCAAACCCCTGCCTTTACCGTCCACACGTTGCTGACAAGATATGAGATAGGGCAGTTTTTGGTCAACCTTGTTTTAGGAACGCTTCAATATTAATAGGTACACGACTTTAACATCAGTCATATGACACCAACCATTTTTTCATAAACCTGACCAAGTCTAAAAATATTGCTTTTTTTTAGATGAAAATGTTGTACATGGATGTGGGCTGGATAATTAATGCGAATCATAATGGGAAATTATCAGAAAACTGTCCCAGAAAATATGAATTCATCCGTAAGAGAAGGAAAAAAGAGAGTAGGCTAAAAACTACAAGTCTCCAATGTGTCAATGACACGTTGGTTATATAACAATGCTGAGAGCATAGCTGGTGTTCAACAGCTGATGCCTTGACTGCAAATCAATTTTCGCCCCAGGCAATGTAGACAGAATTCTTGGATTCTGTAGATGGTTTGTACATTACTTGCGACGTATGTTTCAGCCTTGGTGGGATATAGTTTACAGGTTATTTGTTCTCTGTCTTTGCATGTCTGAGGTACAGACAAACATCAAACACTGGCTGTGCAAAGACTACAGATAAAAGACGGTAAAGAAATGTGGACTGTTTTATGGACAGCTATTTGACATTTTGCCAACTTGCCAGAAGATAATACAACGTGTTGTTGACACAATTTCTGGTTAAATAGAGACCCAATTTCCTACAGAATTTCGATCCTGAAGAAGAATGACTAGACATTTACAGGACAATCCCATAGTGCAGAATGCGATTGTGTTTGTACTCTTATAGTGAGTGAGTGAGCTTTTGGGGTTTAACGTCATACTTAACAATTTTTCAACAACGACGACATGTACTCTTAGATATCGTCTGCGTTTCATTCTGCTTGATACAGCATCCTGTGACGAATTTTAGGAGCACAAAGCCTCTGTTTTATGTGAAGCATCACAACGCTGTGCTCATTAAGATGTGTTTAATATAAATAATATAAAGAAGCTCTATGCGTGATACAATAGCCCACGCTGGAGGCTGGTCATGCACTCAAAGTCTTTATTGGCTACATGTATGTGATTCTTTCTACACTGCTTACCAACAAGCTTTGACATAAATCCGAACACGTTAGAGTAAAAAATACTGCTGAGTACAGTCGTTAATATGCAGCTAGGGACAGATACGCTGGCCTAGATGGTGGTTATTAAATACCAGATTTCATCCTGGAGCATGAAGTCGGTGAAAGGTGTAACCGAATTTTAGGACAAAATGACGGACAAGCCCAATGTACAATGATTACGTTTCAGACGTTTCTTCAATTAATGTAATCATGACTTGCAGACATCAGTAACAGCTTCGTGTGTTCACAGTACAGCAAGGAGGATCTCTTAACAGAAACTGACATCAGTAGATTGGGACACGCCATATGGACTCTTATGTACGTATGGATCAAATAAGGTCAATGAAGTTCAACGCAAAGCAAATAAACATGGAATGGTCTAGAATGTATCACTTATGTGTGACCTGTAACTAGCAGGCCAGATTGACAGATGTCATTTACAATGTGGAATGTATGTAATATTGTTCTTAGGTTTGATGATTTCTAAATAGAACACAAATTCTAGTGTTGAAGTCTGTCGGAGACCACTACGGGATTTGAACCTCCGAGTGAAGCACAAATTGGACAGCCATATATGTCAACCGTGTACGACACTAAACCAACAGGCCTCCGACAAAAGCAGAAGTTAGCTGAACTCTAGACTTTACGGCCGACAGACATTATCCTGCATAAACATTTGTCGAGTGATTTCACGAGAGGCCGGGTTTTGTAACCATTTACTAACTATCACAAAGCCGTTGCTTTTTGGTTTCACCCCCCGCCCCCCAAATGTTGTAGTCTCTTATAATGTACAAGCCAGGATTTTACTGCTGGACTTCGAAACCTAAGTCATGTTCCCTTTATAGTGTTTTTATGACAAAATTAGCATTTTGAGTAATTCTAGGCCAGTGTAAGATTAGCATCAACTGCACTTTTTACCTAATTCTGTCCAAACCATGGTACTAGGGGTTGTGGGTAGTACTACTTAAACGTTCAATTTTGTCTGTTTTGACCTGCGGAGAATAAAACTTTAGCTGAGATAAACTGACAAAGAAATCTTGTTTCACTGGTAATAGTGTATTTGTTGTCACTTCTCTGGTTCTACTCTGTGTTGTAGAGTTTAGCAGTCGTATGGCAGATGGGTATTATTATATTGTTATTCTTATGTTGTCTATGCGTCCAAACAGACATTCATATACCAAAATCGAAACTATGCCTCTTGTCGTACAGTCTTCGAGAAAGGAAACCGTTTTGGTCTTTTTACAAATATAGATTCAGATAAGATGTACCACCTGGAGAGCCTGTGGTTTCCTTTAAATCCAGCGATGGTAGGTTGGTTTCTTTATATTTGTATTCATACGATAAAAGGTATAAGTCAGCCAAAATGGGGCACGATTTGTACTTATCGGAATACCAATACATTGTAGATATATGGTTTCCCAGAATATCACGTTGTTGTTATTAAAGAGAAATTCCAGCAACTCAACATCGAAATTTTCCCATGTATGGTTACCTTTGTATGTAGTGGAACTGAAAAAGACTTTGTTGACTTGGGGTTAATTTAATGGTGACCAGTTTTAGGGATGAAATTGTATCTGTTAAATTCTGTGAGGAATAGCAGTACAGAGATTGGAGAAAACCAACTGAAGATATCCTTATACGGTACGTGTATTTGAGACGTTTGGAGTTTTTAGGAATCCACACACAGTTGATTTCTGATTTCTGATTTTTGACAGTTGCACAACAGTACATTTTCCAAAATAACTGCACTTCTTGTAGTGCCTTTGTTAAGAGAATAGGTACAACTTTGATGATACATCTTCTCGATCCCACAATAAAGCGAACTTTGTGTGGGGATTTTTGTATTGTTTGGAATCCAGTAAAGTTGTATATACCAGTTTGACGGGAAGGTACGGAAATACCCCTTTGGTCCTTGAAAAAGGACCAATGTTTTTCACATAGTTCCTTCAGTTTATAAGTCGTTATAGAAAAAGGTGATGTTGCGACAGTTGTTGTAGTGACTTTAAGGTCCTCTACTAGAATCTGACAGTAATAAATATCGCAAACAAATGTAATATTATTAGGGACTTTGTCCGCGGGAACAAAAAGGCATTTTCGCTGAAGGTCGTCAAGTTCCTTTCGCACGGTAAAATGTAATATATGTATGTACAGTATAATATACATGTAAGTGTAATACATGTAGATTCGGGCAGATTAAGTGCAGGGGGACCTTTGTTTTGTCTTCTGCTGTGCGTCTTAATTATATTGTATTCCTGCATAAACCAGGATTCTGCTGGTGGACTAAGCATCCCCGAGGCCTGGTCCCGTTGCATTGTGTTAATGTGCTTGTATGTTAAATGTGATGACAACACAGCATTTTGAGTAATTCCTGACTAGTAACGTCTAATAAATTTTAATTATCATCAGTGCATTTTTTCTTTGCCTAATTCTACTTAAGCCCTGGTAATAGGGGGCGTGTAATTTGCTACTATTTTTGCATTCGCGTGAGCAGTTAGAATAAAACCGTGACAGGTAAACTGAAAAGAGGCCGTATTTCACAGGTCATGACCGTTTTCCAGCTATCACACTGTCGTCGCTGCTCTGGGTTTTCTCTCTATGCTGTACATGTTAATTATATTCTATTCAAGGGTTCGTTCTCTGTGAGAATCAAAAAGACCCCCAGGATATTTCAGGCGGACCTGGTAAGAAAATGTCATGCGATATATGTCAGCTCACCTCCATTGTGGGCAACTGATTTTGTAAGAAGGAATTCAGTGCATTAAAGGCCTCATTCTAGTGGAAGAATCCGTGGCATCATAGCCAGAGGTGTTTCTTTTTTCTATGATTTTACTTGCGATAAAGATATTCATTATGTTAGATTCCAAGCTCTTCCTGAACGACGACGAAGGACAACAAAACTGTTCAAGAATTTAAAAAGTCGTGAAGATCATTAAAGTATCTCCTCAAAGACGCTAGGGGATATTTTGCACTCCATATATGGTAATTTTTCTATAAATAGGACAGCGTGCAGTCGATTTGTCCGTCTATACGAAGAAAACCCCAGTTCATTAAGGTCAGGCTATTTTTGCAGCTTGTCCATGTGATGTGAGAAAAATCCCTGGTCAGTCCGCTAATTTTTGTTATGCGGCTTGGTCCGTTTGGTATGAGGCAAAACCTGGGTTCAATCACGCCGTGCTTGTTCTGCGGCTGGTATGAGGTGAAATTCGGGTTCAGTCACGTCGGGCTTGTTCTGCGGATTGATCCGTCTTTTATAAGGGGAAACTTGGGTTTAATCACGTCGTGCTTGTTCTGCGGCTTTGTCCGTCTGGTGTGAGGGGAAACTCGGGGTTGGTCCGTCTGGTGTAAGAGGAAACCTGGGTTTAATCACCTCGTGCTTGTTCTGCGGATGGTATGAGGGGGAACTCTGGTTCAGTCACGTCGGGCTTGTTCTGCGGATTGGTCTGTCTTTTATAAGGGGGAAACTTGGGTTTAATCACGTCGTGCTTGTTCTGCGGCCTGGTGAGGGGGAAACCTGTGCTTAGTGCGTCTGGTATGAGAAGAAACACGGGTTTGGCCCGTCTGGTTTGAGGGGAAACCCGGGCTTGGTCCGTCTGGTATGAGGGGAAACTCGGCTTCAACCACCTCAGTCTTGTTCTACGGCTTGGTATGAGGGGAAACTCACGTCGGGCTTGCTCGGTCTGGTACGAGGGGAAACGGCTTGGACCGTCTGGTATGAGGCAAAACCTGGGTTTAATCACGTCGTGCTAGTTCTGCGGCTTGGTAGGTCTGGTATGAGGGGAAACTCGGGTTCAGTCACGTCGGGCTTGGTCAGTATGGTGTGAGGGGAAACCTTAGTCCCTCGTCTGGTATGAGAAGAAACACGGGTTTGATCCGTCTTGTGTGAGGGGAATCCCGGGTTCAGTCACGTCAGGCTTGTTCTGGGGCTTGGTCCGTCTGGTATAAGGGGAAACTTGGATTCAGTCACGAGGGAATTTTTCTGCGGCTTGGTCCGTCTTGCACAAGGGGAAACTTGGGTTTAGTCACGAGGGACTTTTTCTGCGGCTTGGTTCGTCTGGTGTGACGGGAAACCCGGGTTTCGTCCGTCTAGTGTGGGAGGAAACCTTGGTTTAATCATGTCGTGCTTGTTCGGCGGCTTAGTCCGTCTGGTATGAGGCAAAACCTGGGTTCAATCCCGTCGTGCTTGCTCTGCGGCATGGTCCGTCTGGTATGAGGGGAAACTCGGGTTCAGTCACATTGGGCTCATTCTGCGGCTTGGTCCGTCGACTAACGTGGAGGGGAAAATAGTTCAATGAATTACAACAGTTTTAGTGTGCACTAGGTCACACTTGTTTCTGTAAGGAGTATTTCCACAAAGTGGCTGTCAAGCACTCGACCGAAACGAACAAATGTTGGATCAAGGCTTGCTCAGTCGATTTGTCCGTCTGGTATGCGAGGAAAACCCCAATTCAATACGGTCAGGCTATTTTTGCAGCTTGCCCATGTGATGTGAGAGGAAACCCTGGTCCGTCCTTTAATTTTTGTTATGCGGCTTGGTCCGTCTGGAATGAGGCAAACCCTGGGTTCAATCACGTCGTGCTTGTTCTGCGGCTTGGTCCGTCTGGTACAAACCCGGGGTTGGTCCGTCTGGTGTAAGAAGAAACCTGGGTTTAATCACCTCGTGCTTGTTCTGCGGATGGTATGAGGGGAAACTCGGGTTCAGTCACGTCGTGCTTGTTCTGCGGCATGGTCCGTGTGGTATTAGGGGAAACTCGGTTTCAACCACCTCAGTCTTGTTCTATAGCTTGGTATGAGGGGAAACTCGGGTTCAGTCACGTCGGGCTTGCTCGGTCTGGTATAAGGGGAAACGGCTTGGACCGTCTGGTATGAGGCAAAACGTGGGTTCAATCACATCGTACTTGTTCTGCGGCTTGATCCGTCTTTTATGAAGAAAAAACCCGGGCTTGGTCTGTCTGGTATGAGGGATAACTCGGGTTTAATCAGGTGAGTCTTGTTCTGCGGCTTGGTCCGTCTTTCATGAGGGGATCCCCGGGCTTGGTATGAGTGGTAACGCGGGTTCAATCACGTCGTGCTTGTGCTGCGGCTTGGCCCGTCTGGTATAAGGAGAAACCGGGCTTGGTATGAGTGGTAACACGGGTTTAATCACGACAGACTTGTTCTGCTGCTTGGTCCGTTTTTCATGAGAGGAAACCCGGGCTTGGTCTGTCTGGTATGAGCATTAACCCAGGTTCAATCACGTGAATCTTGTTCTGCGACTTGATCCGTCTTTCATGAGGGGAAACCCGGGCTTGGTCTGTCTGGTATGAGGGTAATCCGGGTTTAATCACGTCAAGCTTGTTCTGCGGCTTAGTCGGTATGGTATGAGGAGAAAACCGGGCTTGGTCCGTCTTGTATGAGAAGAAACCCGAGCTTGGTCCGTCTGGTATGAGGAGAAGCCCGGGCTTGGTCCATCTGGTATGAGGAGAAGCCCGGGCTTGGTCCGTCTGGTGTGAGTGGAAACCCGGGCTTGGTCTGTCTGGTATGACAAGAAACCCTGGCTCAATGACGTCAGGCTTGTTCTGCGACTCGGTCGGTATGGGATGAGGAGAAACCAGGCAATCAGTGACAGTATAGGCCTTCAACCTGTGTTTTTTGTGAATTATTCTTTCGTGCATAGATATAGAAGTCTTGTATATGGCGTGCACATATCTCACCTTGTCCCACTTCTTACGATTTCAACCCATCTAGTTATTACAAAAAATGCCGAGGATATTCCATCAAAGGCCTTCACCAATATACCAGCATGGGACAAAACTTAGATATTGATAAAATGAATGCACTGTAAACATTCAGACACCATTGTTACTTTTTTTGGGAACGGGCCTGGCAATTATTGAAATGTAACGAACATTTACTGCTGAATTATTGGTATTATTGTTATTAATGCGTCGCCTACACCGTTCATGTAAAATTTCAGAACCTTATGGAAGCAGGGTAAAGAATAGCAACACTGCCCAAGTGCCCAAAAGAATGTAAAAATCCTTAAAGCTTCCCGTGAAAGACCCTTACTGTGGCACCTTTGTTCTACCAGGTGGATATCTGTTAATCTTGTATATGATTAAACCATTTGATTGTGTCTGAGGTATTTTCTGATTTACAAATAGTTCATTGCTTAAATACATCTAATGTATCTTCTGAATGACACCACGCGAAAATGCAAAAATATCCAGGATAGATCATAGACACAGCTTTAGATTAACACGCCAGATCATGCGTCAGTAATACAGGTTCCCGACTTTAGAGTGTGTTTCACCAATAATCCAGGAATAAAGGAGTACGTATCAGCAGTAGACCGCTGTAAGGTAAGGCAAGTACATCAGGTCCCCAAAAAGCTGTTGGGAAGGGAAGAATGGGAGGGAGAATATGTACCCTGAGGTCATATTGGTTCAAAATAGGAAATGTAAAAAATATATCATAACGCATTGAGTTAGATAACAGTTAAATTCCCCGTGCGCTTCCCAACTTAGCCTGAAGCTATATATTATATCAAAAAAGGTCACAAACAGGGCGGGTTTTATGTTTACGACATCTCGCAATGGCTTTTTCCTCATTAAAAGAAAATTTCCAAACTGTCAATGAAAAGCCGTTAAAATAATTTTGATCCATTATTTTGACGGTTTGAGAACTAAAATGCCAGGTGTTTTCTTAACCCACAAAAATACTTTTGAAACCAGATCTAATACTCTCTTGGAAACCGTATAACAATATATTGTTTTGTGGTGGCTAAATTTCATTTTGTTGTTCATGGAAGTAGATACATTTATCAAAGTGTCCAGACTGTATTCTGGGAATCACTGGCCTATTTCTTTATTGATTAGTATGGTTTAGTCGTCAGTACGTTTCCTCCGGTGACGTCATAATTATTTAAAAAAAAACAAAAACAGTGGCATGCTCACTTCCCAGCACGCCACTTATTTTTGAAGGCAGGATTATGCAGTTTGACATTAAGAATTGGACAAAAGGATTCTAACTGCATTTCCCGTGCGATATTATAGACCTACAACATATCAGTCTTTGAAGCCTGTGGTGTTGCGTGTAACTAACAAAAGGCAATTTTGGTAGCGAGTATAACCGATTTTACAGACAGCTGAAAATAGGCGACTTGCTAAAAGAAATAGACCATAACAGTCCGACTTATTCTGCAGGTGTTCGTACATTAGTATTGCCACCTCGCGTGTGCGATTGGCTAACCCAGACCAAGGGAGGAATGTTTTTGTCCAAATCATTTCAAAGATAAGCATGATGCCATTGTGCGATGGTAAGCTTGTACCGTCATGAAATATCTAAAGCGCTGCACATTTTCCTGAAAGCTAATCGACCTCTGATGAGTCTTAAAGTTATGGCAAAGACAGTTACATAATAAATAAATGGTGTCTACAATAATAGTGTCTAAACACAAGCAACGTCAAGGCTACTTCCTACGTGCATTTACATTTTACCCGGGACTGGGAGAAATATTAAAGATATAAATGTAGGAAGGAAAGTATCAATTGTTAACCACACACCATCCAACAATTCTAGACCTATTCAGACAGCTGCTCACAATATCTTAAATAAACTGAACGATACAAGAGTTCTAACTCCTGTAGGATTGTATCTCAAAAATGCTTGACTCTCTCTTGGTTGGCCTACATCCTAACCAAATAACGTGAGAGATGAAGTCGTCCAAGGTAAACGGGATACACCACACAATCATTTTGGAACAGTAAGGTCTGGAACTAGCATCAACCGGACTAAAGCTGAAAGATATATTCAACATGTATGGCATTATAACAGTGGGATCTTCTTTAAGCATATGTTGTCTCGAAACTTTTGTTTTTACTATACGTGTAAAAAACCATTGATGTGTTTTATAGAGGACAGCTCAATTCTTTGCTGTTTCCTAAATTCCAAGTAGTGGGTTAGATGCCTGTGAATATGTCTCTTGTAAAATGCATTACTCGGCCACGTAATTGATGTATTCGAATTCAATCGCCTCTTTTCCCTCTAAATGTCAAAGCCCTAAACAATACCAATATGTATGTCATAAACCTAAAGATGTGATAAAGACCTGAAAGTGAGCGTTCAGTATGTACATTCTCACATTCAATGGTTTATAACCCGGCTTACTGACTATTCTCCTCAATATCAGTGTTGTTTTATACCTAATTTGTGTCATTTTACGCCTACGCGACATAATTTTGATACCAGTTCTGGTTAAATAGAGACCCAGCTTCGTACAGAATATGGATAGCGCTATTGTGAAGCAAACAAATGACAAGACTGACACTCTTCCGATAATGATGGATTTTTACTTATAAACTTTTATTCATTCATTTCATCTTTTCCTTAATATAGCGTCCTGTGGAGATCTTATACGAACACAATCTTTTCTATGTGATTGGTATTATTGCTGTACTTAAGCTTAAACTAACAGTGTAAGACGAATTACATTCGGACTCTAAAATCCGATGCGCCTATGCTTTGCTGTTGTTCATGAATTCGACATTTAATGTTTGTAACTATGCAAACTGATGCGAACAGATTGTAGCATGTTAAATGTGAAAACAAACACTCCTGAATACAGTGATCTTGGTTGATTTGGAGAGCTGGACGGGCAAAGGCCTGTGTTGATATAGGCTGAGGTTAACCGAATTATGGACAATATGGTATTAAAGCCTATAGTCTATATTGTCCACAATTCAAACACTTTCTGTATTGTAATCAATACTTATTTACAATGATGTAAGAATCATTTGGGCCTGCAAATATAAAGGTACGTATCAATTGTTAACCGCACTGTCCAGCAACGTTTGGCCTTCTGGGACAGCTGCTAACAAAATGCGAATTAAAACGATGGTATATGATTTGTTCAACTCTAATTTTGTGTAGACAAAGATGAAATGCACCACGTATGGTTTTGTCTCTCATCTAACCGAATTCTTAGATTTTTTTGATCGCTAACTTCTCAAATACCGCTTGATGAATTTACTGGCAAAAAAAGTCTGCAAAAAATTTCCCCACAGCGGGGGATTTAAGGATGGGAGTTGTTTGAGCAAAGGTCACGCTGTGCTAACGTGATATCATACGTTGGTGTCTATACGTGTGCTAAACCCTTGATGTGAGTTATAGACGACAGCTCATTTCACCGAATGTCTGTCACAGACAAGTCGACTGTTTCATGCTGGTTAAATATGGCACTGGTAGATTGCATTACGCGAACACGGAATTGATGGATTCGAACTGAATCACCTCCTATGGCTTGTAAAAATGTCACAGCTCTGAACAATACCAATATGTCTGTCGAGATTTCCTCTTGCAGCAGTCATAAAAGTAAACTGTCATAAATACCCGATAAGAAGCCGACAAACGGTAAATATTCTCATTGTCACCCAGGTGAGGTTGACATGTGCTATATATGACATCCATGCTTCCACAAATCACAACCGATAACAAAGTCTTGACAGTGTTGCCAGATGGTATGTATTTATGTTACATGTTCTTGTCCCTGCACGTCAACTCAACCCTGCCTGGTGCTGATCAGGCGGTAAAGAAGTGTGGATTAACAGCTGGTAGACATTTTGCCAACTTTCTGGAAGATAATACAATGTCTTGTTGACAGAGTTTCCAAATAAAAAAGAACCCTGCTTAGTACGGAATTCAGGTTGGACTGTCGTGAAGGAACGCAGTGGTATAGGTTTGTAGTACGGAATTCAGGTTGGACTGTCGTGAAGGAACGCAGTGGTATAGGTTTGTAGTACGGAATTCAGGTGGGACTGTCGTGAAGGAACGCAGTGGTATAGGTTTGTAGTACAGAATTCAGGTTGGACTGTCGTGAAGGAACGCAGTGGCATAGGTTTGTAGTACGGAATTCAGGTTGGACTGTCGTGAAGGAACGCAGTGGCATAGGTTTGTAGTACGGAATTCAGGTTGGACTGTCGTGAAGGAACGCAGTGGTATAGGTTTGTAGTACGGAATTCAGGTTGGACTGTCGTGAAGGAACGCAGTGGTATAGGTTTGTAGTACGGAATTCAGGTTGGACTGTCGTGAAGGAACGCAGTGGTATAGGTTTGTACGGCGTCTCAGTTCCATAGAAATCGTGAAGGACAAAAACTGACTTCAATCTTCTAGTGATGAATGCGATCGATATTATTTTACAAATAGACTGCTCTTGTGTTTTTTTAAGCTCTGTGTTTTGAAACAGCATCAAGCGGTGGATTTAGGAGCATAAGGACTCCTTTGTGTGTGATCCTCATTTATTCTAAAGTTAGCCTCATACTTCCTTTTTATACAGACATATGGTCTCACATTAATTCCAGTACATTAGGGTCTGATTTCCATGTTTCTGATTAAGAAGCATGTCTAGGCGTTGCCCCTGAGTTGTAACTAATGACTGTAACACGGGACATTTCGCACATACCATATAATTATATTATCTTAAATGTAAAGAAGTAAGTATTGTTTTCGCGAGTGTTATGTAATAATAACGGCTGGTTTTGTAGTATGCGTTATGACCAAAAAAGGGGATGCATCTTATAACGTTCTCAGCATGTTGTAAAGTACAGTGTGTATTCACATAAGCCATGGATTACATTGAATCGCTCTGATTAGTTTTCTTAGTGTTTGGAATGCCTGCTACAATGAAATGTTCTTTATAGTTTCATATATGCAGCAGCACATGGATTTTTTTCGTTTACTGTTACGACTGTACAAAGTGGGACTGGGATTCCTTTCTCACAGGACCCGATACGGTCAGGCGGAAAATCGGCCCCAGAGAGGTACTATAAGAAAGTGCAAATTTCAGAATCCCCGCACAATTCTGTAAATTTCCAAATCAAAAGAGTAGAACTTTGTCGAATTATGCACACAAGTTATATGACTATAAAAGAGATGATTCCTTAGTAAAAACTCGCCAAAAATAAACTCGAGATCAAAAACGCCCATTTTTCGTTTAATTGAGACACCGTGTCTTTAATTTACAGTATGAAGATCTACGTTAACAAGAAAAATATCTTTACTGAAATTTTCATGTGTGTATTTCTACGTGCTGTCAGAGTTTCGATTTGGTTAACGTTTGTCTTCATATGTTAAAACTGGCTTTTATAATATGATCAGTTTTGTCATATTTTGCCAAGTTTAATCTCTGTATTTCTGCCATAGTTTGCCAGGCATTTTTCATAGTACAGTGAACTGACGAAGTCGTTGTGGAGAACAGGTTGCATCTCCATGTTCGAAACTTTCTGAGGATTTTTTTCCCTTGGTAACATACATTTTTTTGTAAGTAAGGATATAGGCTGTTTTGCATTAAATAAGTGTTATCATGAATTAAAATGGATAATTGTTAATCCATGGTATTACGTAACGTATAGCCAAATCATACGTGAATCCTCGTTGTGAGCACCTGTGGTTATCTAACTGTCATTAATATGAACATGTTATGCGTAGCGGAAGTATAAGGCTGAACATTTGTTGAACATATATATGTCGAGTGTGTCAGCAGTTGTCAATCACAGATATTGTCAGTTTCGTTTCCTTCATTTAGCACTAAGATCGCTTTCAGGATTTGTATATGCATGATGTTGTTGACGGCTTTCGGATCTTTTATAATCCTTATAGAGATTTGTCTTTTAATGACCGATGGCACCGACAAATTCGGACAGGTTAGCTCCTTCAACAGCAGTGATTCCCCTTGGTTATTGGGACATCTGGCATAACAAGTAAGTCTTTACGGTAATAACGTCCGGAAATAGCCTCTAGAAAGACAATGGATTTTACAATAATATTCAATATTCAGTAAATGTTGATGAGTGTAGCCATTAAGACAACCATGCATACCTACTGAAAGAATGAATACAAAAACTCAGCAGTAACCGTCTTCACCACCTGGAATGAGATGAATTGTCTTATAGTACAGCATAGCATATATTTATATACTTTCAAGGCTGTTTTGTCCGCTTATGCATTTCTTGAACCATATTGCTGTAATATTGCATTTTTAAATAAACCCTACATCCAAATGCGTCTAAAACAGAAGATATACAGATTTACTGAGGAATAAATATGAAATGTTTTAGCCAAATATTTGGTATTTGAAATCATTCTATTTGACTTCCTTATACTTGTTCAGTTTGCCACACGCACAACATTAATGTAATGAGATTTACGGAATGAAAGACCAATGAAAAACAAAATATGTATCGATTTGTCAATAGCTGCTGACAGGCTTTTAAACTGACTCTCAAACAGTTCGATCATGTACGTGCTTATAACTAAAATAAATGCAAAAATTGAGAGTAAATAAAATTCATCATTTTAGAACTTAAGTCTACATTTACGTAGGCGTACGTAGATATATATTTGGCTTAATATTCAGAGATTCTTCTAACAATTGACTAAGGGACTGTTCATTTTGGAGATAATAACATGACCTTGTAAATGTTACAAAGGTCATCATAAGGAAGACAGTAGAATTGAGCCTACTTTACAATAGTATGTGGCCGAAGTACGTACACGAGCACTTAATCATCGTGTTCTAAGACATAAGGGGACATCCGAATTGAATTTGCAGGTCACCAAGTCAACAAAGTGATACAATATCAAGATTTTAACTCGACAACCTTTCTTCGTGTGTTGTTTAAATATAATTGGGACGCAAAGCATGAAAACCAGAGCAACGATGTTAGTGTGATAGCTGGCAAATGATCAGACGTAACCGGTGAAATACGGCCTGTTGTCAAATTACTCAAGTTAGGGTTTTATCCTAATAGTTCATGCAAATGCATAAATAATATTCAGGGATAATATATAAAGGGACCACGCCTCAGGGACGCCTAGTCCACCAGCAGAATCCCGGTTTATGGAATATTATACAACTGAAGACGTACAGCGTAGAGAATAAAAACAGAGCAACGACGACAGTGTGATAGATGGTAAATGGTCACACGTAACCATGAAATACGGACTCTTGACAATTTACCTCAGTCATATTTTTTTTCAAACTGTTCATATAAATGCTTAAATAACAGAAAGTTACACTCACCCTAGCACCATGGCTTAAGCTTTAAAGTCTGTCCATTTAAACTGTCCGTGGTGTCAAATGCTATGGAACACATGATTCTCCTTGAGTCGTCCAAGAGTCAACATAATTCAGATTATATTCATAATTATTTTCTATGTTATTTCCGGATCTAACGCATCAAATCAAGCTTCTTGTATCACGGGATAGTGGAGACTTCAAGGAGCACAGGTGTATTTTCATTATGGATTTTCACCGTAATCCAAGGCAGTGTAAATAAGATATCGATGATGTTAGTGCTGTAGGCAATCCTGAAGGAAATATGGCGAGTACGGCGTCGTCATTACCCTTTTGTATCCTTGTTCGAAGGATATCCCTGGTAACCTTGTCTAAACCCAGGGACTCGGTCGACTAAGAAGCATAGTCATGATGGTATTTTGTCTATAGATTCGCTGATTTGATGATCTGTTGTTGGACAGAGAGTAGGCAGTTGAGAAAACATCCCACGTGCTCGAAATATGAGATTGGACAGTAACAACTGATATTTATTTGTACAACAATCTATATATGAGCATACAACATTTACATCATGAAGGGTTTTTGGTGCCACAGACTTATTCTACCTTCACTATCGACAAAAGTCTTGTATATTGCACTATGAAATGTAAATTAGTACATATAAATGAGACATTCTGAGAGTGTTAAAATATGTGCTTCGTGATAAAAGACAGGAAATTTGTATGTGGTAATTGATGTTGTGAAGATAGTTTACAAAACTCACTCTAGTATTACATGTGATTCCATCTGTAATATTAAATGGATCGATGTCGTAAAACCCTGACATTTGTTCTCTTGGACCATACGATGATAAAGACAGCAGTCGTTAATAAGACAGAACGCCCGCTTGCAAATTGCTGGGGTTGTATTAAACGTCATAATTCAGATCAGATCTCAGACAATCCGTCATTTCAGTATTTTTTTGCACCTCTAGCCCACGGCCATATTGCCATGGCAACTAATATTGGCATTTGCCGTATGGTCAATCTGAGATTGTGGGCACGACCACAATTATGAGGCTACTAAATAATGCACGCCTTTTAAAGGTACACACAAAAAAGGGAGGATGGTGTACGGAAAACTGTAAATGTTCTCAAGTAGTTGTGTTACAAGCAACAATGTTGTTAAGACACCAGCACCAATCTGACACACATTTGCGCTCGCTCTTTCGGTGGAAGTATGTGTATCACACGTGTGAAAGTTAATAAGTTACTTTGCAAGGACTGATTGCTTTATTCCAGACACTGTATAATTATCAATAAGTAAAACAATCTTCAGTGCGGCGTTTAAGATAAATCGAATAAATATCTGGTGTTTTTAAGTTTAGATGGTGTTTTAGGACATTACTGCAAGAGAAACACTTAACGCAAGCTCGTCATGTTGTCATTGATGGTTGCTATGTTGTTATTGTTTGTTGTCATGTTGTTATTGTTTGTTGTCATGTTGCTATTGTTTGTTGTCGGTTTGTTATTGTTTGTTTTCATGTTGTTATTGTTTGTCTCTGATATTATTGATTTGGGACTATCATATTTTTGACCAGTTGCCTTCTTCGGAAAAACAGTATTTCACGCGTTTTCACCAGAGATCGTGTTTTTTCAATAATATTAAGTATAGCCATTGTATTTAAAGGTCAGTGGTACTGAGAAATTGGGACCGATTAGTGAGATCTCTGAGAATCAGTGATTCCCGTGAGTTAAATGGTCATCTACCATGACAAGAGAAACTTTACTTTAATAACGTAAGGGTATAGCGACCCCGAGGACAATAGAATTTACAGCAATATACACATTTGGTAATATACTACGTTCAGGTCGGTTGGAGAAAGTAATTACTTTACAGCTGACGTGGTGCCCCAATGGCGATCATAAAATTTTACAGTCGTGATTAGAGAAGGAAATGCCGTCAGAAGAACATTTTAGAGAATAATATCCAATACTGGCCAGCTGGACTTGGAACAGAGTTGTTCACCTGGCAAGTCTCTGTCTATAGGAGCTTTATATGGTGGTTTTACTGTAAGGGTCATCGTGTTGAATATGTCGAAGATATTCGAATGTTCTGGTTGTAATAGGTTGGAGATTAATATGATAAGGAAAAGTTATATTTAATTAAGCTTTCATTAATAAATTTCCCTTAAGGCATCGCAGACACTAACATGGTACAGCCATCAATGTCGTCCAAAAGAAGCAGTGGAGAAGTCAATCTCGACTCAAGTATTATCCGTCCTTTACGTGTGCTGTTACAGAAGCGTTATTTATTTACCTTCTGAATACAGATCTCACGCAATGTAGCGTTTCCTTACGTCTCAATTTTTGTTGTAACTTGACACATTTCTTTGACACTCAGCGTTTCCATACACTCGATTATGTGTGGGTTATGCGCACTACACTTAATATGTCATAGTGTGCATTGTCACCATAGAGCAGTTGCTAAATAATACATACCCACACACCGGATATTGGAACTGCAAAAATTATTTTTTAAAAGTTACTCCATTTGCACAAAGGAGCTGTAAGGCGATTGTAAACTTTTGAAGTTACAATCGCGATCGTAGGCCAAATTTGACTCGTAAATAAAGATGGCCTGTGTACTGCGGTTAATAACCTTTTTGTTTTCATTTTCAAAAGGGATCTTCATCATAATGATTCAGTAGGCAACCCCCAAAAAACATGTGAAAACATGCTCGTAAAATTTTTTTTGAGAATTACATTGCACATTTTTACAAACTGAGTGGAAAAGTACTATCAGTATACCTAAGGTAAGTATGTGTTACAACTATCGTAGCTACAATCCCTTCGGGCAAGGGGATATCGACTTAATTCTACGATAGTCATTCTAGTGATCACCTTTGTTGACGATCCCTTTGTGCAGCGGCTTATATGAAGCCTACACCCAAATGTGACTAAAACAGATCATAAACAGTTTTACCTATGAGTACGTATGAAGTGCTTCGGCAGAATATTTGATATCTGAAAATCATTCTACTTCACTTCCTTATAATCGTTCCATTCGCCGCCAACCTGTCTAGGCTGTTTTCCCTTATACATTTCTTATCCCGTAATACTGAAATAATATAAGCCTCATGTACGACATTCGCATACCATTCGTAATCCGTAAAGGGCGTTCCAAGTCGATAATCACAAGATCCATTTCCAAAACAACGTTTAACACCAGCTTCCAAAGACAAAATTAAGAAATTATACAAATGGGAAATAAAGCCGGTAACACACAAGAGAGAAGCGCTCACCAATTTTCAATGATGCCGGGCAGACAGTGGATATTCCAGGCATGAATTCCATATCAAAGTTCAAATTCGTAGTTCATGAATGAGTTCCAGGTCAAATAACAATTAAACAAGGTATCTCAGTCGCGCTTTGATTGCAACTGTTCATAAAGGCATCAAGCAGAGCATGGCTGCCTGTACGGCCCCTATCCCCAGGTTTAGCGGTATTAGATACAGTTCGAAAATGACGAGAGTTACAGACCTTAATGGAACAGATTAATTGCATAAACTAACATTCAAATGTGATTGAAGAAGACGGTAAACAGCTTTAACAAGGCATAAACATGAAATGCCTGTACCAAATGTTCGGTATTTGCATCAATCTATTTAACTTTCGTATAATAGTTCATTTCGCGGCATGCACAGCATTCATGTGATGAGAACATTTGACCATAACATAGCTAAAGTGTGTATGGGGATGTCCCTTATACATACAGCACAAAACACCAATGAAAAACTAAATATCTAGCAATCTGCCATACCAGATGGTAAACTTCAAACTTTTTTAACAGTTCAGTCATGTACTTGGTTATAATTCATAAAATACCCATAAACTGAATGAGTGATTATGGCAGAAATTGGGATTACATCTTAGCCATTAGTGTGGTATGGAGCCTGTACAATTCTACTTTTGATGTCAGATTAAACAAATATTCCCAGTTTATCTTATCTGTATATGACTTACAACGGACACCTTGCTACTTATCATACTCTATGAAGGACTGTCTACCTCTCTGCTCCCGTCGGAATAATTTTGACCTTGTAAATGTTATGGCCACCATGATATCGAAACCTGCGGATGGTCGTGGGTTTCCGCCGGGCTCTGCCCGGTTCCTCCCACAATAATGCTTGCCGCTGTCATATAAGTGAAACATTCTTGAGTAGGGCATAAAACACCAGTCAAATAAATTAAATAAATACTCAAGAATATTCACTTATACGACGGCGACCAGCATTATGGTGCTAGGAAACCGGGCAGAGCCCAAACCCATCCGCAAGCTGCTGTCAGACCTTCCCACGCACCCTACTTTAAGATTACATTGAAGTACGTACATAAGCACTCAATAATGTAATTCAAGAACAAACCCGAATTGAGTTTGTGCGACAAAAAAAATACGATATCAGACGGTTGACTTGGTAACCTTTCTACGTGTGTTCCTATGTGAATTGGTCGGTCCGTATGAAATGTTCATGCCATCAAATAATACAGAGAATAACTGCTTTTTGTCAAATTGTTCATGTGTGAATATAACTATCTGGATCAAATCAAGCTTATTGCCTCACAGGATGCAGGGAGCTTCAAGTAGAACAAATATATTTTCGCTATGGATTTTCACTGTGATATTCGTGGTGAGCCACCTCGTTGAAGCAATTACTTATTATGGTTAGGTTGTAGAGGCATTCCAGTATTGCAAATCTGGCGATTTTTTATTCGCAATGACTTTCTTAGCGGCGGATCAGGTATCCTTGTCCAAACAATAACCGTAGGGTATCACTGGGCCTCGGCGGACGCCAAAGTCACGGTACAGGGCCTATAAAATCGCTGATTAAATTGAGCAGTCAGGGTGCATATTTCTTGTCGGTCAAGTAAGGAAGTGAAACGCATCAAGAGAGATCTTGAGTTCGAACATTTTGAGAGTATTGTTTTAGCATTCCACGTGTTCTATCACTCTGGAAAATAACTGCTGCTTTTGTTTGCGCAGCAAATCCATACACGAGCTACTCAGGTAACAACGATATATTTTTAGTCAGAAGGAGGAATTTTTTCTGTATAGTACAGCAGTATACTTGTGCTCTTCAAGAAATTCCAGTGTATGAGCAGGAGTGTTCTCTTGTACCGTATCTAAACATAAATACAAAGAATGAAGTGCTCATCTGACACACGATTGAAAAAGAGATCCCAACATGTACATATTTTGTTAAAATTTTCTTATTCAGAAGTTGTCATTGAAATCTCTGAATTCTAAGATGATCAGTACATATGTCGTGAAACGTCATTGATCTGAGCGACGAATCCGACATTTGTATACCACTAGTAAACCATAAAAGGCGCTGCAAGGGATAACCGTAAGGTTCATTCATACGACAACGTAAAACACCAGTTCCCTTAGAAATTTGTTAGAAGTTAAGAGTTTAATGTCGGGAAAACAGTTGTAGTTTTTCAACAAATTTCTAACTAGCAATCCGCGAACAATTTTTAGGTCGGATAAAATTATGGGTATCTTAGTCGGGCTTTGATTGCAACTATTCATAAGAGCATAATGGATATGATGCAGGGAAGACAGTCGATATTCATAAGAGCATAATGGATATGATGCAGGGAAGACAGTCGATATTCATAAGAACATAATGGATATGATGCAGGGAAGACAGTCGATATTCATAAGAGCATAATGGATATGATGCAGGGAAGACAGTCGATATTCATAAGAGCATAATGGATATGATGCAGGGAAGACAGTCGATATTTATAAGAGCATAATGGATATGATTCAGGGAAGACAGTCGATATTCATAAGAGCATAATGGATATGATGCAGGGAAGACAGTCGATATTCATAAGAGCATAATGGATATGATGCAGGGAAGACAGTCGATATTCATAAGAGCATAATGGATATGATGCAAGGAAGACAGTCGATATTCATAAGAGCATAATGGATATGATGCAGGGAAGACGGTCAATATTTATAAGAGCATAATGGATATGATGCAGGGAAGACAGTCGATATTCATAAGAGCATAATGGATATGATGCAGGGAAGACAGTAGATATTCATAAGAGTATAATGGATATGATGCAGGGAAGACAGTCGATATTCATAAGAGTATAATGGATATGATGCAGGGAAGACAGTTGATATTCTAGGCATGACATTCATTTAAATTTCAAGCTCGCCCTTTCTAGGCCGGATACAAAAGACGTATCTCGGTGGCCCTTGATAGCAACTGTTCATACAATCATTATTCCAACTGTATTGAAACTGTTTACAAATTTTCTAGCTACACTTCAATACAGGCTATATATTACGGAATAAGTAACTGATTATAAATATGGCAATCAAATCGTGGCGAAAGATGCACGTTACGAACTGCAAGTCCAGTCCATGATGGCTTTTCTTTTTCAATCGGACGGGTGAACTCCGAAGGTCTGCCAGATAGGTAAGGATCGGCCTGTGTTTCACCATGGCTCTGTCCGGTTTCCGCCCATAAAGTTGGCCGTTAAGCTTCGTATAAGTGAAATTTCTGAATAGCATCAACCAAATAAAATAAATAAATAACGTTAAAAGCATCATGAGTTTGCAAAACGAACAAGACAATCATCAAATACAAGTAATACTTTACTATAAGCAAATAAATCGCGTGCAAGGTGGTTAAGACGGATGCTGGTGAGTCGTTGCTTGCTGTGTTTTAATAAGCCTCCGTTGACAACTTAATGGCTACTTTATAGTCATGTTAAACTTCTCCGCCAGCATGAGATAAAAAGATTTTAGAGGGACGGGAGAAGAGCATATAGGGTGTAAAATAGGTCCTCACATGAGTAGAATATTTGTGATGACTAATGTTCACCACCTATAAGATTTATTCTTTCACTAAAAAGGCCTTTCGACAAAATCCAACTTCAGCGATGGGAAACAGCGAACCTTCCGTATAAATGCCTAGCTAGGCATCAAAACCACTGCCTGAATATGGCGTGTATACATTTAGCCTTGTAGCATTTGCTAGATCCTGTGTGCTGCATGATGATTCCAATCAATGTCACACGTTATTGAAGCAAATAATAGTATGTCAAGGTTATACCATCAAACGCCTTCACTCTTTCTTTAGTTTTACGATGAGTATAATTCTCTTGTAAGTAAATATGGACAGAGCACCCAGGATCTCTTAACCTGGGAATAGGGGTTGCATATCCATCGTGGTGAATTAGATTAGCACATTATATATATATATATCTACAGTTGCAGTCAAAGCGCAACTTTATATACATATATATCAAAAACTGGAGGAAAATCAAATAAATAAAAGTGTCACAAATAAGTTATGTTGAAGCCATTTCTGTTTACCTTGCTGTTAAATGCACTTGCAGCCGGGGGACGTATTTATTGAATAAGGCCATAATAATAATTCAGAACATTTGTTTCATAAAATGTACCATAAGCTGATAAATAATTATTCGGTCAAGAGTTTTTATTCTAACTGTTAACGCAAATGCTTGAAAAGTAGCAACGCCTCGCACCTAGGCTTAAGCAAAATTAGGTGTGAAATGCAGTTATGTTATATGCAGTGTGTTAGATATCACTCGTCTAAAACTGCTCCAAATGCTGTGTTGTTACCACAGAATAAGGCTGATGGAACGTTTATAAAACTTGAAGCTGTTTGGAGGTACTGCAGAGGTCGATGCGTCACAGTACTATATTAGTATTGGAGTTTTAAACAGTTATTTGCAAAGATTGACTGAATGGTTTCTGATTAACACCATACTCAGGTATTTGGTAATAGAATGAAACGTTAAAAACAAAATGAAGATGAATTTCCTAATAGTCACACTGGCGTGGCTGCGCTGGCTCTACTTTCTATGCTGTAAGTCTGTTACTATAGTAATACTACAGTTACAGTTATCCGCCACTAGAATGAGCTAAATGGACTAATATATTCTATGGCATTCTGGTCTTGACAAAATTGCAAGATCTACTTGAATGTTTTACTACATAGTACTTTTAAGAAAAAGTGTTAGTTTGTTTTTAATTTGCCGCAGAGAATGGTCATTTAATCGTCTACGAGAGTGGGGCCTCCGTGGCTCAGTCGGTTAAAGCGCTAGCGCAGCGTAATGACCCAGGAGCCTCTCACCAATGCGGTCGCTGTGAGTTCAAGTCCAGCTCATGCTGGCGGCCGTACGTGAGAAGGTCTGCCAGCAACCTGCGGATGGTCGTGGGTTTCCCCCGGGCTCTGCCCGGTTTCCACCCACCATAATGCTGGCCGCCGTCGTATAAGTGAAATATTCTTGAGTATGGCGTAAAACACCAATCAAAAAAAAAAAATCGTCTACGAGCATCTTACAAAAGTGAGGTATGGTATTTTTATCTCTGGATAACTTCAGGAGAGGATAATTGTAGAAGATTCTGTGTTTATTGACCTCAAGTGTGGACAAGAAAAGTTGAACTTCCTTGACCTCTCTTGCTTACTGGATACATAAGAGTCCATATGCCATGTACTAATCCACTAATATCGGTTGATGTTCCAATTTTTCCCTGAGTATAGTTGAACACACGGCGCTGATACTAGTTTATCTGAGAGTATTGATTGCATTCAAGAAAGTGTAGAAAAGTTAAATATAGACTAGACTCTGCTGCCATATTGTCCAATGATTCGGTTAAGCCTTGGCTGACTGTGGCTCCAGGATGAAATCTGGCATTTGTTAACCGCCGCATGTATCAGTAAAGGCCTATTTATCCTTATCAACACAAAGGACTGTGTTCAGGTGTCTCTTTTAACGTTTCAGTGGAGACAGCCCTCGATTACAGCATACGTGAATCTTCTCATTCAAGAACAACCTCCTAGAAGGATCTGTCAGCTGATCATTGTAACATACGTTAATTTTCGAATTAGATAACCACCTCCAAGACGGACGTTTCAGCTGACCATTGTAGCGTACGGTAATCTTCGAATTCAGTTATAACCTCCAAGAAGAACCTTTTAGCTGACCATTGCAACGTGCGTGAAATTTCGAATTCGTGAACAATCTCGAAGACGGAACCGAGAGATGAAAATTCACAGTAAGCACCTGGAATTATAGAAATATACCATTTGGCGTTAGAGTATTTTCGTATACACAGGGTGTCCCAGAAGTCGCGCACCATCCCGGTTGAGGTGGAATACTTGAGCTACAGAGCGGTGTGTTGCCCCATCTCTTCCAAACATAAAAACCAATTCAACTCTTTCTTGTACTGTTAGTTTATTAGCCATACTTAGCTCTTAAAGAGAGAAAAACATTTAAAATCAGTATTAAATCTGAGACACAGAAAAAAATGAAAATTAGGATGGTGCACGACTTCTGGGACACACTGTATATTTAAGTGCTCTGAAGCCGATTTCTTTTTATGATACCCGTGCAATGTCCAGTGTTAGTGTTAGTGTCATTGTCAAGAACAATCCTGAGCATTCCTTTCAGCTGATAATAAGGGAGATTCAAATGTAATGGATTCAATCGTAATGTAGACTGTGCTCCTTACATGACGCTACACTAAGCTTAATGCTTAAAATTACATGAGAAGTCTATGAATACGACATAACCAATCGCATTCTGCACTCGAAAATTGCCTTGTAAATGTGTAGTCATGTCTCTTCTTCACGACAGCGCAATCTGAATTCTGCACGAACTTGGGCCTCTGCCTTAACAAAACATTGCGTGAAGTTGGCAAAATGTCAGTTAGATATCCATATATCTCTACAATCTTCTGACATAAGTATGTTCCTAAACAGTGCTGTGTCTGCTTCATACATGCAGTAACAGAGAAGAAATTACCTATAAAATATATTTCTTCTACACTGAAACAAGCGTAGTCTGTAAGGTGCATGTAATACCCATCGAAAGAATCCAATGCCTGTTTCCACTGAGTTTTGCTAAAAATGATATCTAGTTTGATGATTCAAGGCTAAACACAAGACAGGCTCACAGAATTGTTATATAACCAGTGCGATATTGAGACATGTATTCATAAATGGCCTGTCGCTTAGTTATATTGCATATATCGTCCAGTCTATAAACATGAACTACCATTCTATCTCGGGGAGAGAGATACTACGTTACAAAAGAACGCTGGGTCACCCCAGTAAGGTATGTGATTTTGCATTCCGGTAGGGCTCCTAAATAGGGACAATTTCGAGTCAAAACACAGGGTAAACGCAGGAAACCTTGGAAGAAATAGACTTGCCCATGTTAGTGGTAAAACATCAGCTTTCATGACTTTAGCACTATTAATTTCATTTTTTACGCTCACTGTAGGTCTGTTAGCCTTGAGTCAGTTGTGCCGTCTGTTATAAGCCTAATGCTGCACTCGATTGTGTTGCCTTATGGCTGTATATCCTTGCCATTACATTGGACTTAGTTTTGTGTTTTTTTCTGACGTTAGATAAAATACCCAGTCCACCTTGTGTCCGTGAATAGGATTTTTGGTGGGTTGCACTAGCTTACCTTACAGCAGGATAGAGTGCTTTTTATTTCTAGGGTATTGGCGCACCACGGACAAAAGTGTGGATTTCGTCGGGACTATTGACTCGGTGTATAACTAAAAATCATGCAGAGAAGCTAAGCCAGTTCAAAGTATTTAATCTCTACCGATACTATGTAGAAATTATTTGAAAAGTATTAGTCCTTTCTTAACGAAAGGAGTTTATCAGTACCTTCCCGTACCATCGATATACCACATGTTACGGAGTTCAAAGAAATACAATATGAAATCTCAATGAAAAGAGCTCTTCATTGTAAAGTAAATAAGCTGCACCACCAAAGTTTTATCTACTTTCTTATTAAAAGCACAGCATATTTTGTTTCTAATTTCGCTTTGTATTAAATGTTGATTAGGAAATTGGCCTTGCGATTATTTACCGGGAGTTTTCAAGGTGGATGCTGGCAGATACACATTTGTTTGTTTTGATTCCTTTGTACCTCATGTCATCTCTACAGATCCACGTGCAGGTACACATCAAGTCATGTCAATTCTGGCAAATGTCAGTGGTAAACTCGTAATCAACACACGTAGTAACCATATCATGAATAAAATGTTGTACAAATTTTGGTGTCATATCGGATGTAGTTTTCTAATAATCCTTGGTGGTTGCAGCCTGATCATACGCACAATTCAAAAGGGAGGATGTATTAAGACTTAAGACGGATTAAACCAACTGGTACATTAGATTTTTTCTGGGTAATGAATTAACTGTACACCGAATAGATGCACATCTTCAGAACGCATGCTGTTATACAGTTTGGGTGACCAACGGACATTTACCTCACTCGAAAATTGAGGCGTCAGGCAATTGTACACCAGCCGTCAACTAAAATGGCCGTTCCAGGTCAATAATCCCACGAGCCGTCCACTAAAATCACCGTTCCAGGTCAATAACCCCACCAGCCGTCAACTAAAATGACTGTTCCAGGTCAGTAACCTCAAGCAACTTCATGGACATGATATCTCTTTGCCTCGATGCAACGAGAATAATAAAAGAGAGCATATTGGGCTACTACGACATGGATCGGTTTGATATGAAAGACTACAGCCTAGAGAGAAGAACCTGAGCAGTGACGAAAGTTTCAGCCCAGTGGTATTAGTGATAGCTGCATCAAAATTTGGCGACAGTTGCACTGAATTCCTGCTCACAGAAACTTACCATTTTTACGACAGAACATATTTGACCAGACATCACCTTACAGAGTCTGTCTAAAGAACCTTAATTTTGTTTTTATAGTATGCGGTGGGTGTTTATTTAGGTGTAGTTAGTGATAAGTTATAATAGGGGAACCGCTGTGATAGATTTGTCTTTGTGATCATTCTGTGTAGCACTTCTGTGATCTGTACTGGAATACAGCTTCATTTCACACTTTATATACTTTCGTAGTTCTTTAGTGGCTGGTATTCAAAGGTTTGAGACGGAAATCAGAGACAATATATTTTGACTAGCCAGTACAACATTGGAGCTTGTCCAGCACCTACATCGACCAAAACTGTTAGAGATCAAGGAATCTCCGTAGATTCAGTGACCTTTTAGTTGCCATGTCCAACAGAGAGCGAGTCAGAAAGCTTGATTTGACGTCGTTAGCGGTTGAACGGGAGTTTCCCCTCATGCCACACAGACCAAATCGAACAAACTCGACGTGATCGAACTAAGATATCCCCATCATACCAGACAGACAAGTAGCAGAACAGACTGTTCTAGATGCTGAGAAGGTCGATACCAGGTTACAACGTCAGGTTACTAAGGAATCTCACACCACAGATCTATGCATCGAAAGATACATAAGGCCATGAAAAAAGATGGATATTAGGTTGATGTCTACCTGATAACCTCTTTTCTTTTCACGACAAAGACGACAAGCCATCTCGTGCTTACAAAATAAGCCATTGCCATGACATATTTCTTGGATTAAATTGGCTGAGCTTTATGTTACATTTGACAAGAGTTTTTAACAATAATATCTGTGTGTTTGAAACTTGCTTTTGTATGCGATGGCCTCAAAGAATAATGAATTTAACGTCTACGAGATAGACACCACAGTGAGGTATAGCACTTTCCTTTCCACACAACATGAGGTTAAACTAATAATTTAGCCTGTTAACCTTACAGAGTTTGGTATATTGTAATACAGTTCATTGACAGGATTGGTAGTTTGTGTTAAAAGAATGGCCTTGCATTCCTTACAGAACATTCTCTATTATCTAATTACGAGTAACAGAAGAAAATTAGGTATGACATTGTTCTTCCTACATAACTCCACTTCAGGATAATTGTGGACACGTTCCAGTCCAGATGGTGTGTACCAGTCTAGTAATGTCAGTTAATGTTAAAAGTTTCTCTTTGCTGTATTTTGAACAAACGAGTCGATACTTGTAAGTTGTGGGTGAGTCTTGATTACATTAAAGAAAGTCTCTGAAATGTAAATATATGGACATTGTCATATTGTGAGAATTCATGAATTACGACAGACTAGTTGCAGTTATCGGTGATCTGTATTGCCACAGACACAGTACACACAACAGAGATATCTGTGCCGAGATACATATACTCGCGTATACATATAAAGTAACATATAAAATAAAGCTGAATCATAACTCTGATCACTACAGTCCCTTCCGTCATGTTGTTCAATCACTCTTTTAAGGCCTGGTGTACCACGTCTCATATTCGTTAACCTCCATTTATATCAGCAAGGCCTATCCATCTGGACATTCTAACACGTGTACAACTTATCAAAAACGTGTAGTTATTTTCCTTCTCTTCAAGTATTATAAATATACGCACATTTTAACTAAAAAGTAAGCAAACAATACCTGCTGCTTAAAGTTATTTGATTGTATGATACCTGCGAAATGTTCTTGTCATTTGCTATACGTATAAATGAGGGTCACATACAAGGGAGTCGCTGTACTCCTGTATCCCCCGCTTGGTTCTGTTTCACAACGCAGAGCTTAAAAAAACTACAAAGGCGGTCTATTTGTAAAATAATAACGATTCCATTTAGCCCTAGAGGATGGCCATGTAAAGTCAGTCTTTTCCTTCACGATTTCTGTGGAACTGAGATGCCTTACAAACCTAATACTATTTTCCTTCACGACAGTCCAGTGTGGATTCTGGCTCTTTGTTTAATTGCATTACACTGTATTATCTTCTAGAAAGTTGGCAAATGTCTGCTAGCTGTTATTCCACATTTCTTTACTGCCTGCTGAATCAGCGCCGGGCAGGGTTGAGTGTTTGTACGGCAGACGTGCAGTAACAGGAACATATAACGTCTAAAATACATACCATCTGTATACAACCGTCGTCTGTAAGATGGCACTTATCTGCAGAATCCAATATGTGTTACCACTGCCTAATATAAAACTTTAGTTTTACTTTAAATAAACATTTAATAGCAAGCGCGCTCTTGGTATTGTATATAAAGTGTGAGTCAAATTTGAGTAATTCTAGATCACTCATATCTAAGAAATTGAGGTTAACACCACTGTCTTTTTTACCTAATTCTGCTTAAGCCGTGGTGCTAGAGGGTGTATCAATTATTTATGCATTAACATGAACAGTTAGAATAAAACCCTGACTATGGTAAACTGACAACAAGCCATATTCCCTGGTTACGTCTGACCATTTGCCAGCTACGACACTGTCGCCGCTGCTCTGCTTTTACTCTCGATGCTGTACGCCTTTAATTATATTGTTATATAACCAGTGCATGATCAGTGTATATCTTCTTTTTTCTCTCAAGTACTAGCTAACCGGGGTCTGTGTAATATCTCTGATGCCAACTTCCAGTAGCAAATTAATAATGAAAGTCAATCAAACCAGAACGTATGTTGACCTTGTATGTACCACTGAACCACATTATCGTAAACAAACAGGTAAAGCGAAATATATGTTAAAACTGGTTGTTAATATTGGCTTATCGAAGTCAGAAAAAACAGTTGATACATAATAACAATTATATTCCCATAAAAATACTTCATTTCGTTAATCAACAATAAAATAAACATCTAACAGACTGTGTTGATATTCTATGTATTTAATTTCAAGAACATGTTTTACTTTTCAAGGGAATGAAAGGGGATAATATTAAACACGAGGGAACAATAGGCTTTTCTTGCGCCATTTTATCGGTTGCCATTTGTGGAAGCATGGATATCATATACAGTACATGTCAAAGTCATCTGGGTGACAATGAGAATATTTACCGTTTGTCGGCTTCTTATCGGGCATTTATTACAGTTTAGTTTATGACTGTCGGAAACCTGTACAGACATGCTGCTATTGTTTAGAGCTCTGACATTTATACAGGCCATAGGAGGTGATTCAATTCGAATCCATCAATTACGTGTCGGCGTAATGCAATCTACCAGTGCCATATTTAACCCGCATGAAAGCGTCGGCTTGTCTGTGTGTCTCCGGTGAAATGAACTGTTGTCTATAAATCACACCCAGGGTTTAGCACACGTATAGATACCAAAGTTCGCTATGACGTTTCACAGCGTGACCTTTGCTCAAAGGACTTCCCACCCTTATATTTCCGTGTTTCACAACGCTATTTTTTTCTAACCTGAAGGTCTAAAAATCTAAGAACTGGTTTAGATGAGAGACAAAACCATCTGTGATGTATTTGATCACTGACAACACAGTAGTAAAGATGAACAAATCGTTAACATTACCATTGTAAGTCAGCATTTTTAGAGACAGTGGCGATATATATATAGCTTTCTTCTCGATGGTTTTAATTCGCATTTAGCAACTGTATGAGAAGGCTAAAGGTTCTTGCGCGGTTGGAAGTTGATACGAGACTTAATATTTGCAAGTCCGGAGTGATTCTTCCATCAATGTCCCAGCAAATCCTAGATGAAAGGTAAAGGTAAATGCATGTAGGAAATATCCTTAACGTTGTTGCTGCCTATACGTCGGCATGTTTTGATCTAAGTTTACTTGCTTCTTGAACTTTCTTGACATTACTTGATTACTGGAGATTAAGAGTCCATATGACGTGCACCAATACACTAACGTCAACTGCCGTTACGATTTCTCCTTGTGATCTCTCCCACGTGACACTGAAACCGACGAGTTCTCTCTAAGTATTGATTACATTAAGCAACGTCCATGAATTGTGAACAGTATAGACTATAGGCTCTACTGCCATATTGTCCAGTAATGCGGAACACAGTTGGTAGAGCGTCCGCGTCGGGACCGGTAGATCCAGGATCAATCCTGGATCGAGTCACACCTAAGACTTTAAAAGAGGAAGTTGTAACTTCCTCGCTTGGCGTTCAGCATGAAGGAGATAGTGCAACGACTGGTTGACCCATATCAGTATAATGGCTCGGGCGGGGCTGATTACTTGCCTTCGGTAAGTCGTCTCAGTGAAGCAGCACTAGATTAAAGAGCGGTGGAAATCCGTCCTGCAACGAGAAGGTACATTACACGTACATGCACCCTAAGGATTCCTTCGTCGTCACATGAATGGAAAATTGTTGAGTACGACGTTAAACCGCAAGCACTCACTCCAATAATTCGGTTAAGTCTTTGACCGATTGTGTACGCCCGGATCACGTCCGTCTATGTCAAAATATATGTGAGTTCATCTGTTCGTATTAACTGTGTGTTGAACATTTAACATGCAACGTATACTTCCACCTGTTTTAAAAAGATTGGTAGTAAGCAGTATTAGACGGGTAACGCAGTCAGTTAAAACCTCGCGTTTAAGGCAACCCTACATCGCGGATCTTTCTGAAGGACATAGTTACACACATCAAATGTCGAATTCATGAACAATACCAAAGCATAGGCGCAATGGATTTACAGTTCTAATGTAATCCATATTAGACTCGTAATTTAAGCTTAAATACAGCAACAATACTAATCACATAATCAGGATACTATGTGCTTCTGTGTTCTTCACATGCCGTTATCTTAAGCAGGAAGTTGAAAGGTTGACTGGAAGTCTGAAGGTAAATCATATTTAACAGCATTCCGCATTAAAGGATTACCTTGTGAATATCTAGACATTAAACTTCACGATATAGCTTATTACAAATTCCGTACGAAGCTGGGTCTCCGTTTAATAAAAACTGATTCGTCTCATTGACAAACTGGAGAGCGCAGAACACGTAAATGCAACGTTCCCATTTTCATCAGCATGATAATAATGTAATATAAAAAATCAATTTATTTACATTTTGAAAACATGGTGATGATCTGTAGCGCTTTCTCAGTGAGGTATCTCCGATAATATTATGTCATCGACACTGCCTTGTTAATAACTGTCTTGTTGTGACCAAAATCTTGTTAAAATAAACGCGAAACAGGAACAAAAAGAACTATGCTCTCTTGTGTTATTTAATCGATCGTAACCGGTAGGTATACAAAACCACATAAATTCCACAGGTAGGTACAAAACAATATTGATATAAGCATGAGTGTAGTATAAGCCTAGTTATTGCCGGTGGAATATGAGAATCTACCCATTATTTGTTCATTTTCAGGTATTTATCACATCTTAGGTTTATGACAGAAATATTAGTATTGTTCAGCGCTTTGACATTTAGAGGGCATGAAGGCGATTTTATTCCAATACATCGATTACGTGTCTGAGTCATGGATTCTGCCACCGGCATCTAACTAACTGCTTGGAATTTATAGAACCGCGATGAAATAAGCTGTCGCCGGTAAAACACATCAATGCACACCAAAAATATGAAATCACAATTTCGGAGCGACGTTTGCTTAAAGAAGATCCCACCCTTATAACGCCATACATGTGGATTATATTTTTCGGCTTTAGTGTGGCTGAAACCGGTTACAGACCTTACAGTTGCAAATGAGGGTTTGCTGTATCCCGTTTACCTTGGACTACTTCATCTCTCTACATTATTTGGTTAGGATGTAGGTCAACCAAGAGAGGGTCCAGCATATTTGAGAGGCAATGACGGTAGAGTTACAGCTCTCTTCTCATTGGTTTTAATTAAGACTTTGTTAACAGATGTCTGATCAGACCAAGGGTTGTTGGACACTGTGCGATTTAGCAGTTGATGCATGCCTTGTTACTTTCAGGTATACGGCTAAAACATGGCAGCGTGGCTTAAATAGAATTAATTAAGAAATCCAGAGATGTTAGTTGCCATTTATCAGACGTGACTGGTTCAGAATTATTTAAAATATATGCCTGTCTTACTAAAACAAAATCCGCCCTATGCCTGCTAGTGGTAATGTTGTGTACGGCACATGTAAAAAAAAGTGAAGACTTAGTTACAGGGCACTGAACAGAAGACTTCACTAAACAGTCCTAATCTATGACGAGACGACAATGATGTCAGAAGCCTCTGAAAAATACGTTTACTTTCAACGGCAACTAAATGAAATTTGGCCGTCATAAAAAATGTATTAATGTACTGTTTCCAACTAAGCATTACAAATGGTTTCAAAAACGCTCCAGTGGTGGAAGAAAACGCGATGTGTTGCAGTTCTCACAGCGTCAGAATAATGGATTAGACTTGTTTCAACGGATTTCGTTGACAGTTTCGAAATCTTCTGTTAATAAGAAAAGAGCCCCTGGGGATTTCGTGAATATTACCCCGTCATTGTGTGGTCTTTATCTATAAAATGTTTAGCTTCAGGCTAAATGATAAAGCGCACAGTGAATTGAACTTTTATCTAACTCTCTGCATAACTTCTATTTTTGTTCAATTTCCCATTTAGTGCATATCAGATTGGGTTACATATTTTCCCTCCTAAGTAACCAGTTTTATATCATACAGCAAGGGCATGGAGCCGATTTAACAAAGCCATTCTTGACTTAAGTCAAAACGGAAGACCTCCTTACAATACTTAGTGTTTGGTAATGAAAGCTAAAATTTTGACACATTTGTCTTAAGACGATATTGATGAAGGAGCTTTTAATTTCCAAACTTCAAAATAAGCTTTAACATCGTATTTTAAATTTTGACTTAAGTTGGAAATCGCTTTCTGGAATCGGCCCCTGATCCTCTTGCCTTATCTTACAGCAATCTATGTATAGGATAGAGTTCATTATGTAACATCTTCACGAGGCAGGCTCCAATCTGATGCTTGGACCCGCCCAGCAGGTCTTCATGTGAAGACCATTTCTGCTAGGAACCTAAAGACTGTGATTTGCTGAAAAGATACACAGAGCTAATCTGTCGTCCAATGCTCCTTTGCTTCTGTATTATCTCCTTTCTGGAATATTTTCTTTCTTCTTCCACCAGTCAGATTCCATGTTTGATTTCATTCTGTGTCACTCACAAGCACATACCACGCACATTCAAATATTCACGCTTATGATATTTTTGAGTGTAATATATCAAAATTTTCCCATCGCTTTGAGAATTCATCTTGTTTTCCGGTTACTTCAGATATATATTTTTCTAACCTTTATTGGTTCGCTGTATATTTGATCAGATGCTTTAGATTCATTTTGGTTTTGTTTTGTCTTTTATCAAACATGTATTTTTTTTAGCTAGAATCATCAGTAAATTTAAACATGTCTTTTTTCTTGTCTCGCCCCATCCCATAATTATAATTCTAGGCGTCATTTTTATATTAACCTTGCAAATTTGTGACAACCACTTTTCATACTCGCTCCAAAGCTTTTGTGATTCGGGACATTCGATGAATTTGTGTTCTATTGCATCTTTGTCCAGTCTGCAGTAATCACATATGTTGTCTGTTTTCTGTCCTATTTTATTGAGATAAGATTTTGTTGGTGTTATCCTATGTAGAATTTTATGTTGAAAATCTCTCAGCTTCGTTTATTGAGTGCGCTTATATATAGATTTGAAAACATTTTTCCAATTTGTTTCTCTCTTCAGACCTAAGGACTTATCCCATTTTTCGCGAATTTTTAACTTAAACTGTGAATGGTTACTTAGTAGGTCATAGAAAATCTGTGTGCCTCGTTTCTGCTTCGCTAATAATCTAAGAACATTGGGGAAAGAAGGACAGTAGGTGTCTTTTTTTCATTGTTTATGAGTTCAATCCATTCGGTTGGAACACTTTTAAGTAGCCGATTATAATCGAGGAATGTACAATTTACCTTGAATTTTTGCTTAAACTCGGTAAATTTCAACAAATGTCCGTCCGATTCTGCTATGTCCCTCAAAAACCTTATATTATTTGCATACCACTGGGGAATGAAAAAACTCGGTTCCCAAAAGCAGGGGCTGTACCATAAGTGTTCATCAAGTATATTTGTGATGCATTTATTATCCATTTTTCGTTTAAACGCTTCCCATGCCTTTAGTGTATCTACCCAGAAAGGGTTGCCTATTTCTATTGTTATTTGCGGAATATATTTGCCATCTAAAGTGGACAGTCTTTCCAAGTCATTTTGACAAAAACTTACACTTTGCCATTTTCGTTTCGCGAGAAGTAGTTTTCTCATCCAAGACATTTAGTGATTGTACAAATGGCATTAAATTTACCATACGAAGTCTACCATCATAGTAAGTATCTGTTAAAGATGGACCTTTGTATCCTACCGGGACCGTCGTTCCATATGGATTTATACAGAAGTACATTTATTTCCTTCAGAGTACTGCCAGGTGGGTTTGGGAGGGAAAGAGACAAGTGAATTAATTTTGACAAAGCTAGGGATTTTATAACTGTTATTTTTCTAGTAATGATAGGTTCCTGATTCTCCATCTTTGAAGGTCATTTTTGAAGTCTTCTATTCTTACTAGATAATTTATTTTCCATATGTTGTCAAAATCCACCGTTGAAAAATTTATTCCCAGTATGTTTAGTTTCTCGACCCAATCTAATTTAACCAAGTGAAATAATTTTACATTTGAGCCCGAGAGAGATCTTATCCACGCAGCCTTGGTTTTTTCTATGTTCATTTTTAACCCCGAGTATTCATAATATGTACCCAAGCAAGTTAGTGCCTCCGAAAGTGACTTTTCAGATCCAGCCAAAGTAGCTGAGTATCATAACCATATAGGCTTATTTTATGTTCTCTGTCGTTTATGGATAGTCCCTTTATGTTATGATTACTTCGTATCATTGAACCCAAAATCTCGGCACATAAGAGAAAAAGATATGGAGAAATGGGATCGCCTTGCCTACAGCTTCCTGCTAATATAAAGCACAGAAGATACAGTGCCATTTTGAAGAATGCGGACAGAGATATCTGTGTGAAACAATTTAATCCATGATCTCATATCATTTCCAAAATTGAATGTCATAAGCAGTTCTTTTATGAATTTCCATGAGATAGAATCGAAGGCTCTCTCAAAATCGACAGATAGTAGAAGTCAAGGGATTCCTTTAGCTTTGGTTTCGAACATGATGTCGTAAATTAAACGTATATTTTCTGCGATACATCTTCCGGAAATAAAACCTTTCTGGTCTTCATTTATGATGTCATCAAGGACAAGTTTTAGTCTATTTGCAATGCAAGCACTGTATATTTTATAATTTACGTTTAACAAAGTAATGGGGCGCCAGTTTTTTAAGTTGTCTCTTGGTTTATTTTGGTTTAGGTAAGCATTCCTTGCTTTTGAGATATTGACATTTCGCCTTTTGCAAAACCTTCATTGCCTGATCTTAGAACAAATTGCCCAACGTCTTTCCAAAACATTTTATAAAATTCAACAGGAAAACCATCCATTCCTGGAGTTTTGTCGTTTTTTATATTTCTCAAGGCTGTCGTTAACTTTTGAAGGTCAGTAACATTCTAATTTGGCTTCCTCCCTATTCGAGAGTCTCTCTAGTTTTATATCTTTTAAAAATCCCCTATGGCCATTTCTCTCCTTACCTGTTTTCCTATACAGATTTGAGTAATAATTTTTTGTGCCGCTAAAATTTGCGTCGTTTAATATATATCTTTTTCATCACCAAGTGTTAATTTTGAAATCAGTTTGTTTGTATTTCTCTTCTCCAGTGCCCAAAAAATATTTTGTCGGTTTCTCTCCCCATTCAGTTTAGTTTGCCTTTGATTTGATTAATATACACTCAATCTCTTTTTCTCTCAACTTTTCGTATTCTATTTTCAGATTACTCACTCTGTCGAGCTCTAAATCAGGTACATTCATAAAATTGCCTTGAATTTCTTTTTCTAGTAGTTCAATTTCTTTCTTCAATTCTGTTCATTCTTGCGTTTTGTTGATGAATATTTTATTGATTCTCCTCTTATTTTCATTAGCAGTATTTCTAAAAATAATTGGTCACTAATGCAAAACTGTAGTCGTTCTTTGGGAATATTTTAAATTTTCTCTGTTGTAAACTAGGGGATAATATTCGTCTGTTGTTTGGTTAATGGTGTTTTTTATTAAATCGATGTAAGTCTGGTCTTTTAAGAGTGAACAGTTTAATTTCCAGTAACCCCTACCAAGGTCACAGGTTACGAATTTACGCTTTAGTGTTACTGTGGAGTGGTCACTCCTATAACACGTTTCGAATTTACACTTTAGTGTTACTGCGGAGTGGTCACGCCTATAACCTGGAATGATTTCCGCTTTTTTAGAGATACTGAAAATATCCTTTGACACCAAAAAAAAATCGAGTCTAGCTTGTTTTCTCGGATTTTTGCCTCGCCATGTGTATCGTCTGTCTCCTACATGCATTTACCTCCAAACATCTGTATATTCATTTTTGTTTATGAGATTCAATACTTTCTGTTTGGCCATAAGATTATTTACATGCTGATAATTATGAGTGTCTTTTCAGGGTCGATAACTAAATTCCAGTCTCCACAGATGATTACGGCGGGTGGGGGGGGGGTGATATTTCTTCAATTTTTTTAATAATTGCATTATAGAAAGATGGTTTATCTGTATTTGGTCCATATATACTACATAAAGTTACGGGGACATTGTGGATATTTAGGTCTACAATAATATAATTGCCATTTGGGTCAGTATCTACACTATTTATTTTGTAGTTTTGTATTTTGAATTATTATGCCTCTTGAGTGAGAAGTGAAAGGGCTTACCCATGCATCGTGTTCTCATTCTCTTTTAAGAATATTTCTATAAGCAGAGTCACTATGTGTATTGGAGGCAGAAGGAACAATTGTTTGAGCGGTGGTGTTATGCTAAAAGCGTAGATAATGATTATGAAAAGTTGAAACAGATCATTCTGATTGAAGACTTTAAAAGGTGTATTAATGATGATGTCAAAACTTTCATTGAGGACAGAGAGGCTGATACATTAAAATCAGCAGCCACTATGGCCGATACTTACAGGTTACACATAAGGTCTCATTTCAGAAAAAGCGGTCTACATTTAGAAAGCCTCAACCCTTTTCCAGCGGTTCATTCGACTCAAATTCAGGCCCACCCAAACAGACTCAAAATTTTGACAAATCAGGTGATCAAAGAAGACCTGTTAATTCGAACACTACTCAACGAAGGTCTGACCATACATTTACTGATAGACAGTTTAGCAGGGTTACATGTAATTTTGTAATAAATTGTTGTAAAATAAAATCTGCTGGTTTTGGTTACGTTTTTGTGCGGCTAAACTGTCGTGTATTTCGAACAAGCCATCTCTTTATAACACAGACAGTTTGGGTCGTAACAGTATCCTGCAAGCAAATTAAGGAGTATTTTTTCTTTCTAAAAAAATGGAAAACACTCTTCCTCTTCCTAGGATCTGCCAATCCTTGGCAGTTCATGGAGACTATGTTCACTGTCTCAGCCATTTTTTGAATTATATAATCGCCACTTCACATATTCAGTCATACGAGCATTCATCCTTCCGTCTGTCATCCTATAGCCCACACTGTCTTTGTAAATACAGCACAAAAGGCAGTTGGCATACGTACACCCATCATCTTGGTGGTTTGTGGAGGTATTCTGTGTTTTCCAAGATACAATATTTAACAAAAGTATGTGGGAAGTCGACATTTTGTACCACGTAAGAAGATGTGGATTACATATATACAGTTCACAAAAACACAATCGATGCAAACAAAGAAAGGTGGAAAAAAGGAAAGGGATTAAGTGCAACATCTTGGTAGTACAGGTGCGCATCGCACATATACAGAAAAAGTCCTCATCGCGATCAGTGAAAACTGTTCTATAAATAAACTCTCCTGTCTTTAGTATGAAAGCCTATTCATACACGCTTGTATTTATATACATCCTTAAATATATACATATATATATCCACACACACAACACACACGTATACCACATACATACACACACCATATACACCCACATATAAAACATTTACATATACCTATATACATATATATACATACTGTTACGGTATTGAAAACGGCAACAGAAAACAGACTCAGTGACTCAATATTACAATGTAAACAATGCTTTATATATAAAATGAGACGTACAGTTTTACAGACAGTTCAACAACAACAACAACATACACATCAGTATTACCGGTCTTTACAAGTTTCCAGTTCACCTTTGCATCCCAAGGAATGTATTCCAGGAAATCCAACGTAAAGACCATGGGATAAACACACAATTCACACAAGTCACAAATTGTCCCAGACAGGTACTTCGCCAGGGTAGCGAACGCGAACACAGTACACAGGTTACACAGAACTGGAACAGTCAAGCCTTTGAATGACGTCACACCCGCACAGCACAACACAGGGTAAATACAGGCATGGAGGTATAATCCACTTCAGATCAGTCACAGCTCCCGCAGAAGCTCACAAACGAGCCGTTCAGAGACGTAGAGTAATGTCACCTTGTGGCAGAACGAACGTCCTTTGCAAAACTGAAAACTTCAGTTTAGAGTCCTTGACGACCTTGTCGGTCAGGTGAGGTCAGCGTGTTAAACAAATTACACAGTCCACACTGTATAATTATAATAAAGATCCGAACACCAATAAACGTGACTTCCGCAGAAATTCACATAAACCAGACTTCAGTACTACTGTGGTATACAAACGGTGCCGGCATCAAAAACTGTCCTCCCAAATGAAACTGGCATCACCAGCTCATATCAAAATAATGGACTCGATACGAGAGCGTCTCACACTCTCCTGGCTCCCAGTGGATGCAGCAAAAATACCTCCACTCTGCACAGAAAACACGGCTTATATACGTGCCAGGTGGATTCAACTATTCTTAGACACAGAATTAACAGCCAATGAACATCCAGTTAAATAAACAGAGCATTGAACAAGGTGCTTTCGGCCAGGTCCGCACTGTACATATATAACAGGGCCTGTTATGCTTATAACATATAACACAAAGGTCCGCAGACTAACAGTACATGAAGACGTTAAATAGTCATACATAACACCCCCACCCTTCAGGGAAAGAAAGTTTTGCATAAAACTTTCTTTAACATATTCATAATTATGAATAATAATAACGTTTACCACAGTCTATAAAAACAAAGCTGCAGAAAACCAACTAGACACGTGACAAACAATCAGCAATCACATTATCTTTCCCTTTTATGTGTCTAATCTCTAGATTAAATTCTTGCAAAAGCAAACTCCACCGTAACAATCTTCGGTTTTTACCTTTTAGTTTGTGCAAGAAGGTTAAGGGATTGTGATCTGTATACACAACAATGGGGTAACTTGACGAAGTCACATATACTTCAAAATGCTGTAATGCTAGAATCAAGGACAGACACTCCTTTTCTATTGTCGAATAATTTCTCTGGCACTTGTCAAATTTGCGAGAGAAAAAACATACAGGGTGATCAACGTGATCTGTTTCATTTTCTTGTAACAAAACTGCCCCAGCAGATATATCACTAGCATCAACAGCTAGCTTAAATGGTAAATTAAAATCAGGTGCTACAAGTATGGGGCCGCTGCTTAGCATGGCCTTTAATCTATCAAAAGATCTCTGACACTCAATGGACCACAAGAATTTAGCACCTTTCTTTAACAGCTGAGTTAATGGCTTACTAACAAATGGAAAGTTCCTACAGAACTTTCGATCATAACCTGCCATGCCCAAAAAACGCTTTAACTCTCTCTTACAACTTGGCACTGGAAAACAAGAGATAACAACTCCACTAGGATGTACAACATTGAGATCAGTGCTATCTCTGTCTACATATGGCTTTAACATGTTAATGTGACAAAGTTGTCTAGATTTGCGCCGATCAGGAGGGAAAATAATATAATTAAGATCACTTAGCCTCTTGTCTACTACATAAGGTCCAAAATAACGAGCTTCAAGTGGCTTACCACTAACTGGAAGTAAGGCCAATACCTTCTGACCAACTTCAAATCTGCTTCTTACTGTCTCTTTGTCATACTTAGTTTTCATACTCTTCTGAGAAGCTGTAAGATTCTCTCTGGCTAACTCACATACTCTGTTGAGCTTAGTACGAAATCTTGACACATACTGTAATAGGTTAACATTGTCACTATCACCAGACACAAACTTTTCCTTGAACAACTGTAGTGGACCACGCACAGTATGGCCAAACACAAGCTCAAATGGACTAAATCTAAGTGACTCTTGTACAGACTCTCTTACAGCAAACATTAACAAAGGTACACCCTCGTCCCAATCTTTCCCTGTCTCAAAGCAGTAAGTTCTTATCATACTTTTCAGTGTCTGATGGAATCTCTCTAGTGCTCCTTGACTTTGTGGGTGATAAGCTGAGGATTTATACTGGCTAATACCTAGCTCATGCATAACTTGTTGGAACACACCAGACATGAAATTTGAACCCTGGTCTGACTGTACTGACTTAGGCAGACCAAACATGGTGAAGAACTTAACTAAAGCCTTAATTACAGTCTTGGCAGTAATATTCCTTAGTGGAATTGCCTCAGGGAAACGAGTTGAAGTACACATTATGGTTAACATATACTGATTTCCAGACTTTGTCTTAGGTAGTGGACCAACACAATCTATTAAGATTCTACTGAATGGCTCACCAATTGCAGGAATAGGCCTTAAGGCTGCCTTGGGGATTGTCTGGTTAGGTTTCCCCACTAACTGACATGCATGACAAGACCTGCAAAATTCAGTAACATCTTTCCTTACTCCTGGCCAATAAAAATGACTGAGAATCTTATGATAGGTCTTATTAACACCTAAATGACCTGCTAACGGCGTTTCATGCGCTATGGTCAGTATGTCTTTACGATAAGACTTGGGCACAACTACCTGATGCTTAATTGCCCATTCATCCTCCAACGAAACATCGGGAGGCCTCCACTGCCGCATCAATATGCCAAACTTGACATAGTAGTAGCATGGGTCAGGTAAAGATTCACCATCTTTAGCTGCATCATTAAACAAGCAAGAAATACTTGGATCACTGTGTTGTTCAGCAATCAACTCAGTCCTACAAAATGGCTGATCACCACTAACAAAATTAGTATCTACTTCCTGCTGGCTGTCTAATTTGGAAGAATCTCCATCCAACATGTTGTTGAGAAAAGTCTCACTCAAATCAACAGTACTACCCTGGTCCGTACTGACTTTTCTAGACATAGCTCTTGTAACAACACAGGAAGGATATAAACCCACTATCTCGCTTTCAACTGGCTCTGTGACTGAATTCAGAGAAGGCTTATCAACCATTAAGGGATCAACAGTAACTTTATCATGCGCTAAGTCATTTCCCAACAACAAATGAATACCCTCAAAAGGTAATGAAGGCTTAATGCCTACCCTGACAGGTCCAGATATCAAATCTGATGACAAATAAATATCATGAAGGGGAACACTGACAAAGTCACTAGACTCTACACCTCTAATAAGGGCACGAACCCCAGAGTATGACTCTTCAGAAAAGGGCAGAGTATTCATCAACAACAGAGACTGAGATGCCCCAGTATCCCTCAATATCTTTATAGGGGTAGCACAAGACATGTCGCTTCTAAGCGACACTGAACCAGAATTGATAAACGGAGCGAAGCTATCCATTGAGCATTTGGGAATCTTATCCAATCCCGTATCAGCTAACTCAGATCTGCTTTTAACTGCTGATGTAACTTCCGGCAATGTTTTGTGCATTGCAACACAAAGACCTGTGGGCTTAGACTCATTCTGAGCTTCCCGCATCCTTTTCAACTTGTAACATTCACTCATCATGTGACCTACCCGCTTGCAAAAATTACAAGTGACCCTATTTCGAGGACTACCATTCCAATCTGAACTACGTGAACCATGAGCTGTAGAACCATTGGAGCCTGGTGTAGAACTCTTCTCTATAGAGCTACCTCTACCTGTTGCATGTGACTTGGTATTTCTACGTGTAAATGAATTAAATGGCTTACCCGTGTATGTAACCTTATGTGTCAAGGAATAATCATCAGCTAAACTGGCTGCCTCTTCAAGTGTACTCGCCTTCTGCACATGAACGAACACCTTTACATCATTATGAATACAACGCTTGAACTCTTCTACCAGCACAAGCTGACGCAAACTTTCAAAATCCTTGCCTATTTTCTTGGCTATACACCAGCGATCAAATAACTGCTCCTTAGCTCGACCAAACTCAACGTATGTCTGATCTCTACCTTTTTCACAGTTACGAAATTTCTGGCGGTAAGCTTCAGGCACCAATTCATAACCCTTCAAAATTACCTCTTTCACATAGTCATAATTGGAAGCATTCTCTACACTTAACTGAGTGTAAATTTCCCTGGCCTTTCCAATTAGCACACTCTGTAATAACATAGTCCAGAACTCTTTAGGCCACTTCAAACTATTTGCAATTTTCTCAAAGTGCAGAAAATATTTATCCACCTCTTTTTCCTGAAAGGATGGAACTAACCGAATGTATTTGGTCACATCAAATCCTGTACCCTGTCTACCGGAAGGACCCGGTTTCTCATCTCTCTCTAATTCTAACTTTTTCATTTGAAACTCCAATTCTCTTTCCCTCTCTCTTTCTTGCATTTCTCTCTCCTCTCTCTCTCTCTGCACTTCCCTCTCTCTTTCCTCTCTCTGCACTTCCCTCTCTCTTTCCTCTCTCTGCACTTCCCTCTCCCTTTCCTCTCTCTGCACTTCCCTCTCTCTTTCCTCTCTCTCTCTCTGCATTTTCAACTTTTCTACCTGTATCTCATGTTCCCTCTCTTTCTCTTTTTCCTCCAATCTCAACTTTTCTAACTCTAACTGCTTAAACTTAAGTTCGGCATCAGACTGACCCTCGAACTCATAATCAGATAGTGCAGAACTATCAAACTTCCCTATCTCCACTAAATGTTTCAACAAAGTATGCTGCATATCTCTTTTCCTCCATGAAGACTTTATGGACAAACCTAAAAATGTCCCTAACTTAACCAAGTCTTCCTTCTTTAAACTCTCAAAAACATCCTGATCGGGCGCATTAACAAACTGTTTAGGATCAAAATCTCCCATTGTAAATATTTAGCCACTGAATCATTCACCGTTAAAATTAAGCAATCGCTTCTCACTTGTGTTTAACTTCAAACAGCAAAACAAAAAGGAAACAATCAGTTCCCGGACAAGCCCCCAATTTCTGTTACGGTATTGAAAACGGCAACAGAAAACAGACTCAGTGACTCAATATTACAATGTAAACAATGCTTTATATATAAAATGAGACGTACAGTTTTACAGACAGTTCAACAACAACAACAACATACACATCAGTATTACCGGTCTTTACAAGTTTCCAGTTCACCTTTGCATCACAAGGAATGTATTCCAGGAAATCCAACGTAAAGACCATGGGATAAACACACAATTCACACAAGTCACAAATTGTCCCAGACAGGTACTTCGCCAGGGTAGCGAACGCGAACACAGTACACAGGTTACACAGAACTGGAACAGTCTAGCCTTTGAATGACGTCACACCCGCACAGCACAACACAGGGTAAATACAGGCATGGAGGTATAATCCACTTCAGATCAGTCACAGCTCCCGCAGAAGCTCACAAACGAGCCGTTCAGAGACGTAGAGTAATGTCACCTTGTGGCAGAACGAACGTCCTTTGCAAAACTGAAAACTTCAGTTTAGAGTCCTTGACGACCTTGTCGGTCAGGTGAGGTCAGCGTGTTAAACAAATTACACAGTCCACACTGTATAATTATAATAAAGATCCGAACACCAATAAACGTGACTTCCGCAGAAATTCACATAAACCAGACTTCAGTACTACTGTGGTACACAAACGGTGCCGGCATCAAAAACTGTCCTCCCAAATGAAACTGGCATCACCAGCTCATATCAAAATAATGGACTCGATACGAGAGCGTCTCACACTCTCCTGGCTCCCAGTGGATGCAGCAAAAATACCTCCACTCTGCACAGAAAACACGGCTTATATACGTGCCAGGTGGATTCAACTATTCTTTAACACAGAATTAACAGCCAATGAAATAAACGAAGCATTGGACAAGGTGCTTTCGATCCGGTCCGCGCTGTACACATATAACAGGGCCTGTTATGCTTTCACAAAGGTCCGCAGACTAACAGTACATGAAAACGTTAAATAGTCATACATAACACCCCCACCCTTCAGGGAAAGAAAGTTTTGCATAAAACTTTCTTTAACATATTCATAATCAATAATAATAACAACGTTTACCACAGTCTTTAAAAACAAAGCTGAAGAGAGCCAACTAGACACGTGACAAACAATCAGCAATCACATTATCTTTCCCATTTATGTGTCTAATCTCTAGATTAAATTCTTGCAAAAGCAAACTCCACCGTAACAATCTTCGGTTTTTACCTTTTAGTTTGTGCAAGAAGGTCAAGGGATTGTGATCTGTATACACAACAATAGGGTAACTTGACGAAGTCGCATATACTTCAAAATGCTGTAATGCTAGAATCAAGGACAGACACTCCTTTTCTATTGTCGAATAATTTCTCTGGCACTTGTCAAATTTGCGAGAGAAAAAACATACAGGGTGATCAAGGTGGTCTGTTTCATTTTCTTGTAACAAAACTGCCCCAGCAGATATATCACTAGCATCAACAGCTAGCTTAAATGGTAAATTAAAATCAGGTGCTACAAGTATGGGGCCGCTGCTTAGCATGGCCTTTAATCTATCAAAAGATCTCTGACACTCAATGGACCACAAGAATTTAGCACCTTTCTTTAACAGCTGAGTTAATGGCTCACTAACAAATGAAAAGTTCCTACAGAACTTACGATAATAACCTGCCATGCCCAAAAAACGCTTTAATTCTCTCTTACAACTTGGCACTGGAAAACAAGAGATAGCACTGATTTTAGAATTAACAGGTTTTACCTGACCCTGTCCGACAACATGCCCTAGATATGTGACAAAAGCACAACCAAACTCACTCTTGGCCAAATTTACTGTAAGATTGGCTTGGGACAGTCTCGCAAATAATGCCTCCATGATAGCTAAATGTTCCTCCCAAGTGTCGCTGAATATAATTACATCGTCGATGTAAACACGACACCCTTTAAGGCCTGATGTAACGTTGTTCACAAGTCGTTGAAAGGTGGCAGGGCTGTTCTTCATCCCAAAGGGCATGACTTTGTACTGGTATAAACCATCTGGGGTAGCAAACGCTGACACCTCACGAGCGCGCTGCGTGAGCGGTACTTGCCAAAATCCTTTCAATAGGTCAAACTTGGAGACAACGTTGGATTTTCCCACGGCATCGATACAGTCGTCAATCCTTGGAATGGGAAAGTTGTCCGCTTTAGTGACGGCATTCACTTTGCGATAGTCTGTACACATACGGTAAGTCCCATCTGGTTTTTGGCACAAGAATACAAGGTGAACTCCAGTTACTGTTACTGGGCTCGACCAGATCATTTTCTAGTAAATACTGAACTTCTTTTCTCAAGTTTTCAGTTTTAGTTGGGTTCAGTCTGTATGGGTGCTGTTTAATCGGTTTGGAATCTCCAACTTCAACATCATGGTAGATGGATTCAGTCCTGGTTGGAACATCAGGGAACAAATGTTCATATCGAAGAACCAAATCCTTCAACTGCTGGCGTTGCTGATATTCCAGATGACCCAACACAGAATCAATGTCCTCAAGAATACTTGAATTCTGGAGTTTGGCTGACCGGAACCTTAAGTCAAAATCTTGATCATCCCTAACAGCTGAATCAGGGCCTAAGTTAGAGCTAACAACTCCACTAGGATGTACAACATTGAGATCAGTGCTATCTCTATCTACATATGGCTTTAACATGTTAATGTGACAAAGTTGTCTAGATTTGCGCCGATCAGGAGGGAAAATAATATAATTAAGATCACTTAGCCTCTTGTCTACTACATAAGGTCCAAAATAACGAGCTTCAAGTGGCTTACCACTAACTGGAAGTAAGGCCAATACCTTCTGACCAACTTCAAATCTGGGTCTTACTGTCTCTTTGTCATACTTAGTTTTCATACTCTTCTGACAAGCTGTAAGATTCTCTCTGGCTAACTCACTATACTCTGTTGAGCTTAGTACGAAAACTTGACACATACTGTAATAGGTTAACATTGTCACTATCACCAGACACAAACTTTTCCTTGAACAACTGTAGTGGACCACGCACAGTATGGCCAAACACAAGCTCAAATGGACTAAATCTAAGTGACTCTTGTACAGACTCTCTTACAGCAAACATTAACAAAGGTACTCCCTCGTCCCAATCTTTCCCTGTCACAAAGCAGGAAGTTCTTATCATACTTTTCAGTGTCTGATGGAATCTCCCTAGTGCTCCTTGACTTTGTGGGTGATAAGCTGAGGACTTATACTGGCTAATACCTAGCTCATGTATAACTTGTTGGAACACACCAGACATGAAATTTGAACCCTGGTCTGACTGTACTGACATAGGCAGACCAAACATGGTGAAGAACTTAACTAAAGCCTTAATTACAGTCTTGGCAGTAATATTCCTTAGTGGAATTGCCTCAGGGAAACGAGTTGAAGTACACATCATAGTTAACATATACTGATTTCCAGACTTTGTCTTAGGTAGCGGACCAACACAATCTATTAAGATTCTACTGAATGGCTCACCAATTGCAGGAATAGGCCTTAAGGCTGCCTTGGGGATTGTCTGGTTAGGTTTCCCCACTAACTGACATGCATGACAAGACCTGCAAAATTCAGTAACATCTTTCCTTACTCCTGGCCAATAAAAATGACTGAGAATCTTATGATAGGTCTTATTAACACCTAAATGACCTGCTAACGGCGTTTCATGCGCTATGGTCAGTATGTCTTTACGATAAGACTTGGGCACAACTACCTGATGCTTAACTGCCCATTCATCCTCCAACGAAACATCGGGAGGCCTCCACTGCCGCATCAATATGCCAGACTTGACATAGTAGTAGCATGGGTCAGGTAAAGATTCACCATCTTTAGCTGCATCATTAAACAAGCAAGAAATACTTGGATCATTGTGTTGTTCAGCAATCAACTCAGTCCTACAAAATGGCTGATCACCACTAACAGAATTGGTATCTACTTCCTGCTGGCTGTCTAATTTGGAAGAATCTCCATCCAACATGTTGTTGAGAAAAGTCTCGCTCAAATCAACAGTACTACCCTGGTCTGTACTGACTTTTCTAGACATAGCTCTTGTAACAACACAGGACGGATATAAACCCGCTATCTCGCTTTCAGCTGGCTCTGTGACTGAATTCAGAGAAGGCTTATCAACCATTAAGGGATCAACAGTAACTTTATCATGTGCTAAGTCATTTCCCAACAACAAATGAATACCCTCAAAAGGTAATGAAGGCTTAATGCCTACCCTGACAGGTCCAGATATCAAATCTGATGACAAATAAATATCATGAAGGGGAACACTGACAAAGTCACTAGACTCTACACCTCTAATAAGGGCACGAACCCCAGAGTATGACTCTTTAGAAAAGGGCAGAGTATTCATCAACAACAGAGACTGAGATGCTCCAGTATCCCTTAATATCTTTATAGGGGTAGCACAAGACATGTCGCTTCTAAGCGACACTGAACCAGAATTGATAAACGGAGCGAAGCTATCCATAGAGCATTTGGGAATCTTATCCAATCCCGTATCAGCTAACTCAGATCTGCTTTTAACTGCTGGTGTAACTTCCGACAATGTTTTGTGCATTGTAACACAAAGACCTGTGGGCTTAGACTCATTCTGAGCTTCCCGTCTCCTTTTCAACTTGTAACATTCACTCATCACGTGACCTCCCCGCTTGCAAAAATTACAAGTGGCCCTATTTCGAGGACTACCATTCCAATCTGAACTACGTGAACCATGAGCTGTAGAACCACTGGAGCCTGGTGTAGAACTCTTCTGTGCAGAGCTATCTCTACCTGTTGCATATGACTGGGTATTTCTACGTATAAATGAATTAAATGGCTTACCCGTGTATGTAACCTTATGTGTCAAGGAATAATCATCAGCTAAACTGGCTGCCTCTTCAAGTGTACTCGCCTTCTGCTCATCAATGAACACCTTTACATCATTATGAATACGACGCTTGAACTCTTCTACCAGCACAAGCTGACGCAAACTTTCAAAATCCTTGCCTATTTTCTTGGCTGTACAAGAGCAATCAAACAACTGCTCCTTAGCTCGACCAAACTCAACGTATGTCTGATCTCTACCTTTTTCATAGTTACGAAATTTCTGGCGGTAAGCTTCAGGCACCAATTCATAACCCTTCAAAATTACCTCTTTCACATAGTCATAATTGGAAGCATTCTCTACACTTAACTGAGTGTAAATTTCCCTGGCCTTTCCAATTAGCACACTCTGTAATAACATAGTCCAGAACTCTTTAGGCCACTTCAAACTATTTGCAATTTTCTCAAAGTGCAGAAAATATTTATCCACCTCTTTTTCCTGAAAGGATGGAACTAACCGAATGTATTTGGTAACATCAAATCCTGAATCCTGTCTACCGGAAGGACCCGGTTTCTCATCTCTCTCAACCTCTAACTTTTTCATTTGGAACTCCAATTCTCTTTCCCTCTCTCTTTCTTGCCTCTCTCTCTCCTCTCTCTGCACTTCCCTCTCTCTTTCCTCTCTCTGCACTTCCCTCTCTCTTTCCTCTCTCTGCATTTTCAACTTTTCTAACTGTATCTCATGTTCCCTCTCTTTCTCTTTCTCTCTTTCCTCTTTCTCCAATCTCAACTTTAACTCAAACTGCTTAAACTTAAGCTCGGCATCAGACTGACCCTCGAACTCATAATCAGATAATGCAGAACTATCAAACTTACCTATCTCCACTAAATGTTTCAACAAAGTATACTGCATATCTCTTTTCCTCCATGAAGACTTTATGGACAAACCTAAAAATGTCCCTAACTTAACCAAGTCTTCCTTCTTTAAACTCTCAAAAACATCCTGATCGGGCGCATTAACAAATTGTTTAGGATCAAAATCTCCCGTTGTAAATATTTAGCCACTGAATCATTCACCGTTAAAATTAAGCAATCGCTTCTCACATATGTTTAACTTCAAATATCCGGTGCAAAACAAAAGGGAAACAATCAGTTCCCGGACAAGCCCCCAATTTCTGTTACGGTATTGAAAACAGCAACGGAAAACAGACTCAGTGACTCAATATTACAATGTAAACAATGCTTTATATATAAAATGAGACGTACAGTTTTACAGACAGTTCAACAACAACAACATAAAAAAACATACACATCAGTATTACCGGTCTTTAAAAGTTTCCAGTTCACCTTTGCATCACAAGGAACGTATTCCAGGAGATCCAACGTAAAGAGCATGGGATAAACACACAATTCACACAAGTCACAAATTGTCCCAGTCAGGTACTTCGCTAGGTTAGCGAACGCGAACACAGTACACAAATTACACAGAACCGGAACAGTCTAGCCTTTGAATGACGTCACACCCGCACAGCACAACACAGGGTAAATCCAGGCATGGAGGTATAATCCACTTTAGAACAGTCACAGCTCCCGCAGAAACTCACAAACGAGCCGTTCAGAGACGTAGAGTAATGTCACCTAATAGCAGAACGAACGTCCTTTGCAAAACTGAAAACTTCAGTTTAGAGTGCGTGACGACCTTGTCGGTCAGGTGAGGTCAGCGTGTTAAACAAATTACACAGTCAACACTGTATAATCATAATAAAGATCCGAACACCAATAAACGTGACTTCCGCAGAAATTCACTTAAACCAGACATCAGTACAACTGTGGTACACAAATGGTGCCGGCATAGAAATCTGTCCTCCCAAACGAAACTGGCATCACCAGCTCATATCAATATAATGGACTCGATACGAGAGCGTCGCACACTCTCCTGGCTCCCAGTGGATGCAGCAAAAATACCTCCTCTCTGCACAGAAAACACGGCTTATATACGTTCCAGGTGGATTCAACTATTCTTTAACACAGAATTAACAGCCAATGAAATAAACGAAGCATTGAACAAGGTGCTTTCGATCCGGTCCGCGCTGTACACATATAACAGGGCCTGTTATGCTTTCACAAAGGTCCGCAGACTAACAGTACATGAAAACGTTAAATAGTCATACATAACAATACCCATATGCCATGACAACTACCAGTACATGTTATTGTCGACATTTCAAAGAGCTTCTGCATATAGGGGAATTATATAGTCGTGTACAATATAAATACATATGTACTATGTGGACTTTGGCGTAAGTGTACAGAGATTTGCTAAATTATTGCAGCCTTTTTTAATGTTTTTGGCACTCAGTTTAACTACATATACATATACTTAATCCTTTAAGTTGCTTTATAACCTCCTTTGGGGCCCAGGGGTTTAGCACTCTAGAATGGCGCAATGACCCAGGATCCTCTCACCAATCATTCGCTGTGAGCTGAAGTCGAGCTCATGCTGTCTTCCTCTCCGGTCGTACCTGGTCTAGCAGTAACCTGCGTATGGTTGTGGATTTTTCTCGGGCTCTACGCGGTTTCCTCCCACCATAATGCTGACCGTCATCGTACAAGTGAATTATTTTTGAGTACGGTATAAAACACCAATCAAATAAATAAATAAATAAATATAACCCCAGTTTGTCCAGTCCGAGTCTGTAGTGGAGAAAGAGTCTGCTTTTGAGCGCAAAATTAATAAATTTCTTTATTTGATTGTTGTTTTACGCCATACTCCAGACTTTTCTCTTATACGATTGTACTCACTATTATAGATGGAGGAAAAACGGAGTGTCCCAAGAAAACTATCGACATGTGGCAAGTTAGTGTTTAACTTTCTCACATGTGACGTACAGATATGATCTCAATACTGATGAAAATCAACGATGGTCTTCAATGAACGTTTGGCTGTACGAACGGCCACACGAAAGTCGTTGATCGCTCCTTGTCACCAACATCCCAAAAGAGGTGTGAGCGGAGGAGTCTACGGATTCAGAAAGGTGTAGTAATCCAGGAGGCAGGGACTATCGACAAGAGCTTGATATGTGACAGCTTTAAAATTAAACTCCTGTCTCCTTTCACGAAGAATTAGCATTTGCAATGCAGTACGGGTAACATTCAAAGAGGTAATGTCATTTGCTAAACAATGACGAACTGATTTATTTATTTATTTATTTATTTGATTGGTGTTTTACGCCGTACTCAAGAATATTTCAATTATACGACAGCGGCCAGCATTGTGGTGACAGGAAACCGGGCAAAGCCCGTGGGAAACCCACGACCATACGCAGGTTGCTGGAGAACCTTCCCACTTACGGCCGAAAAAGGGGGCCAGGCATGAGCTGGACTTGAAATCACAGCGACCGCATTGGTGAGAGGCTCCTGGGTCATTACACTGCGCTAGCGCGCTAACCAACTGAGCCACGGAGGCCCCGAACTGACAGATTTGGATCTTTCACCGCCTAGATAGTAATGCGTCCTTATTTATTACTGCTGTTGCTTCGTGTTGTAGACTACTCGTATCACTCTATATGTAGGCTAGTTCGCAAAATTTATAGACAAAAAGGAGCCACGGCAGTGTCATGACAGAATGATATATTCTTTGCAATGCTATGGTTCTAGGCGTCAAAACAACTGATCACAAGGACGATCCGTGCAGACGGCGAGTCCCTTTGTACATGATAAGAGAAAGAGCCTGGGGAACTAGAGCTATCTCCAAATGTCATTTGTTCGTGTATTTATTTTCTGTTTAACGCCATACCCTATCGTCTATCAGTTATACAATCACGGAGCTGTGTCAAAATCCAATAATGTCAGTACACAAACATACATGCGGGAAATGAGTGATTGAGTGTTTATGGTTTAACGTCGTACAAGTTCTCAGTCATAAGACGATGAAGGAGTCCCCACTTTTATCTAGCGCTGCTTCACTAAGATGACTTACCGAAGGCAAGTAGGCTGCCTCACCAGAGCCATTATACTGATACGGGCCAACCGGTCGTTGTGCGGCAAATGAAAGTATGTGGAGCAAATTAAAATGCAATGTTTGGCCAAACACTTGTCACAACCATTTCTTATTTATTCTATAGTCAGACTGTTTACATATTTTCTAGCTGCACTTCGATACTAGCTATATATATTAGCGAATGTATAACTGATTACAATTACGGCAATCAAACCGTAGCAAAAGATGGGCGTTACGAACTCAAGATCCTGTTCATGATGGCTTCCTTTGCAATTGGACGGGTGAACTCCGATTGTCTGTCAGCTAGACACGGATGGACGGGATTTCCTCCGGGCTCTATCTGGTTTTCTCCCATAATGCTGCCCACCTTCATATAAAGGAAATTTTTGTCTACGGCGTAAAAACCAATAAAATAAAATGAACACATAAATAACGTTAAGAACATCAAGAAAATACATCGCGTGCCAACTGGTGAAGATGGACACTGGTGAGTCGCTGCTTGGCTTACTTTAATATAGGCCTTCATAGACGTCTTAATGGCTACTTTATAGGCATGTTAAACTTTACTGCCAGCATGAGATGGAAAGGCACTTTGGGGAGCAGGGGAAACATTCTGGATATCACACCTGTAGAATGTCTTTCACTAATAAGGCCATTCGTCGAAATCAATGCTCCGAGATTAGTGGGGGAAGCGAAACTTCCGTGAAGATGCCGAGTCTATCATACAAGTGAAGCAAAAGATTCCTTGCGTATTTCCAACTGTTAAATTCTTCTCTTTGGATGAATTGGTCTTAATTTTCATACTTATGCCTATACTATATATTTTCTTAGCTCTTTGGTTGTTCCTGTTGAATAGTTTTGGGAATTGGTCTTGCGATTATTGACCTGCAACGTCCATTTTGGTTCACGGCCTTTTGGTAGACAACATCTAGAAAATAATAAAATTAGGATACTTTTGTGCAGTTCAATTATACGATATCCGTAAAAGACGCGTATTATGTAGCAGCTGTCCTGTAATGGGAATTCACACAGAGACATATTAAATGCAGTACGCAACAATCAAATAACCACAGGCAAATATAAAAATATTAACTGCCAGATAAATGTCAAAACACAACAAAAACAGAAGCTGCAAGCCCTGCACTGAGTGAGATCTACATTCAGAATGTAAATAAAGCAAAGCACTTCCCTCTCAGTACACTTATTCGAAAAATGATACAGGGAAAATGGCGATTGGACTGCTAACTTTTGAACGGCGGTGCGTTGAACTTTTGAACTTCATGCTGGCAGTACAGTTTAACATGTCCATAAAGTAGCCTTATGGGACAAATTTATTAATAAAACCAGCTTCGTATCAAACATTAGTTTAGTACCATTCCAAGATCGATATAGAGTACCTATAGTAACATATCCCTGTGATATACCTTCTCAATCACACGGATAACGCACAGGCCAACGACAACTGTGCTCAGCCTCCAAACCGTCCTATATCTGACATTATTCCTAACCGGTTTTTCTGAGGATATTTCATTTCCATACCTAGAGCTATGCTGTTTTATGATCTCTACTGAGAGGTGAAACCATGTCGGCAGTAAAGCGGTTACTTCTCCCAAATGACCAAAACTGAGATGAACAAACGTGTATATTACTTTCACTTGTCCACTGATCTTGTTATTTCCAGATGTTATCACTGTGAAGGTTCTCTTGTTCTGTTGGATGCCCCAATAACCAACAGAAATAATTGCTGAGTGATCTTGCCAACCGTCCAGAATTTCTCAGTACAATCGACTTTATGATGGTTATACTTGATACATACGGAAAGCCCTCACCACTTGATTTTTGTCTCTTGAGACATTTGCCGGGCAAAATAGCGTTTTCCAATGTAGACATTTGGACAAGCGCGTAAAAGTGATTCTAGACCAGTGACGTCTAATAAATTGCAACTAACAACACTGCATTTCTTTGCCTAATTCTGCTTAAGCCATGATGCTTGTGGGCGTATAATTTGCTATAATTTGCTATTTAAGCATTTATTTGAACAGTTGGAATAAAACCCTAATTGATGTAAACGTACAAGAGGCCGTAATTTTCCCGGTTACGTATGGCCATTTGCCAATTATCACACTGTCGTCCCTGCTCTACCATTCTAAGGATTTCTTCGTCACCATATGACTGAAATTGTTAAGTACAGCGTTAAACCCCAAGTACTCACTCACTCACTCCTTTGATAAACTATCTCAAAAAAGACGTGCATTATTTAGTGTTTTTATCATTGTGCTCATGCAAAAAACCGCTAGATGGCATGCTCACAATCTCAGACTAAGCGAAAGACAAAGTGCTAAGATAGTTGCCGTGGTGATATTGCTATGGACTACAGATTCAAAAAGCACTGAAACGATCTACTGCGTGAGATCCGCATCAAAATAGTTACAACGTTTAATGGAACTTGGCGTTTTTACGTATTCAAAAGTCTCCAGCGGCATATAGGGTCAGTGAGAACATATGCTCGAGGGCTTTACGTCGCTTTTGCATTTCACATGGACTCACCTATAATAGAGACGTGAGTTATGTAAACTTTCAAGTTAAGATCAACCTTACCTCATAACTGTATAGGCGAAAGTCATGTATTCGAGGGCTGGATCTTTCTTTATGCATTTCACTTCCTAACTTGACCGACAAGAGATATACTACTCAGGCTGCTCAGTTTAATCAGCGATTCTATAGACCGTGTACTGTGACTTTGGCTTTTAAAATCCGCCGACAAAGAGTCCCTGCATGGGATGAGGTAAGGTTATCAAGGTCATTGTCTGAACAAGTATGCCTGATCCATCGCCAAGAGGGTCACGGCGACGCCATACTCCCCAAATTTGCTACTGGGATGCCTGTACAACTTAACCATAATCGATACTTGCTTCAACGAGGTAGCTCACCACTGATATTACACTGCCCTGGATGTCGATGAAAATCCGTAATGAAAATATGATTATTTGTTCTGCTTGATGTCTCCTCTCTTCCGTGAGGCAATAAGCTTGATTTGATGCGTTAGATCCAGAAGTTTTGCTTTTGTGGAGCAAAATCCGTGACGATCTTTAGTTAATCTAAGTTACGCTCACTCATGAACGATTTAACAAGAAGCAGCTATTCTCTGTATCATTCGACAGCCTTAAAGGAACACCCAAAGAACGGCTACCAAGTCAACCGTTTGATACTGTATTATTTTGTAAGCTTGGCGTCACACAGGTCGGGTGTGTCCTTGGACTACATTAATGGGTTCTTATGTACGTGTTTCGATCAAATCCTAGAGTTGAGTCCGTTCTACTCACCTCGTTGTCATGATGACGAGGTCAACTTACAGGGTCATATGTTATGCCCACAAAGCCTCAATCTTCAGAAGATTTATTTAAGCTGACAACTAAATTAGAATTGTACAGGCTCCATATCACTCCATTAGTTAACATGTAGTCTACAGTTTCGGGTATTTATGTCAATTAAAGTTGTTACCATGTACACGATTGAACTATTAGAAATCACTTTGAAAAGTTACCAGCTATTACCAAATCGATACCAGCTATTACCAAATCGATACATATTTTATTCTTCACTGGTGTTATATGCCATAATCATAGTCCCAAAGGACAGGTCTGCACTCAGTAAAAACACGTATCTCCATATCCCCATAAGCTGGCAAATCAACCACAATATGTAAATGCCGTACTGCGCTATAAGACAAATCGTCACGTTTCAGGTGGTAAAGGCGGTCGCTGCTTCATTCGTTTCAGTATTAAACTTTCATGGATATTTTAATGGCAATTTCACAGACATTATTATAAATCATTGTCAACATAAGGCCGAAGGGGAGTTGGGGAACAAGAGGAGAATAGTATCTAAAGACGATCGACTCCAAACTCATCAAATCAGCAAAATACCTGTGATGATCTAGGGCCCTGGTGTTCAAAAATGTATTAGCAGTTAAGCCTGGTATTAAGTTTAATCAGAAGTAGAGTGACATTTGTTTTGTATTAGTCCAAGATATAAGCCGGGTTTTACTTTTAATACATCTTTGAAGAACCGACTGCTCGACATATCAGATTTATTGAGATAAAACTAGTGCTTTACTTAACAATCAAAACTTAAACATTAAGGGGAAAAGGAAACTTCCGTGATGATACCCAACCAATGTTATGAAGCAAATCCACTGCCTTCAAAAAGAGAACGTGAGAATAATTGCTAGATGTCATAAAATTTCAGCGGTTTTTGCAGTTCCGGTATCCGGTGTGTGTAATGAGTTTTATTATTTAGCAACTGCTCTATGGTGAGACTGCACACTATAACATATTAAGTGAGTGCACAAAACCCACACATAACCGCAGGCGTGTATACACGTATAAATACGCCTGGTATACGAGTGTCTGTTTCGGCGCATAAATTGATATCAAATCATCCAATCAACGCATTTTAAGACCAGTATACAAAATAACCACCTCTGGAATCTACATATATAACCCTTTGTCTTCAGCAAATCTCTTGAGTAGCTGATGGGTAGAAAATGCAGCTTCCTTAAACCATCCGACATGTCCCTGTGGACACATGGGTGATTAAGAGTTAGACGAGACTGTAAAGCCACCACCAGCTGTGGTGACATGGCTTTTGTACAGGGAGTAGGCTGGGAGATCATCGAACGTGAAGAGTGAAGCGCTTTCATCTAGCACGACAGACCTTAATTGGTACTCAAACTGTTTAATCAAAATTTAAAAAAAATGTATTTGTAAAACCTCAGACAAGAAGCCCACAATGTACTGCATGCAAGAGAGTTCCAGGGGAAACTGTCAGGTATGAAGTTCAACGTTTAGTTTTTGTATGTACTTATGATGTACAGCATACCGGAAAAGTGTGCATTATTTAGTAGCTTTATCAAAGGATTCGTGCAAACAAAACATTGAACGTCTTCCCCAACATTTTAGACTGACCCCAGGCAAATGACTATCAGAAAAAAAGTCGAGAAAATAGAGAAACAGCCCATTGCATGAAATCTGTTTCAAGATAGCTATACTGTGTAACGGAACCGTCATATAGTTCAACTAGGTGCTTTTACTTATTAACAGCTGCCGCCTCTGCCATTGTAAGATACATGAGAATAAATTCTAGGTGGTTCTAGTTTACTATAGTCCCCTTGAAATGGCGAGGTGTGTTCAATGAAGTGTTGTTTTACTGAGTGCTCATATATGGATTGGTGTGGAAACAAATATCAGTTGTTAATCTCGCGGGTGATAGAGCATGCGGGAATGGTTTGGACAGTGAAAGTGCTTACTCTCTGTCCCAAAGCGTTCTAGCGAGGAAAGGATTTCTCTTTGATGCATTTCACTTCATCTGTATACCAACAAGAGATATACTAACCTCACTGCTCAATTAAATCCGTGGCGCTTCTAAAGTCCCCCAATACAGAGTCTCTGGGCAGGTAAGGTTATCGGAGTTGTTGTCTGAACAAGAGTACCTGATCCATTCCTAAGAGGGTCACGTCGACGCCCTAAATTTGCTACTGGAATGTCTGTACAACTTTGCCATAATCGATACTTGCTTCCCCAAGGTGGCTCACCATGGAAGACGGTGAAAATCCATAATGAAAATGTATTTGTTCTGCTTGAAGTCTTCTTTATCCCGTGAGGTAGTAAGCTTGATTTAATGCGTTAGATCCAGAAGTTTTGCTCATGCGGAGCAAAATCCGTGACGATCTTTAGTTAATCTATATTATGCTCACTAATTTAACAAGAAGCAGTTATTCTCTGTACATTCGATAGCGTGTACAATTCACACGAACAGACTTATAAGAACATACGAGGAAAGGTTACCAAGTCAGCGTCTGCTTGGCGAAGCGTAAACTCTACTCGGGTTTGTCCTTGAACTACAATAATGAGTGGTTATATACGTACTTCGGTCAAATCTTAAGGTAGGATCCGTTCTTCTGCCTGAGTTGCCATGATGACCATAACAATACAGGGTCATATACTATGCCTTCAAAGTCCAAGACATAGAAAAGATTTATTTAAGCAGACAACTAAAATAGAATTGCACAGGCTCCATATTACACCGATGGCTAATATGTAGCCTCCCTTTTGGGGGACAACAACGTTAATGATTGATTGACGACCTGATTTAAAGCTTAGTAGCAGCCATTGCCCAGTTGATAAGTACTTAAGAAGTCAAGTAAAACGATTTTCCAACAGTGAATATTTGGCATTTCTTATTTATTAAGTCTGTGTATCATCTCATTAAGTCACATTTGGATGAAGGCTTTATCAGCAATACTACAACAGTATGATGGGAATGAGTTCAGGGTAAGAAATGTATGTATGTATGTATGTATGTATGTATGTATGTAGGTAGGTATGTAGGTATGTAGGTGCGTGCGTGCGTAGGAGTGTGTGTATGCGTGCGTGCGTGCGTGCGTGCGTGCCCGCGTTTTAGTCATAAGACGAAGATGAGTCATGTACCAACATGTAGGTATGTAGAATTATTGTCTCCACTAAAATATCACACGGACGGCACCAGGCAGTATACTGACATCGACTCCACCAGCCCTGTTCCCTTGCTCTAGCCCTTCAATACTGAGCACCAAACGTGGCAGCAACAAGTACCTTTTTAAAGGTTTTGGTATGACCCGGTTTGATCACCGATGCTCCAACAAGCACAAGTCGACCACGACAGCATATAAATACATATAAGCGTCATGTCCGACATTCGTATACCATTCGTAGTCCGTAAAGTGCGTTCCAAGTGTCATACTGCAGTCTAAGAAAATACATCGCGTTGAGGTCGATGGGAGCTTTGGGGAACGGGCTCAGATCAGATCAGATCATTAAACCCGCAGAATCTCTTTGTGATGACAAAGTTGCAGGACATCTCAGATTTATGGAGACACAACCTACCTTTCTTCCCTGGGATCTTTCGCCAGAATGAAAATTCAGAGATTAAGAAGAAACTTTCGTGAAAGTCATAAGCTAGGCTTATAGAACAGCCCCACTGCCATTAAAATGACAACAACGTGAGGAGAATTCCCAAACATTGTAAAATTACAGCCGTTTTTGCAGTTCCAATATCCCACTATCTGTAATAAGTGTGCATTATTAGCAGCTGTCCCATGGTGATAGTGCACACTTCGGCGTAATAAGTGCAGTGCGTACAACCCACACATAACCGCAGGCTGGTAAAAAAACATTGACTGTCAGAGAAATACGCAAAGTTACATCAAAACTGAAACGTAAGATCACGCAAGACTGCGAGAGTTTGCTTTCAGAAAGTAAATAAATTCTCTTTAAGATATAACCTGGTGCGGTAAGATGTAGAATCGGCCACAGCGAATTACGAATTTTTACTAAAACTTTCACGTATGTATTTCTGTGTGCTATTGATTTTCGATTTGGTTTGTCTTTGTAACGTACGTTTTTTATATGTAAAACATATAATTTATAATATGATCAATAACATAATCAGTTTTGTCATATTTTGGCACGTTTAAAATACGTATTTTTACCGAAGTCTGTGTGGTGTCAATCATAGTACAGTGAACTGACGAAGTCACTGTGAAGAATACGTACCAGCATACTTTTGTGTGAGTAAATATAGGCCAACTTGTATTAATTGTGATATGCTAATATGTAACATACGTGGTGACAATAGCGAAATCATAAGTGAACAGTGCTTGAGAACATACGTGGCCGTCTGTCATTAACTTTTTGTCCTCTTGTTAATGTGCAGCGGAATTATAAGGCTGAACGTTACTTCTTATACATTTATTTATTAGATTGTTAAATTGTGCTTAACGGCGTGCTTTTTCAAAAAGTCACATTCGTGGCGATGTGATTTACCCCGCTCTACCGTAACTAATACAAAAAAGGTATTTCAGTGTGACGATTTTATGACGTATGCATCGCCAACACCGATACGGACTCGCTTCAGTCCCTGATTGAAGATTTATAACTCAGATGCTTGACATGTAACAGCAACAGATAAGTAAAACAGAAATGAGAAGAGAAGCGGCCTTATGAAGGTGCCCGCAGTTGTCAGTCACAGCTATTATATGTTTCACTTCTTGAGGTGAAAAGTTTCTTTCACTGAGGGCGATTCTCACCTTACCATGCCAGGTGACGTTCTCTAAAAGCACACATAATGGACATTTGATGCTTGGGTCGAAATTGACTTTTGCACTGCTTCCCTTGAACAACTCTTGCGCCTGTTAATGTCGGTGGTGGCTTGTGGGAGGTATATACTAATTAAAGCAAAGTTTTCCGTATCTAATGACCTCTAGTGCATTACAACCAAAAAGACTCGAAGATCATTTCATACAATCTTTTATCCAAGACGACGGTCTCTACAGTAAAGCGATGATGTAGAGATTCAGTTGGACGTGTAACTTGCCCTCTGAACAACTACTCTGCTCAAAGTCAAAACTGGCCAATACCAGACATTTTTCTCTAAGCTGTTCTTCTGACTGTATTTCCTTCCCTAATCACAATTATAATACTGTATTATCTCAAGTGGGAGTGAAACCAGATCAGCAGCAAAGAGGTTACTTCTCCTAAATAACCGGAACTGGGTAGATGACGAGATGTGTATATTGCTGTAGATCCCATGTCCTCCGTGTTCATGTTTCCTGAAATCATTACAGTAAAGGTCCTCTTGTGATGGTTGCTGACCAAATAATCCACGGGAATCACTGACCGGCCCGGATAGCACAGTTGGTAGAGCGTCCGCTTCGGGACCGGTACATCCAGGATCAATCCTTGATCGAGTCACACCTAAGACTTTAAAAGATGAAGTTGTAACTTCCTCGCGTTCAGCATGAAGGTGATAGTGCAACGACCCGTATCAGTATAATTGGTCGGGAGGGACGGCTTACTTGCCTTCGATAAGTCGTCTCAGTGAAGCAGCACTAAATAAACCTGCAACAAGGAAGCACATTACGCGTACATGCACCCTAATGATTCCTTCATCGTTATATGACTGAAAAATTGTTGAGTACGACGTTAAACCCCAAGCACTCACTCACTGACTCACACTGACGGATATTACTAACCGGTCAGATTTTCTCAGTGCCATGGTTATACTCGATACGTAATGGGAGGAAAAAAAAAACTCTCACCATGACCTGTTGAGACATCTCCCACGTGACATGCTGTTGGTCCGAAATAGGCAACTGGACAAGACTATGAGAGTTCCAGATCAATAATGTAAGACACCAAACAGTGACAATATGGCAACAAACAATAACATTATGGCAACGAACAATAACATGATGACAATAAACAATAACAACATGGCAACAAACAATAACATGACAAGCTTGCGATCAGTGCTTATCTGGCAAGTAATCTTTTCAACACCAGTTCAAGTTTAGGAATGTCTGATATTATTTGTCTGGTATTTATTCGGTTGACTTTTAAGGGAAAACAGTTATTTCAACCATACACTAAAAATTAAATGTATGGAATAAACCAACAACCATTGCAAAGTAACTTGTCGGCTTTCAGACGTGTGATGCACATATTTCCGCCGGAAGAGCAAGGGCAAAGTGTAGGTCATATTGGGGCAATGCAAGTGCTGTCCAGCGAATGTCATCATCAGGGTAAGACTGCCTTATGGAGCCCTCGACGCCCTTTTCCACCAAGCCTTAATAAGCAGCGCAATTCTTCCTCGAAGATTCCACGTCCTTGGTGTCCTCGATCACGATCTGCCCCTGAAAACTGCCGCGGAAGGAGTATTTGCTCATGGCAACAAGATGAGTATTGATCGAAGGGAAAATGGTGATATATAAATATTGAATTGTTCACTCGGTATGACCTCGGACAATTATAATCCAAAATTTATTCTTCGACTAAGAATGAAAAGATTTTCTGGGAACGGCTACAGAAAGTTTTCACATTCCTGTATTGGTAAAACTGGCATCCTTAATGGAAAGCCCATCGGAAGGCATATCCACCTTGGACACCAAAATCTTGACCGAAATATTTCAAATTTGTCTGAAGCACAAAGACGTAAACTGTAAACCAGAAGTGTTGACACATCATGAAATTTGTAAACATCCTGAAAGCTGAACACACTATAACCACATGCGCTATAATGTACGTGTCTAAAACATTGTCCTTGTAAAGACAGCTCTTGAGTAGTTAATGGATGTCTTTTCGCAGCTTCTTTAAACAACCAAGTTTCTGAGGGTTTGTGGAACGCAAGGCTTTTAATGTGCGTCATTTCGAGGGTCACGAAGGGTGTATATGTGCTTTACACTTAAGCACGTCAACGTTTTATTAGCACGCGATGTAATCAGGGTCAATGTATCTTCTGATACATCTAAAAAATGACAACATGCTTATTTGGGCTTCATATAGGTTGTTTCATGGGCCTTCGGTGGTGCACATTGCTTGCACTACTGGCACATCCATTTTGAATGAAGAAATATAGCAATCAGAGGAGAAAACACTGTACATGAAAATCCACTATTGCACTAAATAACTGAGCGGGAGTAATTATGAAGATAATTACCCAGTTGTAATTAAACTTAAGCATTCACAGGTTTAGATCACAAGTAAGAAGCATGCTAAGTTTCATCAAAATGAGCCCAGTAGTTTGTGAGGCGATGCATCCTGGGAGGACAAAATCTGAATACACGGAAAGCACTATTACGCCTAGTCAGTAAGTCCTAAATGAGGGTAATTATAAAAAAAAACAATTACTCAATCGCCAGTAACTTAATCATGCACAAGTTCCGATGATTGTCATCGAAATCGGAACAGTAGTTTGGGTTGAGATGCATGGACAAAATCGTGTATACAAACAGACAGACCGACGGACAGACAGGGTGATTCCAGTACTTCGCTGGGGTGGTATACCAGTACTTCGCTGAGGTGGTACCTGCATAATGATATATGGGACTGAAACCAACATTGTTCTTGTAAGACAACTACTGCAGATCATTTACAGTTTTCCATATACCCTGCTCTTCTTTTCCATGTGTGCATAATTTTGTGACCTTATCGTTGTGTTCGTTCCCACAATTTTAGATTGACCCACAGGCAAATGCTAATATTAACTATGTCTGTGGGCTAGAGGTGCAAAAAATGCTGAAATGATGCACTGCGTGAGACCCGCATTCAGTCATGTTTGGTCCATGAAAACAAATGTTACGGGTCTTACGAGATCGATTCCTTTGTATTACACATGGGATCACATATAATAGTAGAGTGAGTAAGTGAGTGAGTGAGTGCTTGGGGGTTTAACGTCGTACTTAACAATTTTTCAGTCATATGACGAAGACGAAGGAATCCTTAGCGTGCATGTAATGTGCCTCCTTCTTGCAGGATGGATTTCCACTGCTCTTTAATCTGGTGCTGCTTCACTCAGAAGTCTTTCCGAAGGGAAGTAAGCTGCCCCGCCGGAGATATTACTCTGATACGGGTCAACGAGTCGTTGCACCATCCCAATCATGCTGAACGCAAGGCGAGGAACGATTGACACTGGATCAACCGCTCTCAAAGCGGACGCTCTACCAATTGTGCTATCGGGGCCGGTTGTAACAGTAGAGGGAGTTTTGTAAACTTTCGTGACATCATGAAATACCACATATAAATTTCCTATCAGTTCGCTCTGGCTCATGAAGAAGACGGCATTTTTTTATCCCAAAGTTTTAATACCCTCATATATGTACTAATACACATTACATTGTGCATTTGACAACATTTTTGTCAACAGCCAAACGTGAAGGTAGAATAAGTCTGTGACAGTGAGTGAGTGAGTGACGGGTTTAACGTAAGTCTGTGTCATGATGTATGTATGTATGCATGGAGTTTAACGTCGTACTTTCTTTTCAGTCATATAACGACGAAGAGTTATTAGGTGTGTGTACATATATTGTGTTCTCTTGTGGCAGGGCGACTCCATGGCGTCAAAATGCTGAAGTATAATGCAGAAGACACAACACATGACGCCCCACCCAGTCACATTGTACTGATACCAAGCCAAAACGCCCTGTTTCCTTGTTCTAGCCTCTCAGTGGCTGCAACAAGTATCATTTTGATATGACAGTCTTTGATATGATAGTCTTATCATATCATAGGTTTGATCCGGGGGTCTTCCGACTTCGAGGCGGACGCTCTAACCATTATGCCACCGAAACGGTGTCTCATGATGTAAATGTATATGCTCATATATGGATTGTTGTACAAAGAAATATCAGTTGTTATTCTCGAAACTCATATTTGGAGGATGTGGAATGTTCTGTGTAGTGTCTACTCTCTGTCCCCAAATTCTCTCTTATCCCAGGGATTTTATAGGCCACATACCGTGACTTCGGGCTTCTAAAGTCGGCCGAAACCTGGGTTCCTGGTTTCAAGTAAGATTATCAGGGTTATAGTTCAAACAAGGATACCTTACTCACTGCCAAGAGGGTCATAGCGACGCCCTACTCGCCAAATTTGCTTCTGGATCGCCCAGAGCACTAACATCATCGATATTTTATTTACTCTGTCATGCATGATGGTGAAAATCCATAATGAGATTATATTTGTACTCCTTGAAGTCTCCTCTGTCCCGTGAGGCAAGAAACTTGATCTTATGCTTGAGATCTAGAATGTTGACTTTTGCGGACCAAAATCTGCGACGATCTTAAGTTAATCTAAATAATCCCCTGCATCATTCGATAGTGTGTGTAATTCACACAGACAGACGTAATAGGACACAAGAAGAAAGATTGCCAAGTCAAGCGTTTGATGCTGCATTATTTTGTTTGCTTGGCGACGCGCAAATTTAACTCGGGTTTGTCCTTGAACTACATTAGCAAGTGCTTACGTACGTATTTTAGTCAAATCTTAAAGTAGGGTCCTTTTTTCTGTCTCCGTTGTCATGCTGACAATAACACTTACAGGGTCATGTATTATGCTTTCAAAGTCAAAAGCTTTGAGAATGATTTGCTTAAGATGGCCACAAAAATAGAATTGTACATTCTCCATATCAAACCTATTTTATATAAATTAGAGTTATAACCAAATACACGATTGAACTGTTGGAAAATTAGTTTTGAAAGCTTAGCAGAGGGTATTAGCAAACTGACAAATATTTAGTTTTTTCAGTGGTATTTTGTGGTCACAGTAAAACACACTTTAACTATGTTATAATGTAATATTCTCTTTAGCAAGTAAAACAGAATGATTTTCAAATACCAAATAGCATGTCATATTTATTTCTCAGTAAATCTGTACTTCGCCCGTTTTAGTTACATTTGAAAGTAGGTTTATGCCACAAAGGCACTATTAAAGGAATATCGTGACTAAAGTACAGGGTAAGAAAGGCATAGCAACCAGATAAAACAACCACGACAGCATATAAATACATGCAGTGCTGCACTATACGACAATATATGTGGCCTTCCATTTGGTGAAGACGATTACCGCGGTGTGGCTGCTTCTTTTGTTTCAGTATTAAGTCTCCATGGGGTCTTAATGGATACTTCACAGACGTGTTAATATCATTGCCCACGTAATGTGGATGGGAGCTTCTAAAGGCGATCGGTTTGAAAATCATCCAACCCGCGAACTCTTTGTAATGACTATGAAACACAACCAGTGTTTCTTTTACTGCGGGCTTTCGACAAAATCAAAACTTTAGTAAGGGGGAAAAGGAAACTTCTGAACAGGCACCTGACTAGGGTTAGGAATCAATTCCACTGACTCCAAAAAGACAACGTGGGAGAACTGCTAGACGTCATAAAATTTCTGCCCTTTTTTCAGTTCCATTATCCCATGTCCGTATTAAGTGTACATTATTTAGCAGATACTTTATGGTGAAACTTCATGCTATGGCAAATAAAGTACAGTGTGCATACACAACACATATCCGCAGGTTGGTAAAAAAAACATTGAGTTTCAGACCCCGGGGTCAGAATGCGATCATAGACTTAAGTCAAAATTTCAATCATTGAATTTGTCATGTTAGTTTCCGTTAATTCAGCTACAAATTGTTGTAGAATAATGTGACAAGAATTTACGTTGTCAAGCAATATTTTAACCTTATAAGATAAGAAATAACAATTTTAAAGTGATTTAAAATTTTATCTCAAGTCTAAGAACACTTCGTGATCCCTGAGCCTGAAACATGTTAAGTAACAACAAAAATATAACGTAGGCAAAAGTACATTGCGTGAAATTTGCATTCATAAAGCCAATAAATAACCTTTCACCGCCAGAAAACTGAATGGGCAAGTAACACATGTACTGCTAAGTTTGGGCAGACGTTTGGGCATGTACGGTTCCAGTGTCCGGGATCTTTAATGGGAATTCATCAGTCAAATCAACATAGAAAAGTGCTAGGGGCCAGTTTCACAAGGCGGCGCACGACATTTTTCATCGTACATTTGTCGTGCGATATTTTGTACGTCACTGTAGCCATGTTATTTTTCCATATGTGCGATTATCGTACATATACGACATCTTTGTGAAACTGAACCCCAAGCCAACAATGTAACAAACAATAACAACATGACAAGATAAAGTGTTCATCTCGCAGGTGACCTCTTCAAACACTAAATCAAGTTAGGGAAAATTGTTCTATATTCATTCGGTTGTAGTTTAACGCTGCACTGAAGTTCATTTCACTTAGGAATAAACACAAAGTGTCTGGAATTAACTATCAACCATTGCAAAGTAATTTACTAACTTTCACAAGTGTGACACACATATTTTCAAGTGTAGAGCAAGCTTAAATGTATGTCGTATTGGTCGAAGGCAATGGTAGCCATCGAACGTCATGACCAGTGTCAGACCACCAAAACGGTTCTCTCAGCGCTGCTGATAGCCTTTTAAGGGCACCATCGATAACAGGGGAAGCGATCCCATCTAGAATTTGCTGTCCTAAAAATTCACAGACATACTTGCCCATGCCTAGACGACACCAGTAGTTTGGTATGTTGCAAACGTGTGCGATTGGGCGGCGTCGGGGTTACGGAGGCGTCGGAGGTTTGCGGAGTGTTGGTGGTGTCGATACTATAGCTATACTATACGATACTATAGTTAAACTATGCGATACTATAGCTATACTAGACTATTAATATTCGGCAAGCCCCCACGGACACCCACTGACACATTGCGCGGGGGGGGGGGGGGGGTGCGTCACCACACGCCACAGGCCTTTTACACCCAGTCACCGTGCTATCCGATCGTACTATTCCCCTACTGTAGTTTTACTACAGTATAGCTATTCAATGTTATAGTTATACTCTACTATAGTTATACTCTACGATACTATAGGTATAATCTATTATAGTTATAATATATCATACTAAACTATGCTACACTCTAGTCTACTCTACTCTACTATACTATACATAGGCGACTATTCAACACGCTTCTGTGTTACAGAGACCCGCTTTTCCCACCACCACCGCCAAAGAAAACGAAGCCAACTCCAAATCCAGCTCGAGTGACAACCCCCTAGTAAGCCGCTTTGAACCGGACGTCCCTGCAATGGGCGAAAAGTTCCAGCCGACCCGACCCAACCCCTCGACGACCTCTTGCTTTAGCAGTGAGAGTGATCTACGGAAACTGTATCGGCAGCATTGGCGCTCGATTCGGAGCCATTTTTACCGCGGCAAGCCGGTGCAGGACTGCTACAACTACCGGCTCAGCGATCTCGGAGTTATCCCCGCCTATCTGAACGCGATTTATGAGGACCAGTCCACCGCCTTTACCGTCAACTACAGCTTTGGGTATATCCTGTGCCAAAAGGAGACGAGACAGATGCGTTATTTTTACCCCAGCACCAACAATACTTGTTTACTCGACGCGCCGTACCAAGTTGCGAGTCGGGCTGACCTGCGTGAATTTCTCACCCAGCATCTCCCCAGCCAAGATCCACTCGCCTGGACACAAAAACAACACCCCAACACAAAATGGATTGTGGACCTCCTCACCAACGTGTTGCTTTTTTTGTCCATAAACTTCGCCATGAGCCCATCCGTGAGGGCGGGGTTACGTTACCGCCTTACCTGGCGGCGAACAAGGGGCTGCACACGTTGGTGGCAGGAAGAGATGGTACTTACAAGGATCATTTATGCTTATTTCGGTGTTTGGCCGTCCACACAGACAAGGCCAACCCGCAAAAGTGTAAAAATCAGGCTCGACTTTATCGCGGCATATATCTAGAGGCAATGGAAATGGGACCGAGGCAGTTCCCCGGCGTACCTCTCAGTGTGCTGGACACGGTGGAGAGCCTACTTAACGTAAACATTCAAGTATACCAGCTCCTCCCCATAGACAAGTCGTACTCGGTCGTACTACGTCCATCGCAGTGCACAGCGCTATGCTTCTCCCACCATGCGGTTAAACGTGCACAATTAGCATTTCACCTACATCAAGGACATGGGGCGTTACGCCCAGTCTTTCACTTGTCAAGTTTGTTCTAAGAGTTTTAATAAGCTATGGAAATTACGACGGCACGGTCAAACGTGTACCGACGCCGTTTGCCGAAAGTACCCGGGGGGTGTATTCCACAATCAATCCACTATTTTCGAAATGTTGGCGGACATGGGTGTTTACCTCCGGGAAGGCGACAACGGAATATTCCCTCACCGAGCACGTTACGAGTTCAAAACTTACCTGGCCCCTGTGGACGAAGCCATGACCGGGTCAACGGAATGGACGTCCCAACATATCCCCATGATTGTCAGCGTGAACTCCAATGTGCCTGACAACAACCAACCCGTGTGCTTCATCTCCACCGGCGATCCCCACCTGCTCGTCGAGCGGATGATGGCTTACCTCAATACCATCAGCAAGACCAGTAGCGCCTATCTCACCGAGCGTTATGCCTACATCCTGGACAAGTTAGACGAGCGCATCGATTCCAACGACTTCAAGCCGTCTTACACTCGGCGGGTGCGGGACAAATTCGTCGCCTATATCAACCAGCTCCCCGTGCTCGGCTTTAACTCAGACAACTACGACCTGAACTTGGCCTTTAGCACGCCGCAGCTTAAATTTCTGGACATACAAAATTACCTGGCCCGTAATTACAGTTACGACAAGTGGGTGAAAGCTTACGATTGCCGCGTCACCAAAATAAAAATTTGTTACACGAGTGTAGACCGCTACGCGTCTGGCTGAAAAATGGCTGGGCTGGAAGTCGCACCGGCTGGAGGTACCCATCGGCCACCGACTAAACTACACAGAAAAACGGGTGAAAGACAACTCCCCGTAGACGGGTTCGCTCACATCGACGGACGTCCCACCGTCTTCCAGTTCCACGGTTGGTATTACCACTACCAAGGCTGTCACCTGAATCAGCCACGCCAGGGTGAGCTGTGCTACAACGACCGGCGTGGGCTGACACCTCAAAACTTGTGCCAAGAAGTGAGCGAGAACGAGGCCTACGTGTGCTCCCAGGGGTACGAGCTGATATCCATATGGAAGTGCGACTTTCTTTGCATGCGGAAAAAGAACCCGGCCTTGCGCGCCTTCCTGCAGCAGTACGGCTTACCTGTGTCACAGCGACAGCCCAAGACGCACGCTCAGCTGGTGGAGGCTGTCGTCCAAGGCCGATTGTTTGGCTTTGTCGAATGCGACATCCACGTGCCGGACCATCTCAAAGCGGACTTAGCGGAATGTCCACCTATATTTAAAATATCGATGTGAGACGGGAGGACATAGGCGGAGTGGCGGAGTTCGCGGAGGTAAATAACATCATGCCCGGTTCCAGGCGAATACTGATAGTATGTTTGGCACGGAAATGCTGCTGGCCACCCTTTTGCTCCAGTGGTATCTCGCTCGCTAGTTGGTAGTGATCCGCGTCTACTAAGTGATGGAGTACACGCCCGAGCGAGCCTTGCAATCATTCGTGGACGCCGTCATCCAAGCCCGGCGAGAGGGGGACGCCGACCCTACCAAGGGTCTTATCGGGGAAACGATGAAGTTGTTTTGAAATTCCGGTTATGGCAAAAACGTGACAAACCAAGACCGGCAAGTGGATGTGAAAATCTGTAACCTGACGAAGACGTGCAAGTTACTGTAGAGTGTAGGGTGCCGTACTTTCGACCCAATCGATGACGACACCTTCGAAGTGGTGAGCAGCAAGAGGACCATTCGTTACGACCTACCCTTGCAAATAGGGTGTATGGTGTACCAGAAAGCCAAACCCCGTATGTTGGAGTTTTACTATGATTCCATGACTCATTTTTTTTTCAAAGGCGGACTGGCACTACTGCGAGATGGACACGGACTCAGCGTACATGGCCGGGTCTGACCCGGACTGGGAATGCTTGGTTAAACCTGAGCTGCGGGCGGTATACTAGGCCGAGCAGGACAAATGGTTGCCTCGACGCGACCACTACGACTTTGGTAAACGTACGCCGTGGCTCTTCAAAGCCATTGGACTGGTGACACTAACGTCAGTTTGTGTTCGAAGACATACTATTGCTACGGCGGTAAGTGGAACAGTACAGACTAGTGGATTAGGACGTCTGCCTCTCCGTGTTGCGCGACCACCAAAGCGCGAATGTGTGAACCGCGGCATGCGGATGTGGGGGAACAATACGCTTTCATACACACAGATCAAAGATGCCTTCACATACTTTTATGCAAAACGTAAACTACTGGCGGACGGTGTGAGCACCACCCATGTGGGATATTTAACCGGACTATCCCCGACGGTTATATACCATGCCCTTACAATGTGTTGCCGTTGAAGGCTAAAATAAAAAGTCAAAACACCACTGCATGCAAGTGTCATTTTCTCTTCATTCATTTTTTATTTCATAACATGTCCAACCGGAAAAGACATGGAAATACCGTTATTTTACAGCCCACTGGTTGGTGGAGTGATAAAAGATGGGGGCTGGACCCCAAACTGGCGGTCGACCTAATAGAACACGATAAAGTCGTTATCGTATGTCGTGCACGACGTGTCGAACGTATGTACTATAGCGTCCATGGGACGACCTCGAGCCTGCTGGGTTAAGTAATACACCCAATATTGTCCGCACACGGCCGTGTCCAGGCTTTGCAGCCGCCCATCATTCCACGTCCAGTGGTGTGTCCTCCGGTTGAGCTAAGCGGTAATATTGGTGTGGAGGGGTGGGAGTCCGTACGAGTCAAAGTATTCTTCCGGAGACGGGGAGGGTCTGGGTCTGAGACGGCTAGCAATTGTTGTCCCGGGCGGAGGCACGAGCCTATGTTGATGACGCAGGCCCAAGGTGTGTTGGTCATTTGGTGAGGGAGGTGGTCTCTTCACATCCCCCAGCACGGCGCGGATAAACACTTCCGTACACGTCGCAATTGCACCGTGTTCATATGGTTTTATCTTTTTAAAAGGCGAAGTCACAGAGCACGTTTCGACTTTTGTCTATTTCTATGATATTGTTGAGTTCGGTGTAGCACACCACGTTAATGATTTCCGGCAGTGGCCTGGCAAACCGCATCTCCAGGCGCAAATCACCTTTCTGGACCTTTCTGGTTCAGTTGGTGATCGTCGTGGAGGTCGGGGGTCAAGTCGAAACAAAACAGCGTGTTGCCTTCGGAAAACGTGGTGCAAATGATGGAGTTCCCCTCGTCGTGAAACACTTTCCCCGTGTTGGTAAAAGAGGTTCATGTACGTTCTGACGAAATTCCAGGTCTCAAAATCCGGTGTCAGAGGCTTGGCAGGAATTACACGTCCGCGGATATGCAAGGCGACGGAATTCGTGTAGCAGTGCTGAAAATGGAACGGGCTTTTAGCGTAACTGCCGTCAAAAGCCCTGTTGCTCGTGTAAGGTAAGGTAAACGTTTCGGTAAGCTGCCTAGAAATAGGTTTTGTTCGTTGATGAGGGTGTGGCCTTTGGGCACCGAGAAATACTTGGTCAGCAGGCAGCGGAAAGGCAGGGGCTTTGGCTAACGCTTTCAATTGCCCCAGCTGAACACCGCTGGTGACTTTGACTTTGCGCACAAGGATAAACACCTCCACCAAGCGGGTCTTGCAGTCGGAACCCTCCTCACCGGACATTAAGGTGAACGCGTCCTTGGACGGGGCGAGTCAGATGAGGACCCTCACGTTGTTTAGCTGGTGACACCGTTGCAGGAACATGTAGCAGTGCAGGCGTCCCAGCATGTCAACGGACCGAGCTGCAGCCGTTTGTCAAACCCACGTTGGTCTCATCCGTCTTGCAAACATCTCTGGGGTGTCCATATACCACAAGGCGGAAGACAGCTGGGTGTTCTTGGAATCTTCGCCATAAGACAACAACGTCTCCAAGTAGGAACAATAGGGGTACATGTTGGTGGAAGCGGTGACGAGTTAATCGTTCAGGGAGACGTCGACCTGTTGCCACTACGAATGCAGCCACTGGTTAGTCGGAGCTACACTCTTGCCGGCCTCCAAAACCTCTCTCTACCCGTCGAGAAATTTCGCCTTCACGTACAACATGGTGTTCGCTAAGTCCAAATAAGTGTCACCGTCCGCATTCGTGATGAGAAATTCCACGGGCCCCACGTCGCTCAGGCTGTCGATGGGACTGTAGGCATCCCAGCGACGTTGTCGAACGCTGGTGTCGGCAGGGTGTAAGGTCCACAAATGAAAGTCACAGCTCACCAACGGACAACACGGCCTGGGGGAGAGCCATGGCTTTAGCTAAAAATATTCGGTGCAGAGCGGGGTTTGGTGCGTAGGGGTTAGCGGGGGAGCGTACGTCTTCTGGACCCAACGGGCAGGCGAGGACGAGTGGGAGCAGCGCGTCTTCTTGGTCCTGCGTGCAGGTAACGAGAGGGGGCAGTGCTTCGGACCTTCCGTTTTATAGACGTCTCTCCCACCCCGTTCAGCTAGCCCAGCATCCTGCGCTGGGCGGAGCGCGTCGTTTCAAGGCCTCTCACCGAGTGTCTCACCGACACTCCCTCGTCCCGCACGTCGTCCATGACTCTCAGTCCGGCACGTAACGCAGTTTTAGTCAACGCTTTCACAGCCGGATTTATCAAGGGCTGTGCCATTTACAACGGCACCCCGAAACACAGGTAACCCACCTCCGCTGGCTTGCTTGTCGGGTAATAGTCAATGTAGGATCGGCACTTGGCGGGGTCGCCTACGACGTTCATTGCAAAAGTAATGTGCGCCACTGTCGAAAGTGAAGTGTCCGCACCACTTTACAGCGTAAAAATGCGACGAGGTGTCCCGTGTCGACCCTGGTATCAATTTCCACCGACGAGAAATGCTTGCGCCGCACTGGGATGTATTCCACGTGTTGGAAGATCTTGAAGATGTGTTGTCCATACTTCCCTTTCTTGGTGACCAGCCGCAGCAGCGGCGACAGCGTGTCTCCTGCCACACGCGGTTCAACAATATCAGTGTACACGTACAGCGTGGGTATGATGGCATTTAATTCCTCGGCAACGATATGCGGCAGATCTGCGGGCCGCATGAGCCAATCATGCGGTAAATTCATGAGCTGTTTCAGACGCGGGCTGAAACCGAGCCCCAGTTGTTTCTTAAACCGCAGGCTGTATTTCCGCTGTACATCATTGAAACCGAACGTCAAATCAACCTTGAGAAAGGGATGAGTGTGTGGGTCAGGCCCTTGGCGAGGTCTTTGGGTGAATGCTGGCAATGTTTATGCTTAGCGCGGTGCGGACACTCTTTGGAGTCATATCACACTTCGTCTTGCCCCAGGTTGAACCAGGTACAGGGGTACTGTATTTTTACCAACCCACATTCCCAGTCACCAGTCAAATGCATGGGCTGTGAATGCTGGGGAAGTAGTCGAGCGAGCTGTTACTGGGAGCTTGACCTAAAACATGTTGGTGAGGTGATCTCCTACTGGCGGACTGACCGTCTTTTTATCTGGCGCCGGTATTTAATACGGACTCCACTTTAGCGGGGGTACGATGGCTGGAGACGGACGCAGTCCGGGTCGCCGCTGTTGTCGCCCCTTGGGTCGGCGTGGTGTGGTGGTGGTAGTGGTTTTGGTGGTAGTGGTTTTGACGGGAAGAGGGGAAAGAGGAGGAGGGCGAGACCGGGCGGGCAGAGACCGTGATGTGGTAGGGGTTTTTTCGTATCGGCTGGTGTACCATCTTTTCCCGTCCCTAATCGCGCCAGCGATCGTGGTGTGATCGTTCGGTGTCGCCTCAGAGTAGAGCAATCTTTTGCTCTAAAGCGACGGGGATGCTGTCTAAAATCTCCCCCTCGCTCAAACTACCGACAGGCTTGGCGGTAGGCTGGTTCGTCGTCGGACTTGGCTGCTTCGCGATCTTGAAACGCACGGTACCCTGGAAGGGTGTGGTGATACCGCTGTACGACTCTCTCACACGAGAGATTCGTGTCGTGGAGAATCGATCGCATCTCTTCGTCGAACGCGTTGAGGGCTTTAACAGTATTGGGTACGGTGTAAGGGGAGAAGGGGTACCGGGGTGGTGGCCGCCTGACCGCATCTAAGAGCCGCGGCTCGACCAAGGCCATTCTCTAGGCGTGCTGCATTATCTCCCAGCTATGCTCTTAATCTTAATGACGCCACCGATGAGGGCTGGTGCGGCGGTGAGGAGGGGGCCGAACAGCGCTCCAATCAGACCACCCCAGGTGCGACATCGCCGGTGGTCGGGTGTAGCTTGCTTGAAATCCACCAGCAAATACCCGTGAGGTTCGGCAGTGGCATCCTCAAACGCCTCGCTCACGTACTGCGTCCGCCCCGGAGCCATCTTGTTTAGCGATCGTGGTAATTTGAGAGGCGTCTCGTGGGTTTTTGAACAACACCAAGTAGTGTTCGTTCAGACTGATTGTGCGATGATATTTGGTTTTGGTGAACAAGTTTTCCACGATGTACACCGCAGCTGATATTGCTGTGGTGGCTACCTTTGGTAAAGAGTCTTGTGACGCGTTCTTCCGCTTCGGCTATCAAATCGTCCACGACGACTAACGTCCGCTCCCCCGAGTCGAAGGTTGACGGGCTGGTCACACCTTCTTCAAACCGAATGTTGGGTAACGTGGTGTACAACGGCTGCCACTCCCCGCAACACCAGATCACGCGTTGCGGGGGTGGGTAAATGAGAGCTTGAGCGTGCCCCACCAAGCGTTTCACAAACACGATCTGGTCGGTCGGTTGACGATGCAGGTAAACGGATGCTCCCATCGGGTATCCATGGATAGGGAAACTGGGTGAGTCAGTTCGGTTGGTCGCACGGGTGAGAATGATGTACAGTGCGGGAGGCCGCTGCGGTCACCGCCGCCGTCACCGCGGGCGGGGAGGGCGAGGTAGACGAACTGTTACTCCCGTTCCTGCTGCTGCTGCTAGGCTGCTGCCAGAATGCTGCCGCACAGCGCCGTGTTGGGTGAAGAATAGACGGCTGTGGAAAGAGTGATCGGTACCGTTGTTAGGGAGCGATGGTCGGTGACGCTAGCGGAGTTGGGGTGAACTGGGAAATCCCGTAAACTTCAACCGGGGAGTGATGGCTTGGTTTTGGACACGTCCTACTCGGCGGTAAACGCCGTGGTGGGTAGCGGTGTGGAGGTCAGGTCCTCGCCCGGGACGGTGCTGTCAAACCGACGCGCGATGTCATTCGGCGACGACGGTGGTGAGTGTAGTGGTGGAAGAGCGTCTAGTTCAGTTGCCCTTGTAAATATTGGAGGATCGACTGGTCTTGGAGGAGCTGCACGCTGAGTTCCGCGGCCAATCCACCCACTACAGTTACAGTTACCCTCGTCATCCTCGGGGTTAAATACGTTTGACGTCGGTGGCCGGCACCCAAGAATTAAAGCTGGGTGGATGGATAGCCGACCCATTTCACTCAATAGTACAGTTTTCCTCGGCGACGTTCCCTTTTTAAGATCTTCTCTATCTGATAAAACTTGTCTGCCGCGGGCGTCGTCACGCTGGCGTCACGGGCATGCTAGAGCGCGGACTCAACGACACACCCTCACCCCCTCCTCCTCCTTCTCGATACGACACGTTTGCATCCGTTCCTTCTCCGTCGTGAGACTTGATGGGGTTTGACAGGAGTTATCCTTCACCTCCACCTTCACCCCTAACACCCCCATCTCACCCATTTTACCCATGGGTCAGTTCACCCATTGGCGCAAATGGAGCTGATCGAGCTGCTCAACTCAACTTTACGAGCCGACGGTTTGCTCCCTTCATTGGTCCGTCAGGCTCCTTGCACATTGGAGGACGCCAGCGCGGACCTCAACGAAATTACCGAGAGGGAAAACACACACAACCCAATCACCTCATTGGTCCATTTTAACGCCACACAGCTCAGCACGCAGTTCACAAGCTGATGTTTTCCTCCCTTCTTGCTCATCACTACATGCAATGTTATACTATACAATGCTGTACAGCGCACTCGGGGTCAGCGTGCACTCAACGACACCACATCCAACTCTACCAACGCCAACCCCTCCCTCACCCCTTCCCAATCCCAAGGTTATACTGTGCAATGTTATACTATACAATGTTATACTATACAATGCTATACAATGTTATTTTGTTCCCTTCTTGAGCACGACTACCTCATCTCCCTCGCTCATCGGACGACGCCAGCGCGGGCTTGAACGAAATTACCGAGCTAGAAAACACACACATCCAACCCAAGCTCCTCATTGGTCCGTTTTGGCCCTACACAACTCAACACTCAAACTTTACAAGCCGACGTTTTGCTCCCTTCTCCCTCATCACTATACAATACAAATACTAATACTACACCCACTATACTATAAAATACTAATACTACATCTCCGTAAAATTTTCCCTTATATACTTTTCATTATTTTTTTTCAATATTTATGCTCTTCCTATATGCTTTATACTTTATTCTCCCTTATATGCATATATTACATGCTTTTTATAGGCCTTCCAACCCTATCCAAACACGCTCGACACCACCAATCCTCTTCAAACCTCCGACGCCTCCGTAGCCCCGACGCCGCCCAATCGGACACGTTTGCAACATACTATACTACTGACACCCCTCTAGAGGTATGTGGCCTTGCTCATTCTTTAATAGACAGTTGTGAACCCAGCTGCACGTGATATTTATTCTTCCATTATCAACTGAAGTACTTTCTGGGAATGGTAACAACCGGTTTGATATTACTGTATTGGTAAAATGGTATCGCCAAGAGAAATCTTGGCCAAAAAATTACAGATTTGTCAGAAGCTCAGAACCAGGAAAATTCGACCGATCTTGACCTTCAATCACCCAGTCAATACATTTTTGGATCTGGATACTATAACCACTTATCTGAGGTTATTGAATTTACACATATGACACTTTGTCTTCGGAAAATCCCTTGAGTAGCAGATTGGTAAATAAGGCCTAGTTGCAGCTTCCTTAAAACCATCAGACATGTCAGCAATGTCCCTATGGACATCGGGGTGACTGAGAAATGTACGAGTCTGTGAAGTCACCATTATTGCCCAAGGGATTATATAGCGGGTAGACTGGAAGGCCATTGAACGTGAAGAGTGCATATGAGCGCTAACATCTAGCATATCACAGCTTTTTTGGTACATCACCTACTTTCCTCCCCCTAAAACCTTTCACCAAAATCAAAATTTAAAAATATTTAAAAAAACACTCACACGAAATACCCACATTATACTGCATAAATAAATTTATAAATTGTCAGCTATGAAATTCAGCGTTTCGTTTTAGATGTACTTTTGATACACAATATCCAGAAAAGGTGTGCAAAAAAAACATTAAAGGCCGTCGTCCACAATCTGACTGAACCCACGCAATTACTAACATTAACTGGTATCGTGATATGAATATCCATCAAAGATACAAAAGTACCGAAAATGACCACAATCCACTGACTGTGATGCGAATCAATATAGTTATAACGTTTAATGTAACCATAACATGGTCAACTAGGTGTTTTTTACTTACTACCAACCGCCGTCTCTAAATTGGAAGGTCCAAGAGAGCACATGATAGGTGATGCTGAGTGATGCTAGCATGTATTCCGGTATTGCACAGGATTATTCCGTTCACCATAGCACACATACTCTGTTAATTCAACATAACGATTCTGTTCTAACTAACTAGATTCTAGACTAGCGGGATATTATGTTGGTTATGACAAATTTGTGGGTTTTTCACCCTTACAGCTGACCGCTATCGCATAAGAGAAAAAAATGGTATGTTTCCTCTTTCAGATATCCATTATCCTCACCGGGAATTTTTAACAGAGAGGAAGAATACAGCTGTACCATCCGCGTGAAACAAATGCCGACGCCAGTTTGGGTAAAAATCTACAAGAATGAAGGGTAGTGTCATCTGAGTGCTCATACATGGATTACTGTATTTGTTATTCACGTGAGTGATAGAGCATGCGGAAATGTCATGCACAGTGAAAGTGTGTATTCTCTGTCCCAAAACGTAATATCGAGGAAAGGATTTATCTCAGCTGATGCATTTCATTTCATTTGTAAACCGACAAGAGATATAATACTGAATGCTTCATTTAATTAGCGATTCTACAGGCCGTGTATCGTGACTTTGGCTTCTAACGTCCGGCGCTATAGAGTCCCATTGATCAGGTAATGTTAGGGTTATTGCCTGATCAAAGATACCTGATCCGTCGCCAAGAGGGTCACGGCGACGCCCTACTCGCCAAATTTGCTACTGGAATGCCTGTGCAACTTAACAATAATTGATACTTGCCTCCCGAGGTGGCTCACCACGGATATTACATTGCACTGGGTGTCGGTTAAAATCCGTAATGAAAATATATTTGTTCTGCTTGAAGTCTCCTCTACCCCGTGAGGCAACAAGTTTGATCTGATGCGGTAGATCCAGAAGCTTGGTTTTTGCGGACCAGAAAAATCCGTGACGATGTTAAGATAATCAAAATTACGTTCACTGTTGAGGGATTTAACAAGAGGCAGTTATCCAGGGACAGAATCCAGAAAAAAGCTTGCGACATCAAGCGTTTCACATTGTATCCTTTTTACTGGGCGACCCGCAAACTGTGCCTCTTTTGTCTATGTCCTTAAGTCTAGGATTTCGACGTATGGGGGCTCAGGTACGCCTTGTAGGCACATTCTTTAACAAGATAAACGCTACCTTCGTTGCGGTGACGAGCTTAAGGTTTATGATTTTCTTCTCAGGGAAGCGAATCTGTCGATTATAATCCAAACACACATTTATACCTGCAAAGAAAAAGGGGCTTAACAGTTCTTCCCACCAAAACTTGTGAAGTCATCTTAACCATGCTCTCATTCGACTTTTAGTCACAATGCTGAGTGGGTACTTCTATCTAATCACTTGAAAGTGGAATACTTTTCAAGTCAGCAGCACCAAACACAAACAGTACATCTTAACGGTGTCCAAAATGTGTCGAAGAGTATATCAGGTCACCTTGTTGACATGCGAAAGTCTGTGTTTTTAGCGCCACATCACCAAGAAACATGTTTCCCCGACGAACAACGGTCTAGATGTAGCCGTCAGTGGACTATGGGGAGTTAAAAAAGGGAGTTTCCCAGCTATATGGTACAAATAGAACGCTCCCCTCGCAACATACACCATATTTTGAGCGTGCTGAACTCACAGAAGAACAGACTGATGAAAGTCCCGTGAATGCAACATGGAAAACACCTATGTCGACCAATCACAGAAATACCAGAAACTCCATCGATATAAACTGACGACACCGACATTTCTAACAGAGCACCCAAATATTGAGGTTTATCAGACTAGTTGACCTGACTTTACCAATTCATGCTGGTTGTCCGCCATGTTAGGGGTTAAACTCCAAAAGGGCTGTCAAAATAAGCATCTATCGGAGAAAGTGAGAAATCCCTACATAACTTATTTTATTTGATAGTTCATCTACGCCGTACTCAAGTATATTTTACTTATACGACGGAGGACTGCATCACAGTAGGAGGAAACCGGGCATAGCCCGGGGGAAACCCACAACCATCCGCCTGAGCTGAACATCAGCACTGATGGGAGGCTCCTGGGTCATTGCGCTGTGCCGGCGTGCTAACCCCTTCACCACAGACGTCCCCTCCCAACGTAACTAACTGAATTCTGAACAACATATGATCAATAACAAACAGCAAGGTATATATACACTGAACGGATTAACAATTCATTGCAGCATGGAGTTACATATTCCTGGCAAACAATATCAGGTGGACCGATGTTGCTGGGGACACAATGGTTGTCTTATAAATCAATTAGGTTAGATTCGAAGCAGGCCTTTCTACCTATTGCTCCGAACGTTTTTCGTGGAAATATTTCTGTTTCCGTTTATTTGACTTAGACTTTCAAAATACATTTCAGTTGAACAGAGGCAGAAAGGCAATAGCCAAAAGCGACAAGCCCTCATATTTACATGTAGCTTCGCTTAGTCTACTGAATGATACCGTTTTGGGCTTGCTCAGGGTAATGGAACAATGGCACACTAGTAAACATTACTTGGATCAACTGCATATATGTGTGCGTCATACAGATGTAAATGTCGATTCTCTCTGCCTTATCCAGTGGCAAAAATCAATGTTAAAGTATCAGCACCACAATATCTACAATCAAGAAAGAAGAACTGATTGTCATGTTCTTATTAACACTTTGTAAAAACTATTAAATAAACCTGAGCATTTAATAAACTGTATGATTGGACACATATAAGCAAGATTTATTTGTAAAAGGAACGGATTGAAATCGCTTCTATACAGTACAAATGTAAATGAAATAAACCGACTTGAGCAATGTTCGTCACTACTTGACTTGGATTGAAAAATGCACAAAATTTACTGATTCAGATAAAATGAAAAGACCTAAAAGCTACGAATTTTTTAAACATAATACTTAAGGTATCAGATAATATTAGGTAATTATAAATTAATATATTTCCATACTTTTTTTTACATAAACCTTGACCGATTTTGCTACGTACATGACAGCAACAAAAACTGAAACTGACTGAAATTATCAACGGACCTGAATCCTGATAACAGGCAAAAATAATTTCACCTTAGAGATGAAATTAATAGAATGAGTAATAAAAATACTGTACATGACTGCAAATATACACAGATTCTATTGCAGTAACCACAAATTATCTGCATTCATTTTGAGCACTATACATCCAGAGGATTGTGGAAATATTTGGAAATATAAGGAAATGACAGATTCCAAAGTAAAACTGAAATCTGAAAACAAGCTTGATCGAGTGTTTGCATTCCATAATGTCGAAATCCTGATAAGTTCTAATTCAACACAAACATCAGTGTAAGTTTCCTCACACAGTTTTTTGAACATAAAAGTGCAGGTTCTACATGTTAGTCATCTCCTCATACTACATGTATTTGGGAATTAGGAATTCTGTACAAGAACATTATAATACATGTTAATATATGTACATGTTAAATTACAAAAACACACACGCATTATCCTATAATGCCATTATACCACAATGTGGCTCATTTCATTCATCATAATGTAGTATAATATAGTAATATGATATAAATCAGCAGAAAGGGTTAATATGTAAACTTTGATCTACGACATATCTACCTTACCTCTTCAATCACATATTAAGAAAATGAGCTGTCATGACATACATGTATATGTACTTACCTAAAACATGAGTTATATACTATATGTATATTCTAAACTATTCAAAAGATCACAATCTTATGCCAATACATTATTGTTTTCAGATTAATGAAAACAATCACTATGAACACATTTCTTGTACACCTGATATCAGATGGAAAATTGTAAAGGCCACAACCTCAGAAGGAGAACATTACGACAGTTCAAATAATACTGAAAAGATAATTAGAATTGTCCAGGTTCTTCACATTTTCAAAAGCCCCAAAATACCTGTCTCATAATCTTTCAGGATCAGCTAAAATCAATGGAAATCAGGCTGATATTATTTACATTTGCCTATAAGATCATCCTAATCCATTTAAAGATGAAAAGACAGAAAGAAAAAAAAAACATAAAAAAGGAAGTGTACATGGGGGTGAAAGGTGATCTCAACTATTTCCCCCATCCTCCTCATGTTTTCCATGACACTTCTGGACCAGATTCTTAACATGCATGTAGCTGATCCAGATCTTCTCCTAGAAGGTTTCTATCTTGGTCAAGACCAGATTGTTTCAATGAAATAGGACAGGGTTTTGCTTTATCCGTGTGTACTGGATGCTGGGTTCAGTCATACAATCAGCTTGCTTTACCAGAATAGAACATTATCTTCTCCAAAGCTCATCTTAGTGGTCTTCTGGGATCAGCTTTTTGACCTGTAGGCATAGGCCCTCCTACCATGCTATATCTGTTCCTCTGAGGGATTCCCCAGTAGAACCTGGTTTGTGACAAGGACTTTACAAGGACCATGTTCAGCTTGTTCACTAGTATGGACAGGATCTTCTGTAGACCTAACTGGTTTTGTGAAAAATTCTTTACAAGGGCCAGGTTCAGTTTGTTCTCTAGTATGGACGGGGTCTTCATTAAAATTCATCTAACTGGTCTTCTGAAGGATTCTCTCGCAGGATAAGGATCAGTTTGTTCACCAGTATGGACAGGATCTTGTCTAGAGGATCATTAAACCCACGCTGCATCCACTTAGGGATGGTTTCCTTTGCATGGGTGAACCCCAGCTTATGAAGAACATAATCCACGCCTACAGGGTCAATCTGTCGGCTGGCCCAATGGAACAGTCTGGAAACAGGTAACATGACAAAAATTACAATGTAGGATAAATGGCAGACTAGGTTTTTTTTCTTTGCTTTGTGAATTTGTTAGATGAGCAAATTTTTATGTTACAGAATAAACCATACATGTATCCGCTTGATTTCTGCATTCACCAGAAATTACACTGGACAAGGCATTCTTATGGATATACAACTTCTTGGTTTATTAAACATGACCTTTCAAGTGTTTTCACTTGGTAACGATGTTAGTAACTACATCGAAACGTCGTGTTAATATACGAAGACGCTGTATACCCATAAGGATGCCTTGTCCAGTGCACTTCCATCCCAACTTCTAAATGCCACTCCAACAAGCTATTCACCAGCAATTGACCAACTTATACATTTGAACTGCACACGTGACACACTGAACATCTTTCAGGGCTATTTGCATCAATTTATTTGCAGTCATGACAGCAAAAAAAAAAACCAACAAAAATTGCTTTATCAAAGAATATACACAGAGGTATATACACAGGCAGAGATATCTCATATCTCTTAGAGCTATAAAATCTCTTTAATCTCACAAACATTTTAGGGAGCGTTTTTTCTGAGAACATTGCTTTCTTAACTCCCCTAGTTGTTAGCCAATGAGGTTTAAGGTAAAAATATCATTGTCCATCATCACAGACAGATGGACAGGTAGTGTCAGGGTCTATCTGATCATCCTTACCTGACAGTGGGCTCCAGATGCCAAGTGTTACAAACAAACTTCCTCATGTCACGTTTGAGGGCAGAGGTGGGGTCTACCACACGTCTCTTCTCCAGCTCAGGGGACTTCACAATGGAGGGACGACCACCTGAGGGATTAAGTCAAACATTGCCAATCATCACACTGTCATCACTGCTTTGTTTTCTATTTTATTTTTCTGTCATGATACTATCAACCCAAAATGGCCATCAGCCTGTACTTGCCCAAGTGCCTGCTTTGCTTCCCCTTGTGTCTTTTCTGAATTGACTTTTCAACTACATACTCATACTACATGTACATTGTCTATGTGAATTGTGCTCATACTACATGCACACTGTATATGTCAATTGCGCTCATACTATATGTACATTGTCTATGTGAATTGTGCTCATACTACATGTACATTGTCTGTGAATTGTGCTCATACTACATGTACACTGTCTATGTGAATTGTGCTCATACTACATGTACACTGTATATGTGAATTGTGCTCATACTACATGTACACTGTATATGTGAATTGTGCTCATACTACATGTACACTGTATATGTGAATTGTGCTCATACTACATGTACCTTGTCTATGTGAACTGTGCTCATACTACATGTACATTGTCTATGTGAACTGTGCTCATACTACATGTACACTGTATATGTCAATTGTGCTCATACTACATGTACATTGTCTATGTGAATTGTGCTCATACTATATGTACCTTGTCTATGTGAATTGTGCTCATACTACATGTACACTGTATATGTGAATTGTGCTCACACTACATGTACACTGTATATTGTGAATTGTGCTCGTACACTGTCTATGTGTCTATGTGAATTGTGCTCATACTACATGTACACTGTATATGTGAATTGTGCTCATACTACATGTACCTTGTCTATGTGAACTGTGCTCATACTACATGTACATTGTCTATGTGAATTGTGCTCATACTACATGTACACTGTATATGTGAATTGTGCTCATACTACATGTACACTGTATATGTCAATTGTGCTCATACTACATGTACACTGTATATGTGAATTGTGCTCATACTACATGTACCTTGTCTATGTGAACTGTGCTCATACTACATGTACATTGTCTATGTGAATTGTGCTCATACTACATGTACCTTGTCTATGTGAATTGTGCTCATACTACATGTATATGTGAACTGTGTGGTAAATCAATCAATGCAGGATACTTCCTACATTTACAAGGTGTAATGACCTTGTAATGACCTTGTCTAATGGAACATGTGGAAATGTACCTCTCTCTTTTTCCTTGATGTAGGAGGAGATTAGATCATGAAGAAACAGCAGCACCTCTGCGTCCATGGCAACCAGAATGTGATTTTCAAACTCAGTGACAAAACTGCACTCAACAACTGCAGGTGAATCTGCAACACATAACAACATTATGAACATTACGAGACATGGTAATGATAACTGCAATTAATCACTGGCTAAAACATAAATTATCCACAGCCATTCTGATCAAAGTGATTAGCAAACAAAATGGACACTGTACTCATGTAGGCCAAATCATGCATAGCTTTATCAGAAGTATAAAAATAACAGGTCATGCAAGACAATATAAATGCAAATCACTTCACCTCATGTTACCAATGCATAAAAAGAGCTGTACAGTCCCCAGAGACAATTTAGGGTTCATGCAGGGGATTGTTGTTTACACATTTCAGAGACTTTTTACAAGTTTTTGTCAGGTTTTGAACACATCCAGACTATAGAAGAACCTAAGTCAAGAATCTGCATGCTCAATTATACACACATGTAATTGCACTGATAACATATGTAAACCATACTACAGAAACTGCATCATGTTTCTACATATGTAATACACTATGATCAGAATACATCACTAAAAGAACATCACTTACGCAAAACAGAGCTGCAGAGAGCGTCAAAAGCATTTAAATAGAAAGCTGGCAGTTTATAAAGCAATTTCAGCCATGTTTCTGAAAGCATTTTACCATCACGCTATTATTCTCAGTCAAAATTTGTAAAAACTTGAGCTTCCTTGAAACATATTTTAAAATGGCACTTGTTTAAACCAAGGAATGCCTTTTAATGCTTCATCAGGTAATCTGAAGATGTAATAAGCTTTCATTTCAACTGATAGTGCCTGTACAATTAACATTATTATAGCTTTACAGATACCAGTGTTGAAGTGAATCAAGTCATTGTGTGCGTGTAGGCAAAACGATGTGCAGGGACACATGATTATAATGACAAAGCCAGATGCATGTATACATTGTAGGTGCATTTCTCTTTGGAGGATGAGGGCAGTGGAGGAAGAGGGGTGGGGGGTGGGGGGCATTGCATATTACAATCTGCAGTACAACACAGTACTGTCTGTGAGAATAATGTGCACAACAAACAGGAAAGGCTTGGGAGTAACTGTGAGAAAGCTCTGATGAAAACGTCTGCACCTAAACAATGTACATCAATCACACATGATACTATCTTGTGTATCACACTTGCATGTATCAATACGTGTACACATGTACTGATGTAAACAAATTCTTCATTCTGATAGCATCCTAACACCTCTTTAGGACACCTGCAGTGAATTTTGTTATGTATACATACTTTAATTTTGAAATATGACCTTTTCTCTTCCAGGGAAAAAAACATAATTTTCCATTTTCATGTAAAAATCTTATTCTAATACAGTAAGAAGATACAGCGAATATTTGGAATAGTTATCAAATTCTCATAAAGTGAGTGAGTGAAAGTTTTAACGTCACTTTCAACAATCAAATTCTCATGAATTCTCATAAAACATCCTATGCACATTTAACCCAATAAATTACATGCATGTTGAAAAAAGTTTAAAAGTGCATGTACCTCTCACAATGTTTTTCATATTTTATTCCTGTCAGCATGCAGCATTCCACTAAAATTACATGCTGTCCTACATAATGAGCTACACACATTGATAACTGAATACATGTACAAATGGCATCAGGTGAACATTCAAGCTGCAATATCAGTGCTGGAGCTTAACTTCTGGTTGCGATCTGCGCAGCTGTGACTGTCAAAAAATTAGTCGCTCTCTTAAGAATATTCTTGCTATGTAGGAAACTTGTGCAAGTAGCTGTGTCATTCCATCAACACAATAAATAAATGTATAAAGGTAGTACCTTTAAGACTAAATTATCTTTTCTAGAACATAAGCTTTCAGCTGTCTGTAACAGCCTTCGTCAGATGTGTGAAATGGAAGTACATGTAGATCACACATGACAAATTTTATTACAGCTGAAAGCTTATGTTCTGGAAAAAATTTGTCAGTCTTAAACATACTACCTTTATATATTTATTTATTGTCTTGCTTTATAGGGTACAGTAATTAGCAGCATGACTAACCCCTTAGATGATTTTTCTGTAATACCTGGCTCAACTTGTATGTGAAACATTCAGCCATGTTTACACAAATTACAAGAATTAAGATTAATATTTATGGATATACAAACACTGATGTTTGCATATTGATATTCCTTAATTGCTTATACATTTGTCAGGTAAGCAGATGAATATAGGCCTACTAGATCTTGTGCTAGTAAAGTCACCATCAGTGTGACAAAACAAAGTGACTTTCCAATATAAAAGATAATTTAACCTCTCAAAAGCATGCTTGCCTCTAAAACATGCTTTTCAGTAAGAGAGCCACTGTAATGAAAATTCAACAAATTCAACAAAATTTTGGCAAGTGTTAAGTTTCACCACTTCAAATCTATTTGTAGCTACTGAATACATATGAACTATAAATGATCCTGTGTTGAAAGGAAAAAGCAGCTTGGCAGATGCGACAATGTACATGTACAAATATAAATATACAGGTGATAGATGCACGGATACAGAACACGTATACACATATATAAGTAGGAGCATGGTTATACTTACACAATCAGAGAATACATATCCCATTGTTAGGTTGGAACAACAGGGGCATGTAAGAGTGATATATATTAGAGATGTACAACAAATTAGAACACATCAGAATGTCTAATGTCAATAGTAAAGTATTCACTATCAGATCATCATTTGCTTGGTCAAATGTCTTTAATCCAAAGAAAACATATCAATAAAGCACACATCTGGCAGTAGAAAGACCAATATACACTGTTCAGGAAAATAGTTCAAATTTATTTATTTATTTTTTAAATTTTTTTTAACCATGTATTAAAAATGCATTTGAAGCCTGGGATTCCGCAGTGAGCTGTGAACATATTGTGACCAATGACATCTAGGTTTTGCCACTTTGTACACACTGCTAGAATTCTTCTTTCAAAGAACATATATACACATATTAATACCTTTGCCAAACTGACCTTGACTTGGGACACATATATTTCAAACAAAAAATATGGCTATGATACTGATACTCAGGAAGCCCCAACACAGATTTTAAAAACCTTTCACTCTGTTGGAAAAAAGTCTAAGAAAAAAATTAGAATTTTTTCCTTGGACAGTGTTTAATGGTCTTTCATCTGACATCCTTACAGTGTTTTCTTGACCTTTGAACTAAGGCATACATGAATGCCTACATGTCAGGAAACGGAAATATCCAATGATCTAATGATAAAAGAAACTGAAAGTTAGAATGGAATTCGATGTGGTGGAATGCTACGCGAGATGGGCATCCAAACAACACGCTAAACACAACCAAGGGCAGTCACCCTAAAATCACTATGTAGTCTGAATGCCTGTTACACACAGCACCTCTGTTTTCAATGTAAGCCAATCATCTGTAAGTGGTTTTATTTCCCTTTAAGCATGTCTACTAAACTTGAGTAGATTACAACGGGCTACATGTGAGGAAAAAAGGCAGCCAAGAACACAGCATGATGGTCACTACATGCTAATCAAATCTTTAACCTGCATGCACAAGAGTGATGGTTCGCCTAATATCAGGGCCAGCTACATGTAGATGACGCCATGTGGTGAGACGGTATGATATTTGCTGCTCATACCACAGCATGAAACAGGGGCATGTACAGTAATTCTTCAACCTTTTCGCATGTTTGCAAGGTGCTTTTCCAACATACTCTGAAGGTATAATTTTGTGCAGACTGATGGAATTATATGTTTTGTGAAGCCCTGGAATTGCTCATTTTGACAAATGTAGTCTCTAAAATCAAATTAAAAATGTGCATAAATTGCAATGAAAGTTGTTCTTTCATCTGCAAATGGGCTGAGGAATTAGGGTACATGCACATATTACACAATAAATGTGCCTCAATGTAGTAACTTTATGCATGTATGATCCAATGCAAAATGAATGTGGTAATAGGGCCAGGTCAATGTATATGATGTGATGGCCGGTGGCTGTATGGGTTATTTTGTTATCAACAAACTGTGGACCAACTATGCTGAAGGCATTATCACTTGTACATGGAATTTTCAAAGATGAAAACTATAAATAATAAACAGAGCTTTTGTTATGAGAGATTTCTTTTTTCACATAAAAACACCTCTGCATAAGTGCTGAAATTAATATTTCAAATTACCTGGTACTCAGTGTTACATATGCGCATATGCATCAAGAACTACAACAAGGTATTTTACAAAACACAAACGAAAGGAATACTAAAAGTTTAAAATACAATGTACAAAAAAAAAAAAAAATTTCAGTGTTATAATATTAAGAAAAAACAATAGCAGTTTAACATTCAATTATATCAGCTCAGAAAATGTTTGTAATAGTCTTCCAGCAGATAGATTTTATCTGCACTAAAGGTGCAGCACAACCTCATTTATGACATGTATGCTGAGCAGCATGGGGAATACTGTTATCCATAACTTTCTCAATGTTTTTCATCCAACCTTTCATCTCTTCTGGCAAAGTGATAAGCATTTTCCCTAAGGAGGTCTGGTCTGTTTTACCACATTATATCAAAGAATCAATCGCTGAGAGCAACTTCCCTCGAGGCATTAACTCATCTCAAAATCAATTTGCTTGTAACGAGGCAATTTTTATAAACCTGTACAAAAGGTGTTCAAGATGCTGAGGTGCTAATGGGAAGACTGTGTACAAAAGATGGATTGTCTGGCGCAGAGAGGGTTACCAGTTCATCTCAGAATGATGTAACATTTACAGCCACACTTACGGAATGAGCCTCAGAAAACGGAAGAATTGAAAATCCATTACACAGAAAGAGAAAAGTTCCACATACATCTAACACACGGTAGTGCACGGTTTAACCTTTACATCACTACATTTTGTTTTCTTATGACAAGAAAACAAAAAATTTCCAAGTGTTTCACAAGTTCAGCCTATAAAATAAGCCTGTGATTAAGATAGATGTCTATCTTAATCCCAGGTATAACCATGAGTAGGAACTACATGTAGCTGGTTAAGGGCAGACAGCAATAAACCCTTTCTGCTCAAGCAACCCTCTCACACATAATAAACACTATCATTACTTTGACCATGTTTGTAATTGTCATACCATCGATGATTGCTCCTTCTCCAAGAAGAAGCTATATGTAGCGTGTAATTTATGTATTTATACACATGTTCGATGTAAGTATGTCCTAATAGGGCTGGAGCACGTACCCTCAGGTCCTGGCTCCTTCTCCCCCTGGAAGTGGTCTGTCTTGAGGGTGAGCTGAAGACAAGGTAAGGAGAAAATGATCTCTGTGTCATGGTTGTACTCCTGGGCTTTACGTGGCTTCTTCATCTCAGAGAGGGTGGGGCTATCTGTAGGGTACTTTTGCACTTGGGGGAAATTGTCTACACCTGTATTAAACAGAGAATATTAACAAGTGCACTAGATGGTAATAAAAGAATTATGTCTCTCTTTAGGTGTCAATTTACTGATGTCTGCACAACAAATGGAAAGTGTATACTTTAATAGAGGTTTTTAATGAAGAAGTTCATAGACGGACCACACTTAGGATAGATATCTTCCTCGGCCCTGCGTCTCTCAGTTGATGGAGACTATTTTGAGTCATCTTTACCGATAGACAATTATCCTATTACCTATGGGAAAGTCTACAATTGGTATGTTCTCAATGATGGTTATATATAGGCTAATGGTGACTATGTCCTATCTCTGACCATTACAGCTGTCTGAACAGGACCAGGTGGTGGGCAAGATGATTGACCCCCTGTGTGAAGGCAGGCTGACACATTCTCCGTAACTGTCAGGGTGTAGAGACAGGCTCATATAAAACTAGCAGGAGTGTTCTGTCTGATTGGTCTAGTGATGTAGACATGAACGGAGAACATTATGAAGGCTTCTCAGTAAAGATCTTTATTTGGGCTGATGGCTTAAATTGTGATTTGAGACATTCTACATAGAACATAAAGATTCAAACGTGCTTAAATGTTGAAAAATTAAATTTGTTTCTGTTTTTTATCCCCTAATTGATTGTTATTTAATAGTTACACTGTCCACAACTTAAGAATTTTTAACATATCGATGGCAGCCAAATTCACTGACTAAAGAAATAAATGAACCTGGCAAGTAAGTCCACTCATGGAACGCAGGCCTTCATCCACAATGGGTGGAGGAAGCCCACCTAAACGGTCTAATGAATACCACTGACCGCTTTATAGTACCATCAAGGCTTTTAGATTTTCATGGAATCTAAAAGGTTCCTTACAGAGAATCAACACCTTGTGTGTCTCATCAAATTAAGAAATAAAATCAACCAAACAGATGTGTTTGAACAACAACTGACCTTTGACATGAGTTGAGGCAAATGCGTAGTTGAACCAGTCCTGTAAGTTGGTGAATGGGGGTGGCATGTAGTGTCCACGAGACATCTTCAGGATGGAGGCCATACAAGAGCTGGCTGTGTGTTGAGTCACATCATGGCCAATGTGGAAGGTAAGATTCTGAACAATGTGCGTCCCTGTTTGCTCTGGGAAGTCATACAATGACTGGAGTCAATTTAACATGTTATGATTTATGTATTATTTAATAGGTGTTTTACACCGTACTCCACAATATTTCACTTATATAGCGACAACCGGCATTATGGTGGGGGAAACCCACAGCCATCCACAGGTTGCTGAAAGACCTTCCCATATACGCCCAGAGAGGAAGCTAGCATGAGCCAGACAAACTCACAGTGACCCCACTGGTAATAGGCTTCCGAGTTATTGGTAGGCTAACCATGAGGCCATGGAGGTCCCCACCATGTTATGTACTATCATGAAAAGCAAGCATTTGAAGATGGTTAATAGTTTTTGATCGGTTTGAACAATAAAAATCAACGCACTAATGTTATCACATTTAACAGCTATGATTTTAACACCGAAGATCACAACAATCATCAACTGTTGTGTATACAAAGTAGATCTGGCCCAGTGGGAATAGACATTCTTCTGCTTAATAGATTTCTGATCTTTTAACAAAGAAATGAATTAATGGAATCAGATGATGCAAAAAATGCTGGAAATAAATGTGACAAAAAATTTCAGGACTTCTGAGAATGCAATGAAAAATTGTGTTTGAAAGAATGTTCCAAGTTGCAACACAGTGTCTGTTCTAGGAAAACGTAAATAAAAGCAAACACACATGTGCCCTGGGACTTGTGCACCCTATATACATGTAATAAACTGTTGTTAATATGCATATCTTGTATTTATGAGGTGTTCAACCCAAATAAGGTCAATACATTCCTGCCAGAAGGTGCTTGAAGCTGTATTTAGGTGTGAAGACACTGTGTCAAGAGTTCCTGACCAGTTCACACAGTCCCCTGACCCCTGTCGACTGACCAGTACATGTACACTGGTAAGTCTCATACATACTCATTAAGCATACATGTGTGTATCATGCACACAGCTGAAGTGAATGGTTTTCAGCATGCTAGCATCAGGTCAATTTTCATTTGTTGTTTTACAGACTAAATGTTAGAGGAAGCTAAGAAAATTAAAACTTGAAATTCATCCAATTTTGGAAGATGTGGCCTATCCTGGCATTTTTCCTAGTAAAAACATATGTACATGATCAGAAGGCCTAGAAAACAAGAAAATCATAAAGCATGAAGATCAGACCAAATAAAAAGATGGGTTTTCAGTTTTAACCATTTTTCAATTTTTTACAGTCCGTTCACGCATAAAACACAAAATAAAATTGGTACTGCATAAGTATCTGTGAAAAAATACCCATTTAATAAAATTCCAACTGGATAAATATTAAAGTATTTTTTTAATGTTGGTGTAAGGTACTGTAATATCCCTGTGTAGTGATTTTTACTAACCCAATTACATACCACATGCTTGTGTGCATACAATGAAAGTGTATAGTTATTAAACCGAGTTACACGTAAGTTAGTACCGCCCTCAATCCAGAATTACAATCCAGAGAACCAATTCTATCCAAAGTACCCTTTTGAAGAAACCCTGAGAATTACAAAATTACTAAAATATTGTCAGAAGAAGCAATTTTTTATCATTATCACCTTGTTCTGCGACTTTCTGTGCCTCTATGGCAAAGCAGATATTCAGTTCCTCTATGTTGAAAATGGCCCAGGACTTGGAGCGGAAGTTTATGCCATGAAAGCAGGCGAGGGAGAGGTTGTTGCCCTGGAGGGTGACGGTGCCACCGAGAATGGTGCCATGAGAGGGAAGGGCAGAGGGCAGCATTTTAAAGGTGCAGCCACTCACAACCTCCAGGACCTTCTGCCAGTGGCGGTGGTGAAACATCTCTGACATTTCAGCTGAATCAAATCAAAAGGCACAAATAAATATGCGAGGTCAAATGTAATGAATACAGTGTAATGGACAGAGATTACAAGTATGTAAGGTACATGTATCGGTAACCTGAACATACTACAGATTTGTATCACAGGCTATAAACAACTTGGGGCCTCTGTGGTGTAGTGATTAGTGGTGCTGGCGCAGCACAATAACGCAGGAGCCTTTCACCAGTACAACCGTTCAAGTCCCCTTTATGCTGACTTTCTTTCATACATAGGAAGGTCTGCCAGCAACCTGCTGATGGTCATGGGATCCTCTCAGCTCTGCCCAGCTTCCCCACCATAACGCCAGCCACCGTTGGATAAGTAAGTAATTAAATATACACAACATACATCTATTCATAACTATTTGTCTCCTGCATGTAAATTAAATCAGGTCAGGTTTTAAAAATCAATCAGGAAGACATTTTAGTCTGATGTATTTAATGGCTGTGATTTGAAATTACACTTCTACTTAATGGGATATTATTCGCCGTTTCAAGTGTTTCAAGTCTAAACACTGGATGATGAGTACAATGTAAAATGCAGTTAACTGGCAGGGTTATTTTTTTGGAATTTTTTTACCTCTCCTTTGTAATTTTTTTGTACTTGTTGGGAAGTCTGATTATGTAGTTTATGGCTGGAGTTTTTGTTGAACTGTCTAAACACTGGATGATAAGTACAATGTAAAATGCTGTTAACTGGCAGGGTTATTTTTTTGGAATTTTTTTACCTCTCCTTTGTAATTTTTTTGTACTTGTTGGGAAGTCTGATTATGTAGTTTATGGCTGGAGTTTTTGTTGAACTGTCTACACACTGGATGATGAGTACAATGTAAAATGCAGTAAACTGGCAGGGTTAATGTGATAAATGCTTCATGACTTTCTTACTCAGTCAATTACTCAAATTTTCAATGGCGATGTCATACATGTACCCAAGGTGCCTATCACGAGAATTCCAAAAAGTCAAAATTTAAAATATGAATTATACGCTTCATTTTGGACCCTCTATATAGACGGTTTTATGTTTGAACTTCTTGGGCTGTAAACTATATGCATGAATAATACTGAAGAGTTTAATTTAAACTTACATGTAAGTCAACAATTTGAGCCAATGGCCACTGAGAAATCTCAAACACAGTCAGGCCACGAGCTACCAAACAATGGGTGTTTCAACAAGTACATGTAGCTAAATGTCAGACTGTTGATTTATTTATTTACCTGATTGGTGTACTGAAAAATATTTTACTTATACCACGGCAGCCAGCATTATGATGGGAGAAAACCTGACAGAGCCCGGGGGGGAACCAACAACCATCTCTAGGTTGGTGGAAAACCTTCCCGCGTACGGACAGAGAGAAAGCCAGCATGAGCTGAACTTGAACTCACAGCAAACGCATGGGTGAGATGCAAATGTGAGACTAAGTGTACTCTAGCCCCAGGTGTGTTTGACAGGCTCTCGACATACTTACAGTCCATGGAGAGCTTTCTCTTCGCCATGGGCTTGGGTTTGCTGTGTGCTGTGATGGGTCCAAAAGCAGAGAGCACTCGTTTACTGCTGGCGAACTGAAGAGACAAGAACTCCTCCAGCTTGGAGTACATCTTGAGCAAATCTGGAGTGGTGGAACGGGATATCATGATGTGGAACTTGTCCCAGGACATGTCAGCGTGGACAAATATAATGGCTGGTCTGTGTAAAGAAATACAGATTCAATCATGAAGATTGGTGGCATGTCACGATTACATGTATAAGGTACATGTAATTGTAGAGAAGACAAAATCCAGGCATCCAGACAATTTGTCAAATGCAACAGTCCAGCAAGAATTCCTTCTCCTATTGGTGACAGATGTACCCGTTTCATGATGTGGCTCTCATTGTTTCCAGGGGACAATTAATTCAATTGTCATAAAGCAAAAAATGGTCATTTAGTCCCTTTTTGACAAATTATGTCTGTTCTTATTATGTTTACACTATTTCACAAAACAGGGATTGTGAAGTGAAATTTAATACATGGTTTTCACCAAGACAAGTTAATTCCATTAGTCCAGGTTTTCTTCTTTTTATCCACTTCTGGGCTTTGAAACTATCTGGGCTTTGAAACTGGGCTCAGACCATTAAGTGAACTTTCTGCTACTCAACCAGCCACAAATGCCCAGTAGTGTCTGACATCGCAGATGATGGAGCCAATCATTGACAAATTTCTGTCTGCAGTAATCCAATTTCACCTGCAACCACACAAGGTGAAATGATAGAGTAATAGTACCCTCGGGGAGAGGCCAGACAGACTGAGGAGGGGGAGTGAGAGAACATACCTCTGTGTGGCCAATGGTTTGTCCACGTCCTGTCTCAGCTCCCTCTTCCACTCATCTTTACACTTCATCTCCAGGGAGTTACCCCTCATCATCAGCACACTGGAGCCCATATAGTCTAACTTAGCCTCCAGGGCAAACAAGGAGATCCCAGCCAGATGGTCCGGCTCCTTACCAATGCTGGGGTCCTCACTCACATGGACTGCAATATCACACAAGCAGTCATGAGAGACAACAGATATATTGAGATCTTCATCAATACTGAATGTAACACACATATAATCACACGGCAAACCTAGGATGTTACTATAGTGGAGACAATTCCATAATTATAATTCTATTTTCTACATTTTTTTCTTCAAACTTTGAAAAGTTTGACATGTTTTTATACTTCAAGAAGTTTAATTTGTGAAATGTTTATCTTATCATAACACTCCTTAGTTGTTCCCACTTTTATCTCCTGGGGTCAAATTCTTTTTACAATGACCTAGGTTACAAACAATACCTAGACACAATTTAGTGAATGTGTCTCTTTCATGCAGTTTGAGAACACCTTCTTCTGCTTTGAAGGCAGGTGGCTTGGGGAATGAGAGACAATGAGAGACATTAATTATTAAGTAACGATGTTATTATCCTTATATGCTTTATGTTCCTCCTGGTCACTGGAGATCACGGGATGAACGTTAATAGACTGCTTTTCGCGAAGATGTTTAAAAAACATACACTTTGAAATAAAGCATAAAAGGAAAACAGAATGTCAAGAATACCAGACTTAGAGCAGGAGGAAACTGGGCAAACCCAAGGGAAAACCTACGATCATCTGCAGATTGCTGGCTGACCTTCTCACGTATGGAAAGAGATTAAAAGAAAAAAAAAGAACAGAATGCCACAAACATGTAAGCGTTCAAACACGTAAGTCCCCAGTTTTCAGAACTTCCATACCCAACACGAGAACCACAAAATACATAACAGTGCAATATTGGGAATGGACAAGCAAAAGTAGATGGGTACAATAACTCCAAGTGGTATCACATTAAAAAAACAAATAAATTTTCCCTGGTCCAACCAGTTTGGAGGGCAGATACTCAGAGACAACATACAGAAGGCATTGAGCTCCTGGAGATCAATGGCACCACCAATTATCCCTCCCTTGGAATCAAGGTTTGATCCTCCCAGTCCAGCTGTGATTTTCATATTTCTGTGGCCAGTGCTGTCAATGGATAACCTCCCTTGACATTGTAAGTCTTTGGTGGACCACCTATGAAAAAAGCAAACGAAAACATTAACACTTACATGGTATCAAAATATGAACTGATGATGTTGCTCATGTTCACATTTGACTAGCGCTGTGATTCCCATTACACTGCTAATGTTTGGGGGACGAACAAAAACCCTGCGGACAAAACCCCCGGCATAAGTTGTTTGCTTGTTTAAGAAAACTTGACACATTCTACATCAATACATGTTTGCAATCAATACAACCCTTTCTTACTCATGCAATCTCTATTATTCTAACCGTTTTTGACATCAGAAAGAGCTATATATCTCTCTGCGGGGCAGAATGTTCAACCTTCATTCCAGGTGTATCTGCAAACTAAAAAAGTATTTAAGTATGGTAAGCAATTGCTGTATTGCAGCTTGAGTTAGACATTTTTCCTCCTTTTCTAAGAACGCAAATGTTATATCTTTTTATGTCAATCGTTCTTATCTCTGAAATATAATTTACATGCTATAGCCTAACACCTCTAAAGAAAATGGTTAATTCAAAATACTTGTAGCAGTGATGGTTTTAACCTCAGAAAACAAAAGAATCAAAACATGCCTGTTTCGATCTTTCAAAGTGTAGACGTTCAAAAACATGCAGCCATATTTTGGAGAGTAATATATGAATTATAATTTAAAATACTTCTGATTTAGCGTTACGATCACTGATTCATTTTATTTATGATATACATCCATGTAGGGAATAAAAAAACAGAAAAAAAAACCACACACACTAACCTATAAAAATATATAATTTTTTGTTATTCTTTTTAAGAGTATCTAAATATAAAATTGTTCTAGTGAATTATTATATACCGAGCCGTAAAAGGACGTGGTGGTTTTCTTTTTTTTAACTGTTCGTTTATTTTATTTTTTCCACTATTGCCATCAGTTCTTTTTTTTTTAAGCAGGCCTGAAAAAAAGGCCTTTTTCTTTTTTTATTTCTTGCTTGCTTAAAAAAAATAATCTCCCACCTAATCTCTTTTTCTGGGAGTTCTTCTTTTGGGGGGCGGTGGGGTGGGGAGGGGGTAGACGAACAGCATTAAATAATAATATTAGAGACATCAGAGACAGCCATATTTGGCGATGCTGTTTTGAAAACATACCTGTGCAACGTCTATGGGAGGAAAGATGATGAACCCGAGTGACAAAGTCACACTATATCAATTCCCGTCTACAAATATTTAACATCATGTTTGTTCATCTGTCGAATATGTTTTGTCGATTAAATAAGACAACAGGGCTTTTGTCTGCCAGGGTTTTTCCTCTGCCGGGGCTTTGTCATGGATTCCTAATGTTCTAAGTTGCGCTATTTTTCCCCATGATGCTCATTTTCACACTTACACTGTGTTTTCCGTTACATTGCCAATGTTCACATTTATAGTATGTTTCCCATGATATTGCTAATGTTTACACTTACGATGTGTTTTCCATTACATTGCTAATGTTCACACTTCCAAGGAGTTTCCCATGAAGTTGCCAATGTTCACACTTATACTGTGTTTCCCATGATGTTGCTTATGTCCACACTTACACAGAGTTTCCCATTACACTGCCAATGTTCACACTTACACTGTGTTTCCTATGACAATGCCAATGTTCACACTTACACTGTGTTTCCCATTACACTGCCAATGTTCACACTTACACTGTGTTTCCTATGACAATGCCAATGTTCACACTTATACTGTGTTTCCTTGGAATTGCCGTTGTTCACACTGTTTGCCATAACATTGCTAATGTTCACATTTATACTGTGTTTATGCTGTCCAGCTTATGCTGGCTTCCTCTCCGGCTGTACACGGGAAGGTCTTTCAGCAACCTGTGGATGATCGTGGTTTTTCTCCTGACTTTGCTTGTTTTCTACCCACCATAATGCTGGCCCCCGTCGTATAAGTGAAATATTCTTGAGTACGGGGTAAAACACCAATCAAATAAATAAATAAATCAATGATGTTGCTCATGTTCACACTTACACTGTGTTTCCCATGACGTTGCTCATGTTGACATTGACATCTAGTCGTGATAAGTTGACAGCAAACAACACCAGTGTCTCCCAAGAGGTGCAGGACTTGGCTGCAATCTGCTGTTGACTGCAGCGTTGTCGCTGCATTTCTGGTGACTTGACGCTCCCACGCCGCTTCTGAGTTGTGGCTGGTTTAGGAAGAGGGCTGAAGACTTCCATTAGGGAAGTGTCCGTGGGAGACTGTGGAGCTGAGTTACCTGTACAAGATCATACCAAGGTAAGAGAGGAATATCAACATCAGATACAGGAGACAGAGTACGATGGAGGCCACACTGTAACCAACATATACACTGTAAGATATTGCATTCACCCAAATTTTCCACATTTCAATGACACCTCTGCTTGATTCTGAATGATTCATTCACCTGAGACACACATACGCATGTAAGAGTTTTTTGTGTAGTTTGATTAATTTCTTATCAGAAAACTGAAACTTAGCATGAAAAGTATCATTTTAAGGCTTTTGCATGTTTTTGAATGTACTTTTTACATGCTACAATTAAGGTGAAATATTAAAATACATGAAACTGTATGTTGATCAGCTTGATTCATTAACTTTGAGAAGAATTTAATACTAAAATTTTCTAGATATTATCAAAATATTTATTTATTTGGTTAGTATGGCATTGTACCCCATGTAAGTATACTACACACTGCATGGCTGGAGTAAACCTGGAAGAGCTAGATGAAAACTACACCTTAACAAAATTCCTTACAAATGAGTAGATGTTAATAACTTGACTGAGCTAGCAGAAGCTGGATTTGAATCCATAATCCAGACAACACGATTTATTGACAGCCTAGCCAAAACAAGTACTATGTTATCATTACAAACAGAAAAACATGTAACTTACAGCAGAAATAGTAGACTTGTAAGAAATAATTAACAAATGGAATGACTAAAACCGATTATTACTGCATATTGCAACATACAATGTATCAGCCTTTGTCAGTTTGGTGTGGCATGCGGTTAATAGTTACATAAACACTTAATAGTATATGAGTTCATTTGTATAAACATGAACAAGACAAGTTTTAAATAATACACCTTTGTCACAAAGGTTATAATACATGTGCAAGTTTGCTTATATTAAATAGTAACAATCTACCTTTGGAACGAAACCAAGCTATTTCTTTATCAAGTTCAGGGCTGACTTGTATTTTAATTTTGTCGGTAGATGAAACGCGTCTGTGGTGGGTCCGAGGGTGGACGACCTTGGTATCCTCTGACAGGGAAACATTTAACGCTGGGGAAGTGTAAGCTTTTGGGAACAGCCCATCCACTTTAAAATCAGGACCTAGGGAAGAGCTGCCAGAGGACTGACTATCCCAGTCTGTAAAGCACAACAAAACTCAAAAGGCATGCACAAACAAAACAGTTAAGAACCAATATCAATTAAACTGAAGGTAGGAAAATATACAAATGATTAAAACAAACACACACACAGGCTATTAAAAAGTCATTCACTAATAAAGGAAACAGCATACAAGTAACCAAGGTTGAATAAATTACATGTTTGTTGACAAATCTAGGAAAAACACAAAGGGAAAACAAAGCATCTACTGTCAGTGTGTACTCATGATATTATTTTATATATGTTTAGAAATTGAATGACCAATCCTGATGTCCTGAGCCTTCATAGCCTTACATACAGTTAGTTGATATTGTAGTTACACATACTTGCACATCACTCAAAGAGCGCAACATGCCAGCACACTCTGAACCAAGCTCATATAGCAGTCTTTACAGATCTGTGTCAACTTTAATACTCTTGTGGCATTACTCCTGACCTCAGATTTAAACATGAATGCAAATTTTCAATTCTACCATGAAAGTCTAGGAAAATTCTTAGTATTATGTAAAAATTCCTATAGCAAGTCACAAATGTTTTGCAAAGTTAAGACGGGGTCTGACTTAAGATTGAGACTTAAGTGTGATCATGTACATGTGTATAGCAAGTTACCGATACATGATTATAGGTGTTAAGACACTCAAAATTTTACGCTACACTTATAGTTAAAATCAGTAAGTACTTTATAATATGTTTTCTGGAAAGCACATTCACTTTTTGACAACCACATATATATAGAGTTCACAGAATGTAACGCATAGGTGAATTGCCATCTAATAAATCTTAATTTTTATTTTCACAAGTTACACAATGAGAAAGTTGTAATGTCAGTAAAATTGCAATGTAATCTTTAACAAGCAACAAGCTCATGTAATGATGGCACCAAGTCACATGTTAATGTTCACCTCAGCACCTTTCGCCATATTTGCAGTTCTTTTCTGGAAGAGTACGTATACACATAATGCAAACATTTTTTCACACTCAAACCAAATAAACAAACTGAAAAGTACACACTTCACGGAAAGGGGGCAATCCACTGACGTGTAGCCAGCCACTATGGTCTTCAGTTAGGTAAACCAGAATATCTCACTTTCACCAAGTGTGACACTAAATTACCAGCACAAAGAATGCTTGGGTGTCCTTGATTGGTGCTCTTTCTTCACATGAACTCACACTAACCTTCGTCAGGCCCTCCTGGAGTCATGCTGTCATCTCCAAGGAACATCCTGCGCGCAAGATTACGGCGGTACCAGGCCTTGGGGAAGGACAGGATTTCTGATAACCTTCTCATGTCATACTTAAAAGAGGCAGAGCCAATGTCGCAGAGAGCTGAGGGTAAAGGAAATAATACTTTAATAGAAGGAGTCCTAATTTATTATTATAAAATAAATCAAAAGTTTCAAGTATATATGTGATGTCAGTACATTTACATGTTTGAGGTCTCTATCTCCAATACTTCCACAGAGTGGCCATACTGGCTCTGATTAGGCCACATCAAATAACATTTTTGTTCAACACGTAGAACGAATTTTTTCAGTCAAAGGAGGATACAAAACTAAAAAAAATCATTTAATTCGTTACGGAATGTGGTCACGCCTACAATTGTTCCTGTTTAAAACGTATTTCCATGATTGGAAAGCCTTGCAAATAAGGAAATGCCTAAAACACCTTAAGACCTGGCAAAATAAAAAGACGAATTTTCAATTTAGTATTAATTCATTTTTGGATTTTTTTCATGTTGGCTCAGTCGCACAACAGAAACTCAAACTGTCATTACTTTACCTTGCAAAAAAATAGGTCAAGGTTACGTAATTTATGAGGAGACTTCCACATGGATAAAAGCATTGAAGAGATGATGTGCTTAAAAGCCTCTCATAAAACAAAGCTTTAACTATCATAATGATCTGACAAAACAGGCCAAGGTCACTCAAAATGAACAGAATTTTTCTTTGTGTGTTCTAAGAAGGGTTCAAGAGATAATGTGTTTACAAAAAAAACCCACAACAGATGAGCAACACTCATAACAACAGCAACACCCTTAGGCCAATTGTAGTAGGTAAAAAAAAAAATAATTCCCAAATTTATCACATACATGTATGCCCCAAAAGACTTCTTGTAACAGTGTTGCATTTTATGGTGAACATGCTCATTAACTTTCAATTCAATTTTGTCAAAGATATTTGATTGTTAAGACAAAACTGTGAAAACTCATCTGCACTTATTTTGTCTTTTTGTTTACTCAAAATATGCAAATTACAAACAATGTTAAACTTTGAAAAAGTTTGAAAAATTCATACAGCTACAGCTGACATTAGCTGCCTGCGACCTGATCTCTACACTAATTGGCAAATCAAGATGCCTGTATTTCTTATAATGTGTTGGCATAATAAGGCCAAACAACAGGAGAATACAATATTAAGGGCAAACAATTTGCAAACGCTCAGGCCTTAATTGACAGATGAGATATTGGCGTGCCAAAGCCTCACAGGGCACTGCAAGATATCTGGCTGAAATAAACAACCTGAAACACACACAGGCTTTCCCCTTTACAGAGGCCTAAGAAGGACATCCATAAAACAAAGTTATTATCAGTGTTGACTCACTCTTTTTCATATCATGTCTGCAAACATGAATTTCTTTATAGATTTATTCATCATTCTTCAACACATCCATTTCCCACCATCTCATTATATAGTTAACTTCCACTGATTTACAGATGGGGCCATAATCAAACACGAGCCAAACCTAGCTTCATAACCCAGTTTAGAAATGCCTTTTTATACCCTTCAAATATAATATTTCTTTTCTTAGGCAGAGAACTACATTATGGCGGTTTGTCCCTGTAAAGTCTGTCGCTACTGAGCCAGCCCCTGACACTTCAGCCGCATACAGGCAGTCCCTTTACCCATATACTGTAATTCTTCAACCTTTTTGCATCTATTGCAAGATGTTTATTCAAGCATATTCTGAAGGCATCTTTCTGTGTCAGGTGACAAAATTATACTTTTTGTGCAGCCCTGAAACTGGCCAATCCAACCAATGTAGTTTTGTCTCTAAAATTAAATTTAAAATGTGCATAAATTGCACTGAAAGTAGCTCTTTCATATGCGAATAGACTGGGGAATAAGTGTATATGTAGTAGTTGAAATGACTAAAACATGCAGTGCTATTGTGTCATTCATGGGACTAAATGGATGTTGGCAATATTTCAGCCATACTCTAGTGACCTCAAGACTGACGATATTAACATTCACGCAGCAGCTGTGTGTGATTGGCAAACCCTGAGTGAATACATTCACCAAAGAGCCTGTCAGAGAAAAATCAAATTCCATTAGTTAAATTCTCCCACAAGGAATCAATACTAAAATGTCAACATATATTTGTACATGAACGATCCCAGATGTGGCATGGCTTGTTTTCAGTCTTGGCACATAATGTAAAGGTTAGTATCATACCTGAGAATCTGACCATGTTACATTTGGCTCGTTTGTCCGACTTGGCATTACCAACAAAGTTGTTCAGTCCTTCATGCCGCATGTCTAACTTTCGTGTCCGCGAGATGTTCACTTTGATAAACTCCACATTGAGGCTGAGGGAGTCTTTACGGGATAGATCAGACAAACTGGCAGTTGCGCTGTGTTCTTGTATACTTCCTGAAAAAACAAATGTTAGCATTACAAAAGGAATAATGTATTTTTCTTAAAGGTGGAGAAAATATAAAAATTACATACAGGTCAGATGAAAGAGAGCAAAAATTCAGTTGTAAATGTGGTCATCAATATTTTTTTTGATTTTTCTTTAAAGACAACAGGACACTTGAAACTATTTTTTGTACAGTGGATATTTGGGACCATCTTTTGTATTATAGTCTTTGTGTAATGATGTTATAAATGAGGATGTAAGACATGTTTAATAAATATATATTAGCACTAGAATTTGGTCTTTTCAGGTGACAAATATGTTCAACCTGGATTTTGATCAAATTCATATTTTAAATATATTCATTAATACTGTCATAACCGAGATTAAATGCATATGTTTGGTTTCATTTATTTATTTATTTATTTGATTGGTGTTTTACGTCGTACTCAAGAATATTTCACTTATACGACGGCAGCCAGCATTATAGTGGGAGGAAACCGGGCAGAGCCCAGGGGAAACCCACGACCATCCGCTGGTTGCTGGCAAACCTTCCCACTTACGGCCAGAGAGGAAGATAGCATGAGCTGGACGTATGTTTGGATATGAACAACAAATTTACATTCCAATAAATGTATTGGACATGCATCACATCCTTATTTAGAACATTATTATGCAACAACAATAAATGCCAGAAGGAGGTCCCAAATACCCATCGCACAAAAATATTTTCAAATAAACTTATCTCCTGAACAAAAATGAAGAAAAATTTTAAAGATCGTATTTGCAAATTTGATGCTCTCACAAAACTCAGTGTTGGCATCAAAAGTATCATTTTAAGGGCATTACGTCCTTCTGTAAGTATACTTTTATGGGAAAACGTTTGGTGAAATACAACAACATATATAGTACCATTCTGAAAGATGATAAAATCTGTAAGTTTGTTGATACCAAATATTTTCTTGGCATCAGTTCTAAAATAATGCCCCAAGCCCCTCCAATTCAGCAGCAAAAAGTTGTATCTCCTCATCAAGTCTGACATGGTCCACCCTTTCGTCTACTCACCGAGCTGAGACTTCTTGTAGCTGTCCGCACCACCTGCTGGGGAGGTGGGATTCATTTTCCTCTGTCCCCCTCCATATGGGTGAAAGATGTACATAGAGAAGTCAGAGAGGGAGCCAGTAAAGCTTAGCCCCCCAGTGTAGTTGAGGTTAGCTGCGTCCACCCCTGCCCCTGTTCTAATCCGCTGTTCACTGCTGCTCGATCTAGGCTGACTGAAACTTCTCTCTCTACCTCCAGGCCTTTGCCACACTAAACAAAACAGGGCAGGATAAAGTGTGGTTACATTCATACCTGTTTAGAATATCTGTGTGACTGATACTTTCAGTTTACATCCAGTTTTACAATTATGCCACACTACAACAGCATTTAAGGTATTCTAACTACATACAATGTTGCCTATTGTTAGTGTTTGTATTAAAACAATATGAGTATGTTCAGTATATATATGTATGTATGTCTGGGGTTTTACATCGTACTCGACAATTTTCAGTTATGTGACAACCATTGGGTCTGTGTTCACAATCTGTGTAACCTCTTAATCCAAGCGAGGCAGCAACAAGTACCATTTTTAAAGTCTTTGGCATGGCGTGATCCTGGTTTGAGTCTACGTCTCCCGACTTTGAGGTATATGTTCAGGGGTGTATACAAAACATCATTCTTATTTCATGGACAAAAAGTTTTGATATGGATGATATCGTTTCGTTACAGGAGTAATTATTGTTTTCTTTTCCTAAAATAAGGGCAAATATACCGGTGAAAACAAATACCTACTTCGCTTCTAGTCTCATAAAAAGGTTGAGACGTCATTAAAACTATATTGTATGAAGATTTCTTCTTGAAGATCATTCTTATCAATATCCATTAACAATATACACTGATACATTTGCAGCTGTGTGTGGAATCTTTCTGTAGCTACATTCACACATGTACCTCATCATTACAACTCTCACCTTTAGGTTTAGCTGGCGGAGTTCCCTCCCCTATCATATTCTCCACATCAGAACGTTTTGTAGAGAACACCAGTTCAAGTGATGGCACCTGTAGCAGACATTCCACGCGCGAGACTGGCAGACAGTTGAAGCGGACAATGGAGGGTTCCACGCGGATGAAAACGACAACGTCCACGGGGAAGGAGGCGTAAGAGGCAGAAGTCATGAGGGAAGCTGAGGATGAGTCCAGGTCCAGGTTCAAGACACTGCCCATTACATCCACTAGAACCACACAGATATGGGCACACAGTTTAGCATTTACCCACTTAATGACTCATCAAAACAAACTGTACAACTTCGTTCTTTCATCCTTACTGACTGAAACATATTTGAATAACTCTAAAAAGAATTTAACTTAGGGCTGTTGAAAGCCCGACAAGATATGCACAATTCCACTGTAACGTTTGGACTGACTGACGGGTCAGCAGTGCTCAAACTCAAGCATTCTGCACTCATATACCAGTGATCAGGAACTGGACAGCCCAGAATGATCCACCTACCTTCACCAGGTAACTAACAAATCTCATGACTTAATGCCACATCCAAAGCAGCAATAGCCAGATTTAAACACATGACCCCTGCTGGTCAAATTCCTGACAGTAACACAGTAACGATTGGGGGTTTGAATTTAAATAGCAAATTGGTCAGATAATATGCAAACTTAATGTTATTGATTTCCAATATTCTTGTGTTGTGTTGTCTGTCAATCTTTTCAACATCCAAACTTCAAACAGCTGGCATTAGATTTGCCTAACGATTCCAGAATGACACCGTTTGCAAAGTACCTGTTTTCTCTCCTTTCTTGTGGGTAGAATGTGGAGACTGGGAGATGGGGATAGGCTCAAACGCCTGTTCCAGGAAGTTCAGGAGGGAAGGGCCTATGTTCATCTCCTACAACACACACACACACACACAACCATGACCAGGTGACAACTGTTATTCGATTCTTGTTACACAATACAGATGGATTTAATGATGTAGAGCATGGACTGGAATATCTAAATAGCCTACATCAGGTGCCCAAAGTGTGCTTGGAATTATATGCCATACATAACCAATTTTTCAGTCATATTTTGACTTGGAGTTATTCAGTGTGTGTTTCCTCGTTTCCAGTCCTGCTTCCCTCCTCTAACCTCTCAGTGTTGAACACCAACTCAGGCAAAAAAAAACAAGTACCGTTTAAAGCAAATCTTTAAAGCAGTTCGATGACAAAACAATCCAAGCCTTAGTCAATAATCGAACATTTCTTTCAAACCAGTGCTGAGTGCATTAGTAGCAGGATGGTTTCATGAGTACCTCAAAGAAGCATCTTGTACAAGGCACCAAACATGGTGTTGGGACTTAATGTGGTATTCAGTATTCTGTCACAGCTAACTTCTAACATCTGGATGATTTCAATGCCATAACTACACACAGTAAGGCATTCAATAGGACTCGGCTATTGCGAGGCTTGCCATGGAAACTGAAATTATGTCAATCTATAATCATGTATGCGTTTTACTTACATCAGTTTCATTTTTGCCATCAGAGTTATGAACAGCAGGAATTAGGAAACAAACACTTAGCCAGCTGCTGGGCAAACCTTCTGACAACACACTGTAGAGGATTTTGAAAACAGGTGCGGCTGAAGTTTCCTATGGGACCTTCTGAAATTTGTAGGCAGACCCCAGTAAAAATCTTAATATTGTGAAACCAGACATCATATACCATCATCTCGCCTTGACATACCTCAGGGAGTGACTGGAGAGACAGCCAGGCGTAGAGGTTAGCCTTCTTGACAGGCTGTTTCTTCGCGGCTGTGATAAAGCTGCCTTCCCGACTCTCTGTGTGGTACAGGTCTGTCTCTGAGACAGAGGTGGCTGGCAGGTGCCCTGCTGTAAGGGTCTGGGAGCTGCTGGAGCTCTCTGTCTGGCTGGTACGTGAGTTATAGTGAACCTACCACATAGCACGTCAACTCACCAAATCAACATTTATACAGAAAACATGATGTGTGACTATATTCAGGAATAAAGGAGGATTTCAACACTGTGTGAAATGTACAACAAATATGCCACAAAGGGAAATTCATATTGCTTGCAGAGCTTGGACATTCATAATGTGTGCAGCCATAAATCTGTTCCACTACCACATGGGTAGTGAGTGATTACAACATTGGTGTTACAAAGAAAAAATCTTTTTATTCAAATTCCCAATATTTGTGTAATAATATTCTGGTATAAAGCAGCAGCTTAATATAGTGTACAATGTAAATGAAATATGCCACAAAGGGAAAGTTCAGATTCACTACAGAGCTTTGACATTTCTAAATTTATTCCACTACCACAGGGTTTATAGTAAGTGATCTTTTATTCAATTTCAAATTAATTCTCAATACATTCTGTGGAATGGTTGCATGCTACATATATCTCAAATCATGCCATACAGTTTCCAGTCCCTTCTGTTGTGTAGGTATTGTAACTGAGCATATTTTTTTTTTAAAATAATTCAAGGACTTTGGTCAGAGAAGTATATGTAGCCCATACCTTGACATCCACACTGGGCACCAGGAACACAGTATTCTCCACAGAGGGTAAGGGTAAAGGTGGAGTTTTCTTTCCTCCGGAGTCCTGCTTCTTCAGTTTTCTGTCTGCTCCAGAGAAAGGGCCATCTAACCCGAATGAGCGCTCCTTCCTCAGGGGTCTGAAGAAAGACAATCAGATTCAATGACGATAATGTGCACAACTCCAATCCTTGGCTTGCCGTTACTTGTTTTTAAATTTGGACGAAAATACCTTTATCTTTCCATTGGTCTCTAAAATGAACTATGATGTACATATGATGGCCACTTGTCACATTTGGCTGTTTTTTTTCTCTGCATATTCTGTATTTCATCTGGAGTTTAGCATTTTTTAGATGACTCATTTTCTTTCATTCTGACTAACATCCACTTTACACTGCCAATTATTAGACCTTTTTGTGAAATTTTGTTAATTTCTTATCAGAAAAACTGAAGTGATGGCATCAAAAGTATCATTTTAATGCTTTAATGCACCTTTGAAAGTGTACTTCCATATACCAAACTTTAAGTGAAATACATTTTAGCGAAAACAATATCTGTACATTCATCAGTGAAATACCTTTTGCTGATTTCGTCCTCCTTCATCAAAGTCTCATTGGGATGAAGCACACATTTGCCGCTGTCAATGAACACTTTGACATCCAGCTCAAAGTCAATGTTTGGCTCTGAAGTGGACTTGGTGGTACTAGCACTGCCTATGCTGGGGTTAGAGATGGCAGGCTGAGATGCCACGCCCATCCCGTCATCACTGGTGGATTCCAGCAAGCTGCGGAAAATTAACATAGGTGTCTCAAATTACCGCTGATACCTGAAGACGGAAATTCTTATTAACATCCTATACATGTGTATATTTCAAATGTAAAGAGACCATGTGTGTTTGGTGGACAGGAAAGCCACATTCATATGTGAAGTGTCTACCTCTGCAGAGACCGTGTGTGTTTGGTGGAAAGGCATTCATGTTCATGGGTGTAGTGCCTACCTCTGCAGAGCCCATGTGTTTGGTGAACAGGAAAGCCACATTTGTGTGTATTGCCTACCTCTGCAGGGGCTGTGCGTGCTTGTTGGATAGGAAAGCCACCTTCATGTATGAAGTGTCCACTTCTGCAAAGCCCGTGTGTTTGGTGAGCAGGAAAGCCACATTCATGTGAAGTGCCTACCTCTGCAGAGCCCGTGTGTTTGGTGGACAGGAAAGCCACATTCATGTGTACTGTGTAGTGCTTACCTCTGCAGAGCCCATGTGTTTGGTGGACAGGAAAGCCACATTCATGTGTACTGTGTACCTCTGCAGAGCCCGTGTGTTTGGAGAACAGGAAAGCCACATTCATGTGTAGTGCTTACCTCTGCAGAGCCCATGTGTTTGGTGGACAGGAAAGCCACATTCATGTGTACTGTGTACCTCTGCAGAGCCCGTGTGTTTGGTGAGCAGGAAAGCCACATTCATGTGTACTGTGTAGTGCTTACCTCTGCAGAGCCCATGTGTTTGGTGGACAGGAAAGCCACATTCATGTGTACTGTGTACCTCTGCAGAGCCCGTGTGTTTGGAGAACAGGAAAGCCACATTCATGTGTAGTGCTTACCTCTGCAGAGCCCATGTGTTTGGTGGACAGGAAAGCCACATTCATGTGTACTGTGTACCTCTGCAGAGCCCGTGTGTTTGGTGAGCAGGAAAGCCACATTCATGTGAAGTGCCTACCTCTGCAGAGACCGTGTGTTTTGTGGACAGGAAAGCCACATTCATGTGGAGTGCCTACCTCTGCAGAGCCCGTGTGTTTGGTGGACAGGAAACCCACATTCATGTGCAGTGCCTACCTCTGCAGAGCCTGTGTGTAGTGCCTACCTCTGCAGAGCCCGTGTGTGTTTGGTGAACAGGAAAGCCACATTCATGTAAAACGTCTACCTCTGCAGACGCAGTGTGTTTTGTGGACAGGAAACCCACACTCATGTGTAGTACTTACCTCTGCAGAGCCCGTGTGTTTGGTGAACAGGAAAGCCACATTCATGTGAAGTGCTTACCTCTGCAGAGCCCGTGAAGACAGGAAAGCCACATTCATGTGTAGTACCTACCTCTGCAGAGCCTGTGTGATTGGTGGACAGGAAAGCCACATTCATGTGTAGTGCCTACCTCTTCAGAGCCTGTGTGTAGTGCCTCCCTTTGCAGAGCCTGTGTGTGCTTGATGAACAGGAAAACCACATTCATGTGTAGAGCCTACCTCTGCAGAGCCCATGTGTGTTTGGTGAACAGGAAAGCCACATTCATGTATAATGCCTACCTCTGCAGAGCCCGTATGTTTGGTGGACAGGAAAGCCACATTCATGTGTAGTGCCTACCTCTGCAGAGACCGTGTGTGTTTGGTGAACAGGAAAGCAACATCCATGTGTAGTGCTTACATCTGCAGAGCCCGTGTGTTTGGTGGACAGGACACCCACATTCATGTGTAGTGCTTACCACAGCAGAGCCCGTGTGTGTTTGGTGAACAGGAAAGCCACATTCATGTATAATGCCTACCTCTGCAGACCCCATGTGTTTTGTGGACAGGAAAGCCACATTCATGTGTAGTGCTTACCTCTGCAGACCCCATGTGTTTGGTGAACAGGAAAGCAACATCCATGTCCAGTGCCTACCTCTGCAGAGCCCGTGTGTTTGGTGGACAGGAAAGCCACATTCATGTGTAGTGCCTAGCTCTGCAGAGCCCATGTGTTTGGTGGACAGGAAAACCACATTCATGTGAAGTGCTTACCTCTTCAGAGTCCATGTGTTTGGTGGACAGAAAACCCACATTCATGTGTAGTGCCTACCTCTGCAGAGCCCATGTGTGTTTGGTGAACAGGAAAGCCACATTCATGTGTAGTGCCTATCTCTTCAGAGCCCGTGTGTTTGGTGGACAGGAAATCCACATTCATGTGTAGTGCCTAGCTCTGCAGAGACCGTGTGTGTTTGGTGAACAGAAAAGCAACATTCATGTGTAGTGCCTACCTCTTCAGAGCTTGTATGTGTTTTTGTGGACAGGAAAGCAACATTCATGTGTAGTGCCTACCTCTGCAGAGACCATGTGTATTTGGTGAACAGGAAACCAACATTCATGTGTAGTGCCTAGCTCTGCAGAGCCCATGTGTTTGGTGGACAGGAAAACCACATTCATGTGTAGTGCCTACCTCTGCAGAGCCCATGTGTTTGGTAGACAGGAAAGCGACATTCATGTGTAGTGCCTAGCTCTGCAGAGCCCATGTGTTTGGTGGACAGGAAAACCACATTCATGTGTAGTGCCTTCCTCTGCAGAGCCCATGTGTTTGGTGGACAGGAAAGCCACATTCATGTGTAGTGCCTACCTCTTCAGAGCCTGTGTGTAGTGCCTCCCTTTGCAGAGCCTGTGTGTGCTTGGTGAACAGGAAAACCACATTCATGTGTAGAGCCTACCTCTGCAGAGCCCATGTGTGTTTGGTGAACAGGAAAGCCACATTCATGTATAATGCCTACCTCTGCAGAGACCATGTGTTTGGTGAACAGGAAAGCCACATTCATGTGTAGTGCCTACCTCTGCAGAGACCGTGTGTGTTTGGTGAACAGGAAAGCAACATCCATGTGTAGTGCTTACATCTGCAGAGACCGTGTGTTTGGTGGACAGGACACCCACATTCATGTGTAGTGCTTACCTCTGCAGAGCCCGTGTGTGTTTGGTGAACAGGAAAGCCACATTCATGTATAATGCCTACCTCTGCAGACACCATGTGTTTTGTGGACAGGAAAGCCACATTCATGTGTAGTGCTTACGTCTGCAGAGCCCATGTGTGTTTAGTGGACAAGAAAGCCACATTCATGTGTAGTGCCTAGCTCTGCAGAGCCCATGTGTTTGGTGGACAGGAAAACCACATTCATGTGAAGTGCCTACCTCTTCAGAACTTGTGTGTGTTTGGTGGACAGGAAACCCACATTCATGTGTAGTGCTTACCTCTGCAGAGCCCATGTGTGTTTGGTGAACAGGAAAGCCATATTCATGTGTAGTGCCTATCTCTTCAGAGCCCGTGTGTTTGGTGGACAGGAAATCCACATTCATGTGTAGTGCCTACCTCTGCAGAGACCATGTGTGTTTGGTGAACAGAAAAGCAACATTCATGTGTAGTGCCTACCTCTGCAGAGCCCATGTGTTTGGTGGACAGGAAAGCCACATTCATGTGTAGAGCCTACCTCTGCAGAGCCCATGTGTTTGGTGAACAGGAAAGCCACATTCATGTGTAGTGCCTAGCTCTGCAGAGCCTGTGTGTAGTGCCTACCTCTGCAGAGCCTGTGTGTAGTGCCTACCTTTGCAGACCGTGTGTGTTTTGTGGACAGAAAAGCCACATTCATGTGTAGTGCCTACCTTTGCAGAGACCGTGTGTGTTTGGTGAACAGGAAAGCCACATTCATGTGTAGTGCCTACCCCTTCATAGCCCGTGTGTTTGGTGGACAGGAAAACCACATTCATGTGTAGTGCCTACCTCTGCAGAGACCGTGTGTGTTTAGTGAACAGGAAAGCCACATTCATGTGTAGTGCCTCCCTTTGCAGAGCCCGTGTGTTTGGTGGACAGGACACCCACATTCATGTGTAGTGCCTACCTCTGCAGAGCCCATGTGTTTGGTGGACAGGAAAGCCACATTCATGTGTAGTGCCTACCTCTTCAGAGCCTGTGTGTAGTGCCTCCCTTTGCAGAGCCTGTGTGTGCTTGGTGAACAGGAAAACCACATTCATGTGTAGAGCCTACCTCTGCAGAGCCCATGTGTGTTTGGTGAACAGGAAAACCACATTCATGTATAATGCCTACCTCTGCAGAGCCCGTGTGTTTGGTGAACAGGAAAGCCACATTCATGTGTAGTGCCTACCTCTGCAGAGACTGTGTGTGTTTGGTGAACAGGAAAGCAACATCCATGTGTAGTGCTTACATCTGCAGAGCCCGTGTGTTTGGTGGACAGGACACCCACATTCATGTGTAGTGCTTATCTCTGCAGAGCCCATGTGTGTTTGGTGAACAGGAAAGCCACATTCATGTATAATGCCTACCTCTGCAGAGACCATGTGTGTTTTGTGGACAGGAAAGCCACACTCATGTGTAGTGCTTACGTCTGCAGAGCCTGTGTGTGTTCAGTGAACAGGAAAGCAACATTCATGTCTAGTGCCTACCTCTGCAGAGCCCGTGTGTTTGGTGGACAGGAAAGCCACATTCATGTGTAGTGCCTAGCTCTGCAGAGCCCATGTGTTTGGTGGACAGGAAAGCCACATTCATGTGAAGTGCCTACCTCTTCAGAGCCCATGTGTTTGGTGGACAGGAAACCCACATTCATGTGTAGTGCTTACCTCTGCAGAGCCCATGTGTGTTTGGTGAACAGGAAAGCCATATCATGTGTAGTGCCTATCTCTTCAGAGCCCGTGCGTTTGGTGGACAGGAAATCCACATTCATGTGTAGTGTCTACCTCTGCAGAGACCATGTGTGTTTGGTGAACAGAAAAGCAACATTCATGTGTAGTGCCCACCTCTGCAGAGACCGTGTGTGTTTGGTGAACAGGAAACCAACATTCATGTGTAGTGCCTACCTCTGCAGAGCCCATGTGTTTGGTGGACAGGAAAGCCACATTCATGTGTAGAGCCTACCTCTGCAGAGCCCATGTGTTTGGTGAACAAGAAAGCCACATTCATGTGTAGTGCCTATCTATGCAGAGCCTGTGTGTAGTGCCTACCTCTGCAGAGCCTGTGTGTAGTGCCTACATTTGCAGACCCTGTGTGTTTTGTGGACAGAAAAGCCATATTCATGTGTAGTGCCTACCTTTGCAGAGACCGTGTGTGTTTAGTGAACTGGAAAGCCACATTCATGTGAAATGCCTACCTCTGCAGAGCCCATGTGTGTTTGGTGAACAGGAAAGCCACATTCATGTGTAGTGCCTACCCCTTCATAGCCCGTGTGTTTGGTGGACAGGAAAGCCACATTCATGTGTAGTGCCTACCTCTGCAGAGACCGTGTGTGTTTAGTGAACAGGAAAGCCACATTCATGTGTAGTGCCTCCCTTTGCAGAGCCCGTGTGTTTGGTGGACAGGACACCCACATTCATGTGTAGTGCTTACCTCTGCAGAGCCCATGTGTTTGGTGGACAGAAAACCCACATTCATGTGTAGTGCTTACCTCTGCAGAGCCCATGTGTGTTTGGTGAACAGGAAAGCCACATTCATGTGAAGTGCTTACCTCTGCAGAGCCCGTGTGTTTGGTGGACAAGAAAGGCACATTCATGTGAAGTGCCTACCTCTTCAGAGCCCATGTGTTTGGTGGACAGGAAACCCACATTCATGTGTAGTGCTTACCTCTGCAGAGCCCATGTGTGTTTGGTGAACAGGAAAGCCATATTCATGTGTAGTGCCTATCTCTTCAGAGCCCGTGTGTTTGGTGGACAGGAAATCCACATTCATGTGTAGTGCCTACCTCTGCAGAGACCATGTGTATTTGGTGAACAGAAAAGCAACATTCATGTGTAGTGCCTACCTCTGCAGAGACCGTGTGTGTTTGGTGAACAGGAAACCAACATTCATGTGTAGTGCCTACCTCTGCAGAGCCCATGTGTTTGGTGGACAGGAAAGCCACATTCATGTGTAGAGCCTACCTCTGCAGAGCCTGTGTGTTTGGTGAACAGGAAAGCCACATTCATGTGTAGTGCCTATCTCTGCAGAGCCTGTGTGTAGTGCCTACCTCTGCAGAGCCTGTGTGTAGTGCCTACCTTTGCAGACCCTGTGTGTTTTGTGGACAGAAAAGCCACATTCATGTGTAGTGCCTACCTTTGCAGAGACCGTGTGTGTTTAGTGAACTGGAAAGCCACATTCATGTGAAATGCCTACCTCTGCAGAGCCCATGTGTGTTTGGTGAACAGGAAACCAACATTCATGTGTAGTGCCTACCCCTTCAGAGCCCGTGTGTTTGGTGGACAGGAAAGCAACATTCATGTGTAGTGCCTACCTCTGCAGAGACCATGTGTGTTTAGTGAACAGGAAAGCCACATTCATGTGTAGTGCCTCCCTTTGCAGAGCCCGTGTGTTTGGTGGACAGGACACCCACATTCATGTGTAGTGCTTACCTCTGCAGAGCCCATGTGTTTGGTGGACAGAAAACCCACATTCATGTGTAGTGCCTCCCTCTGCAGAGCCCATGTGTGTTTGGTGAACAGGAAAGCCACATTCATGTGTAGTGCTTACCTCTGCAGAGCCCATGTGTGTTTGGTGGACAAGAAAGCCACATTCATGTGTAGTGCCTAGCTCTGCAGAGCCCATGTGTTTGGTGGACAGGAAAACCACATTCACGTGAAGTGCTTACATCTGCAGAGACTGTGTGTGTTTGGTGGACAGGAAAGCCACATTCATGTGTAGTGCCTACCTCTGCAGAGACCGTGTGTGTTTGGTGAACAGAAAAGCAACATTCATGTGTAGTGCCTACCTCTTCAGAGCTTGTGTGTGTTTTGTGGACAGGAAAGCCACATTCATGTGTAGTGCCTAGCTCTTCAGAGCCCGTGTGTTTGGTGGACAGGAAAGCAACATTCATGTGTAGTGCCTACCTCTGCAGAGACTGTGTGTGTTTGGTGAACAGGAAAGCCACATTCATGTGCAGTGCCTACCTCTTCAGAACTTGTGTGTGTTTTGTGGACAGGAAAGCCACATCATCATCCTCCTCGTCATCAGTTTCAGCCACCAGGGAAGACTCAGAGCTGGAAGACAGATCAACCCGTGGGTAGGGGGTGCCTCTGGCGGGTAGCTGGGAAGGGGCACTCTCGGATGAGGGAGAATCAGTGAGGGGCCACAGGGTGTGAAGCATGGTGGGGTCATCTATTGTAGTGGACAGTGGGTCAGGGGATCTGCACACACAGATACATGTACAAGGTAAAACAGGGTACATGTGACACTGTTTGTGCCTACCTGACAAGCTGGTGTTGCAAGCTTAGACATATACCTTTCAAGGAACGGTAACCAACACTTGTACTTAACAATTAACTGCTTGAAGACAAACAAAAAAGGTGACACTATGACAATTTCAACCATATCCACATTAAATAGAGTAAGATACGATGGAATATGATGTCAAAAATATGAAGTTTCCAGATCAAATTATTTTTAGCGTCATTTTCGTAAAAATTGTATGCACAATTTTCACTAAAAAAAGTGTTTTAGTGGTTGAAAAACATAGCCTTCTACAAGGCGCTCAAGCTTTACGTAAGGTTTCTATCTACGAAAAAATAATTGTGACGTCACCACTTCTCATATCAAAATCTACCTTAGGAAAAAAAATCTCATTTTGTGTACTAGTGGAAGTCAATAGCTTTCTTTAAGAATATTCTATCATCTACCCAGCTCTGTAATGATTATTAAAGTGAAACCTGATTTGGTTACTTTTGAAGGTCCATATTTTTTATTAAAGTTAATCGTAGTACAAGTACATTTACATGTACATGTATGGCAGGAAATGGGGATGCATCGCAGAGGCATTTTAGAATGTTGTGAAGGACTTAGTGCCTTACCCCAGAGATGACGGGGTGGTGGTGGTAGATGACTGTGACTCTCTGTTTCTGAAGTGGACCCGTTGTGGGGGCAGGCGAGTCATATTGGACACATCCAATGACATGGCCCGTCCGTGCTTCCCCACCGACTCCTGTGGCACTTCAAGTTCCGTCCCACACACTGTGTCTGAAGTAACCCTCCTGGTAACACACAGCACAGCTCAATCACATTCATCTTCAATCACAATATCAGCCAACCTTTCTATGTACCTTATGCTTAATACGTACACTTCCATTTCTACTAGTTTTTCCTACATTTTATAATTCTAAAAATTCAGTTTACAGTTTATATGTCATGTTATATAAAGCATACGGGCATTTATTTATTTACTTAATTGGTGTTTTACACAGTATTTAGGAACATTTCACTTGTACAATGGCATGCAGCATTATGATAGGAGGAAACCGGGCAGGGTCCAGGGGGAAACTCACGACCATCTGCAGGTTGCTCGCAGAACTTCCCACAAACAGGAAGGAAGTCAGCATGAGCTGAACTTGAACTCACAGCGAGTCTCCTGGGTCATAGAGCTTTGCTGGCACAATAACCACCTAACCAATATATGTCAGAAAAATTAAGTCATTAAATATGACTTGACTTGCAGGGCATTTATTTTAGTGAGAATTACTTCAAAAAATTTTGTCCTAATAACGATAAATTTGTCCACAAGTATAAGATAGTGTCCAATTTAAATACTCAAGTTCAATGTAAGTACATGTGTTGTATAAGGCTTGAATGGCTGAAAGTCATTACCTGGGTCTCTTGTGGCCTCCCACAGATCGTGACCTCACATGAGCTGGCTTGTGGCCCAAGCCTAACTTATCCTTCAGAACAGATGCCTGAAAATCAAAATGGTTTACACTGAACAGTCAGTCACAATGTAAACAGATAGATGCTGTCAAAGACGTGGGTTGTCATAGCAATCGAGCCTCCCCAAAACATTGCAGCTGTTTTCAGAAACAGCCACAGTGTACAGTGATGTGGTTTGGATTGATTCCTGTTTTATTGCTGTGCTCCACAAGTTTTCATTTACATGATGGCGGTCAGGTTTATGAGAGATGGAAACGAAGTAAACCACTAACCTTCACCTGGTATCTGACACACCTACTGGCGTTAAGCAGGCAAAATACGAGGGTCTGGATTCAAACTTGTGCTGATAGTCACCTAATACATTAACCATCAGAGCCTGTAATTCCCCCAGATGTGGTTTAGAACTTGTAAACTCTACTTGAACAAGAAAAGTGAAAAAGTCTTACTCTTTCACTCTGTTTTCTGATTTTGTTGAGGACATCTCTCCTGAAATCGTTAAAGATGACATTCTGTAGCTCCTCCAGTTTACGGCTCTCCATCTCCACAGTTGATTGGCTTGCCCCCAGTTGTCTGAATCCCAACAATCAGCCATCATTAATACATGTATGTACACAAACAATCATGTTATACTGCACAAGATAACATTTACTGCAGTTCTGTAGTACTCAAAGACTAGCTGAAGGCAAACCAGAAAAGAAATATATATGTTCATGTATTTATCTTAATCCCCTCCACCACCTTTAACATCGATTATAACAGATTATAAGATGCTTCTTCCTTTTTATCTATGACTTCACATAAAAACGGTTAATAGTCATTCATATTTAACTCAGTTAATCCAAACTTTGTTTCATTTAAGTATTCTGTTCACATCCATCATAATTTCAGATGCTACATGTATGTTTTGTGAGGTGTTGCATGTTCGTTCACCTGTTTCTAGCAGCTTCATCCTCTGTCTGGGATCTATGCTGGTGTCGTACACAAACAATGATAAACTATCCCAGGACTTACTTAAGATCCTGCACCACCCTGGTCTGTTCGTTCACCTGTTTCTAGCAGCTTCACCCTCTGTCTGGGATCTATGCTGGTGTCGTACACAAATAATGATAAACTATACCAGGACTTACTTAAGATCCTGCACCACCCTGGCCTGTTCGTTCATCTCTGTTTCTATCAGTCTCACCCTCTGTTTGGGCTCTATGCTGGTGTCATACACAAATGCTGGTAAGCTCTCCATCACCTGGGCTGACCGGCGAGACATTGTCTCCACCTAAACCGTAAAATTTTTAAGACATAAAACTTGTTTTTTTTCTTAGGGAGGGGAGGTGAGAAGGGCCTGTTAGGCTGTGAATGTGCATATCACTACTGTTTCACACCATACTCCAGATTTGTTTATGAATAATGTGATGGTCATGTAAATGGGCGAAGAAAGCCTGGAGGGGTCTACTGAGGGATTGCATTTAACTAAGTAAAACCCTGCTGAAGGATTCAAGAAAGGTTACTTGCTAACACCTAGTCACATTTTCCAGTGAACTATTTCAAATTTGTACTACTAACTGGAAGGGATATTTCAATCAACATTGCCATTTTTATTTTAACCCTTCTGTTTTGCCATCTACATTAAATTCCACCAGACATTATTCGTCATGCACTCTGTACATCACCATCACTGGTATCATTTATTCCTTTGTCTAGGATAACTTAACTCGATGCTGTGTGTTTACTAGGGAACGGTAGAGTAACAACATGCCTGTAATGACTGCATATCATCATCATCGTCATAGTCATCCTCTGCATCCCCTTTAGGCCCATCCTCTTCAATGTTATAGTCAGGTTGTCCTGCTAAAACCGTCAGAGTGCTGCCAAGGGCAGACAACCACTTCCCAATGTTTGTATCAAAGTGGACATCTATACCCTGCATTTGCCATAGGATGTTCAAAATCCACTTGGCATTTGTATCTGAACAGAAAACCAGGAAAACATGAAATCAACGTGTTTAATGTACATATTTATTATATTTGTGTTTTACGCCACACACAAGAATATTTCACTAATACAACAACAGCCAGCATTATGGTGAGGGGAAACTGTGCAGAGCCCGAGGAAACCCATGACCATCAGCATGTTTCTGAATTCACAGCGACCTCATAGTTGAGAGGTTCCTGAGTCATTGTTCTGTGCTAACATCTTAGCTACTTGGCCACCGAACACCTTCCATGCCCCTCTTCCCCACCAACATCTTTAAAAATTATGATTTTATTATGTACATGTAACAAGAAACTTTGATACAAAAGTAGTTCATGCATAACAATGGCACAGCTATGAAATGTTCAACCCCAGGATTGCTAATACACAGTCTGTTCTCACAGTGACTTTGACTAGATTGGGGCCAAATGACAGAGAAGCTTTTACACTTCATAAAGACCAGGCCTGGCAAAATATCTCGCACATATATGCTACATTACTGGAATAATGGACACTGTAAGAGTATTTAACAGACAAAGCACTATACGGTCACTTGCAACACACATGGTGCCATGATACAACTAAATCAGTTATCAAAAGTTGTGAGAAATGTGGAAATGTTGACACGATGCTTGTTTGCTGATAAATTCACAATGTACACGTGCATGTAATATAACATCTGAAACCCTTAACCTGTTTGCAATGAACAGGTACTGTATGGGCTTCTACATGTAAGTACCTATAAATGACCATAAATTTCGTCCATAACTATAACTTTGCCCATATTTCCTGATTCTGAGTGTTCCATTAATTTTAGAAAGGTTTATTTGCCTCTAAAAATGCACTTTTGTGGGCGAAATTTCGGGGCATTTAGGGTACATGTAATAAGCTTTGTATCCTACATTTACAATAACCAGTATGCATACATCTGACATACATCTGACATTAAAATAAGTACTTTCAAAGACTTCTAAAAAAATAATCCCAAAAGAAAGCTTAAAAAAGAATGCAAATCTTTCAACAAATTCAAGTAATTTCAAGGTATCTGAGGAGCAGTGGAAATTGTGAATATGGAAACATTAACACGTCATATCATCGTACCTGGTGTCTGCTTGCTGATGGTCCTGGAGCAAACCTCATAGGTACCCTCAGGGACATTACACACATTCATGATAGGACCATGCCGCTCATCTGGCTTCCACTCATCCCATGACGTCTCAAAGTCATCCGCAAACCGCAAACAGAAACCTGTACACGGATGGGTGAAAAATAACGCCACTTTAACATCAACTATACTGTGAATTAACACAGAAAGTAGATGAAGGGATCAGATCTTAACAGACTATAAACAGTATGTATGTTCAATACTAACAGTGTCATAATGCCACGGTATAAATAAAGCGTATATTGGCACTCTTAATTGGCGGATTAATGTACTAGCTATAATTTACATTTTTACATACATTAATAATTTTTATTTTTATAATTAATATAAAGTCAGCCACACATCAGAGAGGTCTCAAATGTTCTTACACAAAACATCTTTGAAGAATACACACATGACACGACATTTACATGAAGACTAGAAAAGTATGCCCTTTGACCCTCTGACCTGTGAACTTTCCCTTGCTGACCAGAGAGCCAGAGGAACAAGCAGAGATCTGGGTGTTTTCTATAGTCAGTACCAGGGCTGCTCCCGGTTCACTCTCCACAAATCTGCTGGTCATTTGGTGGCCCTGGAACATGAATGATTGAAAGGATAACAGAGAAAACCTGGCCTAGCACAAAAACATGTCAAATTTCCAAAAAGCCACCAACAAAACAATTTTAAAAAAGGCCAGTAACATACTTTCACACTTGAGGATTGAGGATTCTGCATGTAAAACATGTAGATATGAAAGCACAAGAGCTTTACAGTCAAATAATCACTGAGATCTCATTGTAAGGTGGCTGTATTCTTACGTGTGTGTTGGTGGAGGCTGGAACACAGATACCCAGGTCATCTACAGTTAGCTGGAGGAAGAGGGTGCTAAAGGCTGGGGCAGAGGCGGGAGCTAGCTGGGGCAGCTTGTCCATTACCTGCTGGGTGGCCCGCTGAACCTGGGGATCAAATATAACAGAAATTCCGACTAAAATACGATCAACATCTGACTACCACAAGATCGGAATTAAGGACTAAAATAAAATAAGGGAAAATTCACTATAATTGTGACTTCACAAAAGAAGTCTTACTGAATGACAACAAGCATTTCTTTCCAGAGACAAACAAAAGCAAACTGAAGCCAGCATAAGTGTACAGCGCACTTCAGATACATCTTTATTACAGATTCCAACTATTTACAGAAATCTACACCTGTTTAACACATGTAAATGTAACATGAGTGAGTGAGTGCTTGGGGTTTGACGTCATACTTCACAATTTTTCAGTCATATGTAAACAAAGGAGTCCTTAGAGTGCATGTAATGTGCCGCCTTGTTGCAGGACAGATTTCCACCACTCTTTTATATAGTGCTGCTTCACTGATGCATTATCGAAGGCAAGTAAGCCACTCCACCTGAGCCATTATACTGATACGGGTCAACCAGTTGTTGCACTTCCCCTTAATGCTGAATGCCAAGCGAGGAAGTTCTAACTTCCTCTTTTAAGGTCCTAGGTGTGACCCTACCCAGGATTGAACCTACTACCCCTGAAGCGGATGCTCTATGAACTGAGGTAAATGTAAAATGATCACACATACCTCCTTGTTAAGAGCCATTCTCTGTTCAGCCCAGTACTCATAAGCATGTCTGTAATTCAGCCAAACCAGGACAGCTGCAAACACAGGGCAAGCACAAAAAAGTGTTAAGGTGTTTTTAATGAACAGATATTAGAACAAAATAACGTAAGTTTACTTCCATATTTACTATTTTATTTCCAATGTACTGATGTTGTGCATAAAAGAGGAGCAAGTTTTTATATAACCGAGGCCATGTCTCAATAAAGCCATTCTGATTATATTTTAACCTTTATCAGCAAACAGGCTTTAGAAAAATAATTTAGTAGTAATACAGAGAAGTAGCTAGTTAATACCTTTGTCAAATGACTGGGGCTGAGCCAGGATGATGGGTCGTGTGAGTTTGATGAGCAAGGCCTCCTGATCTTCTGCCTGACCTGGGATCATCTCAGACTGTGGAAACAAAACACACTTTTAAATGATATAGTGTAGGCAAAGTACCCTATTTCTTCTAAAATTTGGGACACCTGGTCTGCTGATTTTAGCCAATATATGTTTAATTCTAGCAGGAATATTGAGTTTCTTTTTTCTTACATGGTCAGACAGCCTCATGAACAATATAATCATACCTTTACATTTCCAAAAGGCTGGTAAAGAAATGTAATATTCTTCTTTCAACACTACTAATAACTGTCCCAAATTTCTGAAGCATTAGGGAAACACTTCAAAAGTAGTCATAAAACAAAACTGCCAAGTTTGTTGGCATATCATCAACTCAAAAGGTAGTCACAAAACACATATATGCTATAAGGCAGACATACTATAATAGATGTATCATATACTGTAGGCATAGATGTACTATCAATTTAAAGGGTAGTCACAACTGTATCCCATTACCTCATTCATCTTCTACACTGTATTATCAACACTATATCACTTGTATGACTACAGTCAGGCTGAAGGGTAGACAAATACACCGAGAAACACCTTAGTCCTGGACACACCCCTGAATTACCTGTAAAGCATTCCGCAGTGCAATCTTGGTTTTAAAGAAAGCCATGGTTTGAAATTCTGGTTCAGCCTCTTCAAACATTGGATTCTACAAAACAATATAAGCATGTACATAAACTACAACACATACATATGTAAAAACAGAAAAAAAGTGGCAAAAATAATTTTCTATCGATGCTGTGACTTTAAAAAGCACAGAAACTTAAAAATACAGAATGCCATAAACACCGATATGTATACAGAAGAGCCTAGGGAGCCTTAAAACATCAGTGTATTTTCATATTTAAATCAAATACATTCATAGAAGTAGAAGAGGAGAGTTATGAAAAACAATCCTTCCACAAGATAGCGACAAAACACCTGAAAAGTACAGGGTGCCTTCATTTCTTAAGTAAAGCAATTGAAGGGAGCAAGTGAATTTCTCACAAACAATAAATGACAAACTTTTGCCAATAAAAGTGCAGTTTTAAAAGCAAATAACTTGGTGAAGGTTACATGGGCTAATTTTTAGGTCATTTACTGTAGGAAGATCATACGTGTACCTTTAGCAACTGTCCCAGGGCCAGGTTCAGTTCCACATGTGCTCTGATGAAAGTTTTCTGATTCTCCACTAAAAGTACAAATTAAACCACCACACATGCACATTAACATCACAGCTTATTTGCATGTAATTTCTGAACAAATGTGATGAATACATTTATTTATTTATACATTTGATTGGTGTTTTATGCTGTACTCAAGAATATTTCAGCCAGCATTATGGTGGGAGGAAACCGGGCTCGTAAAAACCCACCACCATGAGCAGTTTGCTTACAGACCTTCCCATGTATGCCCACAGAGGAAGCAAGCATGAGCTGGAATTGAACTCACAACTACCATATTGTTGAAATTCTCTTGGGTCAGTAATGAATACAAACACTGTTTTTACAATCTGAATCTATTTCAGTTCAGAATAATGCGACACAGACATCCAATAGACTCTTGAAAAGTCTGGTAGAGTATCTTCATCAACAAGTCCTGTACAGGTACATGTATGCCAGGGTTAGAGACTACCAAGGTAGTTACACACGACACACTACCCAATGCTGTAGAGTACTGTAGACATGTTCACTTTGTGACATAAGCTAAATATTTTTGTTATTGGAAAACATGACAAAAATGCTTGGCTCAATTTCTAAGTAACAGAAATTAATATTAAACGTTGTCTAACGTGTAATAGCCCCATACTCAATATATGAGCTATATGTGCCAGTGGAACCATCTGCTCCTGTCCTAAGAGCACATACCTTTACCTGTCTTACTGTCCACAGTGTCTGAGGTCTGTGTCTTGAGCCTGTTAGACAGCTCCAGCTCTATGGCCCCAGTCTCCAGCCTCACAGCACTAGAGGTCGGGGTGGTGGCTGTTATCTGGATGCCCTATGGGACAAAATAGATGACAAATAGAAGTAAGACACAGTGACTGACACAAAAATGAGCAGTGCAAGGACGAGGTATCACAGGTACATATACCCGACACTGCTAATTCCATCACAAATCATAATCATGTTACCCTGTCATTTATAGAACAATCTACACACATATGAAGAGTTCAGGCGCAAATGCAGAAAAACCCTTTTGCAACTTAAGACATTAAACAAATTTAATTCATGCAATTTTGAATTTGTCAATAAATTTGCTTTTGCTCTCCTAACTTTGCGATAGTTACATTTTTTTACATCATCACATTAATTTAGGCTCTTATCATGGTTAAAGGATATAGTCTGTTGGTTACACCAGGATTTGAAGCCTATCTCCACATCTGTAATCTCCACATATTACCACTGAGAAATTCCCACCAGCTGCTACTTGTGTGTGTATAAGCACAGGAATGTTGCTTGCTTTCCATGTGAAGGTGTTTCCTGCTGATATCACAGTCAACATCCGACCTGGACACCTGGAACACCTGTAGCCTCTGCCTTTAAAACTCACCTTGAAAGTGAAGAGGAGTGAGTACAGAATTGCAGGGGCATTCTCTTTGCTGATTTTGACATCTCCACCCCATGAGGCAAAAGGCTGCTCAGACCCTGACATCTTCTGCAGCAACTCATTAAGTTCCTGTACAAAAACAGAAAGAGTTGGTTTAGAGACAGCTCAAGCGAAAAACCTTATTTAACAGCTTTTAGATTATTTACAAAGTAGCAGAAAATCATGAATTTATTTCAGATCATTTCAGTGATTATTTTCATTTCAAAAATTATTTACACCTAGCAGTTTCCTACTTGTTTTTTTTTTCAGATTGTCCCAAAGTACCATACATTTTAAGCCACACTAATGTTCTTTTAGAATATTTCACTCATATAATGGCTGCCACCATTATGGTGTAAAAAAACAGATAGAGCCCTGGGGAAACCCACAACCATCTGCAGGTTGCTGACAAACTTTCCCACATACGACAGGAGAGGAAGCCACCATGAGCTGGGCTTGAACTTACAGCGACGGCATTGGTAAGTGGCTCTGAACTAGCATGCCAAATACCACACCAAAGAGGCCCCAATGCCATTAATGGAACATGTTGATCCATCTACTTGTTTCAATTACACTGTGACTCACCTTCATGAAGACTTTCTGTACAAACACCAGGTGATTGAGGAGGTCTGTGGTGAGGCTAAGCTCTAGCATGCCCACCTCTGCCACTGCATTCAGGTAACTGCCCTCCTTGATTGTCAGCCCCTCCACCAATCGCTCATTAGGGGCGGAGCTCACGCTGCTCTTATGGTGACGGTAATCAGCTGTGATGTGGATGGGAGGTAAGTCCACGCTGGCTGACGATGGGATTAGCGTCTCTTTTGTTGTTACCTACAAAGGGCAAGTACTATGATTTGTTGGTTGATACACTGATTCGTTAAACTGTTGATATAGTGTAATCTTGTGCACTTGACTGAATCAAAACTGTTTTCCAACTACATCAAGATCGCACAATTTTCTGAAAATATCTATTTATACAGGATGAACGCATGTGGCAAGTGGAAAAATTTTTATGTCTGAGGCAGCCAGGTTTATCAGAATTAATCAAAAGCATGACAACATAGTGACAACTAGGTAAATGATTCTTCCCGGCTTCCTACTACAAGTACATGTATCTCAAATGCAGCCTGCTTCTGTCGTACTGGTACAAAATATTCCTAGCTTTGCCTGCTGACAGCGAAGAGTGAATATACTGATCGTGCCAATCATAACCATTAACAGCTAGTCCACTGCTGTCCCACAGGCTCATCACAAGCATAACCACTAGCACACTAGTAGCACATTTGTAGCACACCATTCTGGTGACCATTGGGAACTGCTTCCTGTTATAACTGTATGTCATACATGTCATTCACCTTTGATTGAAAGCTGAGTTTGTGACCAGGCAAATCCACGGAGAACTTGGCTTTCTTTCCAGTAAACCCAGACACTGTTATCTTCTCTGTCTGTGAAAAAGAAGAAAAAAAAGCACACTGACCTGAAAACTACACTAAAAAGAAACACTGACAGAACATGCAATGATGCGTTAATCAGCAAAAAGATGATGAGAAATGTGGATAGTAACAAAATCAAAAGATTGACTTTTAGATTGACAAAAGATTGAAGTTATTCATTTGACTGGTGTCGACGTCATACTGAAAAATCTTTCTCTAATAAGACAGCAGTAAGGTTTATGGATGGAGGAAACCTGACAACCTGCTGACTTAAAGCCTCAGCTAAAGTAGCAAGAGCAGGCCCCGGGAACATGATGTGATCTTAAACTTAAGTCAAAATTTCAAATCACTTTAAAATTGTTATTTTTTATACAAGCTCAAAATATTTTTTGACGACTTAAATTCTGGGTAAATTACTGTAAAACAAATTTCAGCTAAAATAATGGAAGGAAAATATCAAGTTTAATGATTGAAATTTCGACTGAAGTTTTAGTTCGCTTCATGATCCCGGGTCCTGGATTTGAGTGATCTGAACCACAAAAAATCATCTTCACAAAGTTTACTTTTGTATATGTACACTATTAGCTACACCAACTGATTGGTTACATGAACGTAAAAGCTGAGGTTTCCTTGAAGTGATTCACATTTTGCCTTCACCTTATACTGTGCCTTGAGTGATGGCAGTAGAGCAGCCCCTATGCACCAGCCCTGTAATGTAGCGTTCACACGGATGTTAAACCCAGAGGACTTGCCCACAGCAGCCTTGTGGAAGCGGACATGAGACTCCTCACTGGGGGCCTCTTCCTGGGCCTGGGTAGTTGACAAGTTAGACTCTGTGTCCATCATTGTCCGACTGCCAATAGGAAAAGGCTTACTGTAATGCTACACAGTGGCAGATGTTTAATAAATACAGCATTTTAATATCATAAACCGTTAACATCACTGACCTGATGCTAGAACTGAAGTTATTACTATGCCCAGCTCATTTGCTGTCTGTCAGATCAAACTCTTGCTTTGCCATTTTGGAAAATAAAGTTAACATTTTAATTTACTTTAAGCACTTTCTATTTTTGAAGAAGAGATCATCAAACAGACCAGAAGCAGGTTTTCTTTCAGCTCTAGTAAGTGGGAAATAGGCGTTGAAAGCCGATACTTCATCTGATTTTAGCCGGATTACAGACATGGTTAAGGAGTGGAGCTCTTTTTTTATTAGATTGATGTTTCATGTCATACTCAAAAACATTTCACTTTTACGATGGCGGCTGGAATTATGGTGGGAGGAAACCACGTAGGTTGCTAGCAGATGTGGAGCTCTTAAAAACTCCTTCTCTGATAATGAATGGGCAAGAAATAAATGCAATGCAACCAAATGTACTGAATCTAGATATGTGAAGCTGAACCATGAGAACTACCTTGCTCTGGAGACAGGCCACCTGAACTCCTGCAGGGTACTGCTGAGTTGTCTGGAGCCTCGTGTCATCATTCCATGCAAGACCACAGGGTGCTGAGGGATGTTGATATCAATCACGCCAATGTCAATCAGGGCTGAGTTATGTTCCCTGCTTCTCCTCAGGATGGATGTGTATAGGCTGTGGCATGAGCCAATGTCAACATTGACCACAGTTCTGGTGCAGGGGGGAAAATACGAACAAAATGCTTGAATAACATTGATGGTATTATTTATTTATTTATTTATTTGATTGGTGTTTTATGCCGCACTCAAGAATATTTCACTTATATGACAGCGACCAGCATTATGGTTGGAGGAAACCGGGCAGAGCCCAGGGTAAACCCACAACCATCCGCATGTTGCTGGCAGACCTTCCCACTTATGGCCGACAATGGATCATCTATTTTCTTTTCAAAATGGGTTTGTCTTAAGATAGATGTGTGTCAGCTGTGGCAGTCACCCTTAGCACTGACCACATTTCTGAAGGGGAGAAAACAAGAGCGAAAAAACTTTAAGAACAAGATTTAATACAATTGTAAAAGCAAATGCCACGATATTATATTTATATTCATACTCAGCATGGTTAAACAACTCAAAACTTTTTCATTAGTAAGAATTTCCTACCTGTACTGCATTCTGGGAGGCTGGCCTTCCTTAAGAACAATCATTGTGTGGCCAATGCAGGTTGTTACTGAAGAATCGGCCGACTTCCGCTTGGGCAATCCTGCATAACAAAAAAATGGAAACTGTATTTTGAAAATTCCACAAAAAGTGTGCATTTTTTAACCACTTTTTATTTTCTTTTTATCTTGAGCATGAGTATGTTCTGAATTTTTTTTTCTTTCATCATTCTCTGGAATCATCATCTTTTTTTTGAGACAGATGATGTAACAAAAGCACTTTTGCAAATTTGTAGCCATAGCACTTATCTTTGACATTCTTCTTGTTTGGTTTCCCTAACATTGCCACAATGCTTACCTCTGACCATATCATAGCACCCCTCCATAACACTATCATAGTTCTTACCTTGGACTTTCTCCGTCCTCAGAAAATAAGCATTGCTAGTGTTACAGGTTGGGTTTCTCCTTGTATCCCCCACCATAAACACAGCCACAGTGCCAACCTCTGATCTCCAAGTATCAAATAATACAAGCACTGCTTACTTTTCACTTTTTTCATTATATCCCCCAATACAACACACAGTGCTTAAGACTTTTTCCTTGTATGCCTAAATATAAACCCTGCCACAATGCTTTTCTGGCTTTTTCTTTGTATCCCCAATATACACACATTGCCATGGTGCATACCTCTGACTATGATTGTATCCCCCAATCATACTGCCACAGTCTGTCTACCTCTGACTTTCTCCTATCTCCCACTATCAACGCAGCTGCTGTGCTGACCTTTGACTGTCTCCTTGTATCCACAAATATGAACACAGCTGCTCTGCTTACCTTTGACTTTCTCTTTGTATCCCCCAGAGACATGAGCATTCTGTAATTCAGCCTCTAGCTTGAGACCCCCCAGGGCAGCCAGTATCCTGACCTTCTTCACCTTAGCCACCCCGTACACCACAAGAGGAGTGCTCTCCCCTATGTAAATGCCTAAAACAAAGCACAAGTATTTATTTATTTAATTATTTAACGCAATAATTATACCATGACAGTCAGTTTTATGAATGGAGGAAACTGAAGTGCCTGGGATAAACCACTGACCTTTTGCATGTAGCTCACAAAGTTTCCCCCATGTGATGTAAATGTACAGATACGCTTACCATATTGGTGGAAACCAAGTAGTGTTCAACAAACATTAGACCATGCAAACAGACCACACAAACGAAGTCAACCATTTATTGTCAACAAGGCCCAGCAAACAGTGGGAGCAAGGAATCCAAAATTCTCTGTCCAAGGCTAGGAGTCTTAACCTCTCAACTATGACCCTTGACCCATTAAAATATACATGATGAGGACTGACATCATTCAGAGGTCTCTACTGGATGAGTGGGAATAACACACTGATAATCAAAGTATTGTAATTTTCTATAATATACATACACACTGAAACATAAATTTAAATCTTCATTTCAATATCAGCCCATGTGATGTATTTACAATGTTCCAAAGAATATAAAATAACACATGTTGTTAAAATTAGACACAGTGCAAAACATCATTATCTAATCATAACTGATACTACAGCCATACTTTGCTTGAAGCTTGTCCTGTTGAATGAGGTTTGAGCAAACTTCCCATCCATCTTTTCCTCATCGGCAGCTATAGAGTCCAGCCTTTCTCTGGTGTTCCCAAACTCCTTCATCTCTATCCTGCCTGCGGCTCTGCGCACTGCCCTGCTGTCATGGTCAGGCTCTTCCTGGATGACGGAGAGGCGGGAGGCATCACAACGCTTACTGACCGTCTTGGGCTCTGGCATGGTGGAGTAGAGAGCCAGCAGGTGGTACAGGGTCCTCCAGCACTGTGGGGTTGTCTCTGCAACAGACAACACAACAGGCTCAATAAAAATCACCATGCACATTAAGGGCAAATTGACCATAATTCATACTGTTCAATGGCACCCTACCATAGGGTTAGCCAGTAGACAGGTGAAATAGAAAACTGGTGCTATTTGAACATCTTGTTTTCAGCACTTTTAACATAGGACAGACAGGAGAAAATGAAATCTGGACACCCTGTTATAATGGCCTCGAAAAGGGATGTTTGGTCACTGTCTTTCACATTTCTGGCTCACAAAATATGCACAACTTCTGAGGAATTCCTGAATAGCCACAAATTCTGGCGTTATTGTATGCCTAATATTGATAAAACTCTTCTCATGTTTTCATTGACTCGAAGTACCGAATCCTTCTTAATAAGAGTTTCTTTTTCATTTTTGTGCATTCTTGCAGTTCTATGGTACACAATTTACATCCAATCGCACATTCCAAGTACACACTGGTATAAACTGAACCACAAACACAGCATTTTCTCCATATGATTTTTGCATCAACATCAAAAATATATACTGATCAAGATGTATTGCCTGAATGATAGTCTTAAGATTTACCTTTGATCTCATCTACTATGGTTTTCTCTGCCAGAGTAGGAGATGAGCTATCCACCATGTCAATTGTCACTGAGTCACTCAGGTTTAGGAGCGTTGGTGTAAGCGGTTCAGACTGGGATGAATCTTTGCTCGACTTTTTCTTGGAGAACTTATCAGTCTTCAGTTTCAATGCCAAGGCAAGTTTATCTGGTCTCTTAAGGTCAACAAACTTCTTACTCCCTGACCCACTTGTGGACTTGCTGCGTTTGTTGTGTTTCTGCTCTGACGGCTGACTTGTTTGGAAGGTTTGATGTGACCGTGAGGTCATTGGTTTAGGCTCCTGATGACGATGCTGTTTTGGCTTGGTTGTGGGCACCTGCTGATCAGATTCGGAACGTTGGGTAGATGTACTTGAAGTGGAATCCTTAGAGTTTTGCTTCCTGTGGGTTCTTGTCCAAATATCACTGGACCTGTTTTGTTTCAGCTCTTCTCTGGTAACCTGAATGTTGCTGATCATTGAAGCAAACTGATGCACCAAACGAAGCAAGGACATGTCTACGTTGAGGGTAACCGATTCTTTCTCCACCAAGAAGTTCACCTGGGTAGTGGCAGGCTTGGCTTCCAGTTTATGCATGGCAAACTTAAGACTGTGAGAGGACTTCTTGTTGGTTTCACCAGAGGTTTCGTTCCTTTCAAAGTCAATCACATCCTTCATGCCAATGTTCAAGTTAAACTTCTGGCAAAGAAATGCTGGAGAATCTGGAAAGATTTTGCGGATTTTTGGATAGGCTTGTGACTTGCCTTTTCCTTTGTGCTTCCCAACGTTCCTTTGCTCAGATTCCACAATCTCTATTTTCAGTGATTTAAAGCTTCCTTGCAGAGATACATTTCCTCCAAAGCGCTTCATCATTGCTGAAGACCTGACCTCTTCTACATGCAGACCTATGCTCTGAAGAAAGGGTTTGAATAAGATCTGGGCATCGGCAAGCTGGAGAATAGAGGTGGCCAGAGTGAACGTTTCTGAGCCTAAATCATTACGGCTGTCATCATGGCTCCAGTTACTCATGAAACCAGACATGGACGAATCTTGGCGAGAAGCCGCAGTATGCAATGCGGGGTGGAATGTTGAGAAATGCTGTCCATCTTGCTGGCGAGCCATCCATCGATACAAATCCTCATGCTCTTCTGGCTTCTTTAAAATGGAGTGTTTGGAAGCTCCCACCTTGAGTGGTGTTGTTGGTGGTGTCATGGCCCCTCCTTGGTCAAGACTGGACATGCTGCCTCCACCAGAAATGAAACTGAAATTGCTTCCGTTACGTTTCATGATGGAATGAGGTGCAAGCATGAAACCTTTCTGACCACCAGTAGGTCCTCGTTCTGGGGAGTCAATAACTTGAAATTCTGGCAGTGTGGTCACCTTGGTTTTACTTTGGGAGGCCTCCGTGGGGTCCCCTTCTACAGTTACCCCAGTCCCTTTCTGAGCCTCAGCCTTAACATTCAGGCTGTGATTGGAAATGGAGTGGTGCACGGATCCCCCTTCTGCGTCCAACAGGGACACCTTCTCATCCACAATGTCATACTGACTAACCAGGATGTCTCCTTCATCATCGTCTTCCACATTAAAGTCCGTGCTCCCGTCCTCCTCCGGGATAGAGAACTTCACGCTGTACGGTCGTACAGGCTTCTTCGCCTTGAAGGTCATGCCGGCTAACTGAGGCATGTAGAGGATGTTCTTCCACTGCCTGGTCAGAGCAAGGATGCCCTTCTGTATAGTGATGATTTGAGGGATAGTCTCAGCATTGATCGCCTCCTCAACAGGCTCTGTACCAACCTTCAGCATGTACTTCCTCAGAACTATCATCAGCTGACATGAAGGGTCCTCCTGTAATGTCTTAGAGAGCACGGTCAGCTTGTTGAATTTACTCTGAAAGACGCAGAAACAGGAGTATTATACGTTGTAAATTTTTGGTGCTTTTCGGAACCATAGCTGGACAGGACGTAAGATACAAATGTAGTGTGAAGGTCATAATATATGGGGAACATAAAAAAAGTGCTCTACATCTAGTAAGGTTGTGTGCGCTCAATGCCTTGTACGGCATGTGTGGGAGCTTCACATGTACATCTAGTTAGGTTGTGTGAGCGCTATACATGTACCTCATAAGGCATGTGTGTGTACCCCACAATTTCTCCGTGGACAAGAGCCGAATGCTAAGTTACTAATCAGATGAGGGCATAGCCTCAGTCAAAAAGTTAAATGCAGATGATGAGCATTTAGCTTGCAGATTGCTGTGAAACAGGATATGATCAGTCATTTGACATGGCTCACGTGGCTCAACAGAAGAACAATGGTGGACTCGGATGATGCGGTAGAGCAGAGTTTACTGCCAACTTTACTGTCAAACAGTGATGTCATTCTTTATGAGCTTCCTATCAACAAAAAATGGCTGAATCAGCTATAACAGATCAGTCATCATTTCTGATGCCATTCTGAGCAAACCACAGGGAAAAGTCATATGATTTATTAGCGCATATATAATGGGCTGTTTATGTATCTGGCGGAGCTGATGGCTTACCTTTCCCACACACTGAGTTTTTTATCTTGCCTGCCTGAAAATATCGAACAGGCTAGATACTTGACTCACTCACTAAAAACTGGGTACACACGATGAGGTTTTAGTTACTCGTGGTCAATAGCTGAGCATTTGGCTCTCGTCTGCAGGGGGTTAAGGTAGTGCATGGTTTATACTTTCTAAGGCATGTGTGTGTACTTCACATGTACATCTAATAAGGTTGTGTCTGCACTATACCTTGTAAGGCAGGTGTGTGTGCTCCACATGTACATCTAGTAAGGTTATGTGTGCTCTATACCTTATAAGGCACGTGTGTGCTCCACATCTAGTAAGGTTGTGCGTGCTCTGTACCTTGTAAGGCATGTGTATGCCCTGGACCTCAAGTGCATCCGTCATGATGCAGGCCATGATGGAACTAGTCCTCTCTGTGACTGTTCTAACTAACTCATTCACTGAAGTCATCATACGGTCACCAGGATTCAGCCAGGCATTGATGGCAGGGGTTGCAGTGCTCAGTAGGTTCCAATCCAGCCTTAAAATCAGACAAGAGGATGCTCACAACATTCAATAAATTCATACTGCAAAATATACATCTGTTGAGCACTAGAAATATGTATAAATCAATTTGTAATTGTTACAAATTTACAGGCTTCTCTTCATACAATGATAAATATTGGAAGAATAGAACAAGAAAATATTAATTCTATCCTATTACATTAGTATTTCCAAGAAAGGGTAATAACACTTCTTTCCATGTGCACTATAGCAAAAACTTTTACTGCTGTTATTGAACAATAATGATCTAGACCATTAATAGTGTTCATCTACCTGGTAAAATCTGCCTGCCTCTTCCTGGGCAATGAAGGTGGGGAGGCAAAGTTGAACCAGACATCTGTGAACTGAAGGATCAGACTGGAAGCATCACCAACCAGTGGCTCCACATGGGTCACACTGGGCAAGGATGTAGCGCTGGAGGGGATGGAGAGACGTGAGTCCCAGGAAGAAAAAGAGTCTATGCTGGGCATCACCCTACTGGAGTTGGTGCTGCTTCTGCGGTGCCCTGCTGGGGGCTCTGTCTCTGTCTCTATCTCAAAGTTGGTCTTCTCCTGCATCTCATTCAGGGTGCGCTCAATCTCCGCCATCTTCTCCTGGAAGGACTGGCTGGTGCTGTCCTTATAACCCAGCCTGCGCACAGCTGTCAGAGTGATGTCCTCAATTCCACACTCAAACATGATCAGCCCCTGGGTATCCTCCGTGTCATTCAGCCTTAACTCTTTGTTAGACATCCTTCTAGGGCGTTTAGGAGACGACTGGGCTCCCCCAGACGCAGGTGCCCTGGGATCTTTATCAAACACAAACATGACCTTGGAACGGTGGTCCGGTATAGCTGTCAGAAACACATTATCCGTGATTGCAGCTGCTTTGAACAGCCTCCTTAGTTGACAGTGTATTCGGCCGATCTGCAGTTTGCCCAGGGACTCTTCCCGCAGTACCTCCGCCACTTTCTCCCCCTCCCCATCTACCGGGGCAGGAATCTCCACGACCACTGAGTCCTTACTTTTCTTAGTGACAGCTCCAGAACTAAGCTTCCTGATGCTGGATTCTCGGCTGTTCTGGTGTGTGATCTGACAAGAGTGGTCATTGAACAGAGCCTGACAGGTGATATTGTCCACACACACACGGCCAGCATGGACACACAGGCCAGCTCCTGGATGTGGTCAAGGGCTGAGAAAGAGATAACCTCCTCGACCACAGAGGACTGAAGGATACACAAGTTGATCTAGAAAATAAAATGAAACCATCCTTACAGTAAGGAAATAGCATCAGTTACTGTACAAGGGAAATGACACAGGTTACCGGTACCTGTAAATATACCTTACAAGGGAAATGACATAGATTACCTTACGAGGGGAATGACATTGACTACCTTACATGGGAAATGACATAGGCTACCTTACAGGGGGGAATGACAAAGGCTCCTGTGCAATGACATGGACTACCTTACAAGGACAATGACATGGGCTACCTTACAAGGAAAATGACATGGACTACCTTACACAGGAAATGACATGGGCTACCTAGGGAAATGACATGGACTACCTTACAAGGGAAATGACATGGGCTACCTAGGGAAATGACATGGACTACCTTACAAGGGAAATGACATGGGCTACCTTACAAGGGAAATGACATGGGCTACCTTACAAGGGAAATGACACGGGCTAGCTTACAAGGAAAATGACAAGGGCTACATTACGCGGGCAATGGCACGGGCTACCTTACAAGGGAAATGACATGGGCTAGCTTACAAGGAAAATGACATGGGCTACCTTACAAGGGAAATGACATGGGCTATCTTACAAGGGAAATGACATGGGCTAGCTTACAAGGAAAATGACATGGGCTACATTACAAGGGCAATGACACAGGCTAGCTTACAAGAGAAATGACACTGGCTATATTACAAGGGCAATGACATGGGCTAGCTTACAAGGGAAATGACATGGGCTAGCTTACAAGGGAAATGACATGGGCTAGCTTACAAGGTCAATGACATGAGCTAGCTTACAAGGGAAATGACATTGGATAGCTTACAATGGCAATGACATGGGCTAGCTTACAAGGGAAATGACATGGGCTAGCTTGCAAGGAAAATAACAGGGGCTAGCTTACAAGGAAAATGGCATGGGCTAGCTTACAAGGGAAATGACATGGGCTAGCTGACAAGGGAAATGACATGGGCTAGCTTACAAGGAAAATGACATGGGCTGGTTTACAAGGAAAATGACATGGGCTAGCTTACAAGGAAAATGACATGGGCTGATTTACAAGGAAAATGACATGGGCTGGTTTACAAGGAAAATGGCATGGGCTAGCCGACAAGGGAAATGACATGGGCTAGCTTACAAGGGAAATGACATGGGCTAGCTTACAGGGGAAATGACATGGGCTATCTTACAAGGGAAATGACACACATATACACATCTAGGCTACTATATATGTACTGGGAAAACTATTGGCTTACAAGGAAAATGACATGGGCTACCTTACAAGGGAAATGACAGGGGCTAGCTTACAAGGAAAATGACATGGGCTGGTTTACAAGGAAAATGACATGGGCTAGCTTACAAGGAAAATGGCATGAGCTAGCCTACAAGGGAAATGACATGGGCTAGCTTACAGGGGAAATGACATGGGCTACCTTACAAGGGAAATGACATGAGCTACCTTACAAGGAAAATGACATGGGCTGGCTTACAAGGAAAATGGCATGGGCTATCTTACAAGGGAAATGACATGGGCTAGCTTACAAGGGAAATGACATGGGTTGTCTTACAAGGAAAATGACATGGGCTAGCTTACAAGGGAAATGACATGGGCTAGCTTACAGGGAAATCACATGGGCTACCTTAGAAGGGAAATGACATGGGCTATCTTACAAGGGAAATGACACACATATACACATCTAGGCTACTATATATGTACTGGGAAAACTACATGGAATAATGAGACAACAAGGGAAATGACATGGGTTAGCTTACAAGGGAAATGACAGGGGCTAGCTTACAAGGAAAATGACATGGGCTGGTGTACAAGGAAAATGACATGGGCTAGCTTACAAGGAAGATGACATGGGCTAGCTTACAAGGAAGATGACATGGACTACCTTACAAGGGAAATGACACACATATACACATCTAGGCTACTATATATGTCCTGGGAAAACTACATGGAATAATGAGACAACAAGGAAAACAGCATGGGCTGGTTTACCAAGAAAATTACATGGGCTAGCTTACAAGGAAAATGACATGGGCTGGTTTACAAGGAAAATGACATGGGCTAGCTTACAAGGAAAATGACATGGGCTTACAAGGGAAATGACACACATATGCACATCTAGGCTGCTATATATGTACTGGGAAAACTACATGGAATAATGAGACAACAACAGGTAATATCTTTCAGCAAAGACAACTGTACTGACCTCACTCAATAAAATTTTTTTTGCATGCAACAACGTCTTGACACCATTATGACTTTCTAACCACTGTTAACCACTGCACTATATAACTGGACTCCTGAATACATCAAACATCTTAGCAAGAATATAGCTATTTGCATTATATCACCATTCACTTCTGTTTCATATGTGCATTATATCCATACAAGCATAAGGCATTTATTAGAGTCACCTTAGAGAGAGAGATGAGGGCCTGTAGACTAGAGGTGCGCGTGGCCGTATTATCCCCCTTGTTCACCTCCCCAGAATGGTCCACCTGGTCAGACGAGGGTACCTCCTCCTCGTCCGGAGTGTCAGCGTCGCTGTGAACTCCCTGTTTGAATGTATTCTGCTGCTTGACTTTGTCCAGGCAGAGGCCATGCAGGAAGTCAATCACTGAGGACGGGTGAAGGACATTCAAGGCTGGAATCACTGCCTCCACATACCTGACAAAGAGTGGATTTGTTTTATGGTTGTTTATTGCCATACACGAGAATTCTTTGTGTATACATTTTCTGGGTGATGGAAACCAGCATGCCTAAAATAAACCACTGACCTTTGGCAGGTTCCAGTAGGACTTTTGCACATATGACATGCAGACTTCTATGATATTTTGTGTGGGACATGTAGCCTTCAATGAACATAACACTGTACAAACAGCCGCAAGGGCATTACACATGGCTTACAGTCACCAAGACCGCACAAGCAATTAGCGCAGAGAATCTAGAAATTCCGTGTACAAGGTCATGACTGAACTCTCACTTCATGATTCATGGTTAAGAATTCAACTGTTTATAGTGAGACACAAGATCTGAGAGCTTCTGACAGTTGATGCTAATGTGAATATCGTTACAAACCATTACTAACACTTGACTAGACATTAATCCTTCTATGTTTTTCATATGACTATTATTTGCGAAGAGTGCACTGGGTAGACCTTAGTTCAGTTGACTCTGAACGATGATATCCTGCATTGTGCACACACACCTTTGTATGGACTCCAGCAGCAGTGGGGTCAACATAATGTCCACAGATTCCTTAATCTTCACCACGGCTGTCGTCTTAGAGGTGTTCTCTGCTGCAGCAAGCTCTGATACATCTGTGCACCAGAAAACATGGATCAGGTATTTATATCATAACTGGTTATTTTAGCTGGTGACAATCAACACATTTTATTCACTACTGTTTAAGTGTAAAACAAAATCAATTTATTTATTTATTTATTTGATTGGTGTTTTAAGGATCCTCAAGGATATTTCACATATACGACAGCAGCCAGCATTATGGTAGGAGGAAACCCACAACCATCTGCATGTTACTCGTAGACCTTCCCACATACCACAGGTGAGTAAGCCAGCAAGGGCTGGATTTGAACTTACAGTGACCACAATGGTGAGAGGTTCTTGTGTCATTGTGCTGTGCTGGTCAGTTCAATAATAATCTCAGCCATGGAGGCCCACTAGGTACAATCGCTACATAGCCAGATAAGTGCCTGAGTCCTCATAAACCACTCTGCACTTTATACTGACAAAATGAACTGAGAGCTTGGAAATGATCCCATGAAATTTATACTGGTCCTGACATTCCTACGAGTATGGTATATCTCTAATTTTTCATTATTTGATCACCTTTCTGTGTGAACTGTTGTACACAAGGGTGTACAATTAGTTGGTGAAAAATCCTGTTAATTTACATGTGATTCACTATAAATTCTTCACAATGATTAACTGGTAGCAAATTCCATGAAATTATCAGTCATTCAATGTAGTAGCATGATTACATAAAATTTATTTTCTATCAACAGCAGAGTGAATTGTTTACAAAAACTGATTTTTTCTCAACAGCAGACAAATTCCATAAAACTATTGGTGGCTTACTGTAATTACATGGTTATGTGTATATCTGACAGTCTAAGGACTGCCTTCTGACTTACCATCCCTCTCAACAGGAGTACTGGAACCAGTGCTGTCACTGGACATGTCCCAGGATGGTCTCCTGGCCTCACTACCTGGGGACTCTGGGGACAACGCATGCCTCACCCTGCTCTTCATAGAGCTCATAGTGAATCCTTGCCTAGTGGGGAGAAAGTGGGGGATCCAGGATGGGGGCTGAGACAGGATGTGGTTAGACACAGAAGAATGTGACTGGAATGATCGGTCATGCTTTAGCCCAGGGCGGTGGAGGAGGTACGGGAGGGGCGGGGGAGCCGTCCAGTTCTGGCACTGAAGCTGGGTCAGGTGGCTGGAGTAACAGGACATGAGGATTGGTGACTTAGTGATGGCTTGGTTGATCTGCCCGTGGAGGTCCACCAGGGAGAAGTCCTCTGGCAGCTCCTGGGATCCAGTCTCTGTGGGTGAAGACCCTGCTGACATGTATGAGATGGTGGAGCTGGAGAGTGAGGAAGAGGAACTGCCTACGTCTAACACTGTCTCTCCCTCCACGGTGTAGTCGCTGAGTCGAGACACGTCCGTGGAGCGTGACACCAGTGTCCCATCGCGGTCATCCGTATCATTGAGGTCCAAGTCTGGGATGCTGTGCAGAAGACCATGTCGCTCTAGCTCCGGCGTTGTCATCATGTCTTCGTCAGCGGTCAAGTAGTTCTCACTGTCTGCCGATGCGCTGGACTTCAGGCGCAGAGAGTTGCTGGAACTGAGATGCCCCAAAAGGGGACTACTAAGGGACTGTTTCGACGAGGACCTGTCAAAGTTTGTCCCCACACTGTGGAAGCTGAGGATAGATGAGCGGGAGTCTCGCCTGTCCCCTGTGATGGGTGAGGCATGTTGACTGTGTGAGCCTGTCATTCCACTCAACCGATGCGTTCCCCCAGGGATACTGCTGGTCGGGGAGCTCCCTAGGCTGAACTGTAACGACCGGCTGTCTGAGGACGCTGTGGCAATTGTTGGGCTGCTCATGCTGTCCGTGTCAAATGGATCAGGTATGGGCCCTTCAGGTAAATGCTCACTAGGTATGCTGGGACTGACTGTTGATATTGAGCTGTCACTTGGATTGTGTCCATCAGCGACAAGGAGGACATCTGACTCTGAGTCTTTCTGTGGATGACTGCGTAACACAACGCTCTGCTCGCTGGACAAACTGCAGGTATTGCCATGCCTGAGGTCATCTACAAGAGTGCTGTTTGTCATGGGGGTTTCGGGGCTCATGTACCCACGAGTAAAGGAGAAACCTTTACCATTGGGGGACTCGGGGATGGCTGTACTGGTCACTTCAAACACAAGCCTGTCCTGGTGTAACAAACTCTGCCCAAACCCAGGATCTGTGCCTGCAGGGAATATCTGAAACACTGCCTTAGCCATGGTATCCTTTGTGTACCGCTTCGGGTAGAAGAATCCTACCCCATTTCTGTTCTTCCCAAAGAACTCGCAACCACCCTGGCAGCCACACTTCCCCAGGTGTTTAGGGGGTGCATCAATCACGTCCTCTGGCCACAGTAACCAGAGCCTGCGTGTCTTACTGTCATGGAACTTGAGGAACTCATCCTGTACAAAGTGGAACTCTGGGCTTGGCAGGGCCATAGCAGCTTCCAGGTTCACAGGTCCCAGGGAAAGACCCCCAGACTCCAGCCAGGTGTCGGTACTGTCAGTCTCTGAGCGGACGGCAGTTAACGTGATAAACTGTCTCAGGTAAATGTGCTCAACCACGGCGGTGATCCCAGCCCTGGTACTGGTGCCATGTAGGTTACAGGTGGACACACGGGCAGGGAACAACTGATAACATAAAACAGGACATTCCATACACTAAGAATAAAATTTCATTCTGTAAATTACCAAGATGCAAATTTCGATACACATAAAAGTGAGAATGAATTCTTAGAATTTCCACCAGTGTAAATCTTGTTGAGCTGTTTTAATATCTTTTAATGTATTTGTGTAAATTATAATCCGCAACAGTTTTAGACCACATTAATATATGTGTGATAAGTTGCTTCTAAGGTTTGTATAACACTTCCAACATACACAAATATGGTGCACTTACACAAAAAACAGCACACTCATAAAGTAAACATGTTACACTTGTACAGTAAACACAATACACTTTATACACCATAAACATGCTGCTCTTGTACAGTAACACAATGCACTTTATACACCATAAACATGCTGCTCTTGTACAGTAACACAATGCACTTTATACACCATAAATATGCTGCTCTTGTACAGTAACACAATGCACTTTATACACCGTAAACATGGTGCTCTTGTACAGTAAACACAATACACTTTATACACCGTAAACTTGGTACACTTGTAGAGTGAACACAATACACTTTATACACCGTAAACCTGGTACACTTGTAGAGTGAACACAATACACTTTATACACCGTAAACATGGTGCTCTTGTACAGTAAACACAATACACTTTATACAACGTAAACCTGGTACACTTGTAGAGTGAACACAATACACTTTATACACCGTAAACACGGTACATTTGTAGCATAAACATGGTCCACCTGTACAGTATACAGGATACACTTTATACACCGTAAACCTGGCACATTCGTACAGGAAACAGGATACAATACAGAAAAGACAGTACGCTTTTACAGTAAACACAAAAGACCTTACTCAGCTAACAGGATACACTTCTTGAGTACAGAAGTGTAATGAGAACTGACAGCCCTCAACTAATAGATACATTGGTTTTATCTCACTGAATAGGCGTACTGTGGAATGCACTGTTTCAATAGTCTACCTAGCATTTTGGTTTTATCACTGGTAATAAAATATGGGAGTAAAGCTAGTTGTATCTTCTGAAGACCTTCTGAACAACAAGCTTCCAGAATACAAATATTCTTACCTGGAAGTTAAGGGCACTCCCAGACTCCACCACAAACAGGTTGATAGAGTCGATGGACGCTCGTGTCATGCGATACTTGATGTCTTCAGAGGATGGGCAGGGGAAGGGGAGACGGGAGGAGTGGCCACACTGGTGCTGGGGTAACATGTGCTGGCACAAGGTGTAGGGGACTGGCCGCTGAAGCCGGTTCTCAGGGTCATCCACCAGCATTACAAACGTTATCAGGAACTCAGAGATGTTCTGGACCTGAGCAGGGAGAACAGCAGGTTTGTAAACAGCTACAGTCTGATTATTTAATTATTTTTATCTGACTGATGTTTAACTCAACACTAGATAATTATACAATCACAGTTTTATGGCTAGAGGAAACCGGAGTGCCAGAGGTAAACCGCTGACCTTTGGCTACTGAAAACCTTTGCACACCATATCAATAGAAGACAATTAGTCTTCACTGAATGTAATGGAGTCAAAAAAGTACAACTCTCAGTTTCCCATTGATATCTTTAAGAGTACAACCCTTTGATTTATTTATTTCATTGGTGTTTTACTCCGGACTCACGAATATTTCACTTATATGACTGCGACCAGCATTATGGTGGGTGGAAACTGGGCAAAACCCGGAGGAAACCCACGACCATCCGCAGGTTGCTGACAGACATTCCCACATACGGCCGGAGAGGAAGCCAGCATGAGCTGGTCTTGAACTCACAGCGACCACATTGGTGAAAGGCTTCTGGTCACTATGCTGCTAACTGAATGAGCCACGGAGGCCCCACCAACCCTTTGATGTAGTCCATTTCCCTGTGATATCATGTATAGCCATGATAGTACAATTAAGGTGCACTATGGGCTTTTCTTGGCCAGACAGACCATATGACTCAATCCTGCACATAGCTTGGTAGTACAAACGTGTGGTGTAGTCCCCGTGATATCACCTATAGCCATGATAATACCAGCCTGTGGTGTAGAACATGTGATATCTCTTATAGCCATGACAGTACCAACCTGTGGTGTACTACCTGTGATATCTCCTATAACCATGATAGTACTAACCTGTGGTGTAGTTCCTCTGATATCAACTGAGAGTACCAAGCTGTGGTGTAGTCAGTTTTCCTGTGATATCACCTACAGCCATGACAGTACCAACCTTTGATGGTGTCCCTGTGATATCTCCTATATGATATGATAGTACCAACCTTTGATGTAGTTCCTGTGATATCTCCTATATGATATGATAGTACCAACCTGTGGTGTAGTCAGTTTTCCTGTGATATCGCCTATAGTGGCCTCCACCAGCCATCCATACTCCAGAGTCTCACTGTCCAGGGGAAGACCTTGGTGAGAGAACATAGCATGACCTCTGACCTGAAGACCTGAGAGACCTATGTGACCTTGACGCAAGTGACCTTGATCATGAGGCCTCTATAACGGGAACAGAAAGCATTGCTAAACTTGTATGAAATACATGCATCATACAGTTTACCATTTGTAGTCAAAACATATTTTACAAATCAAATGAATTTGTTCTGATTTCTTTTAACATTTTGAAATAAGATGCTCTCAGACTAAAAAGCAGATATGACATTTGGCCACTGGTGTACGATCACTATTTTGTGATGGTGTCCGTGGGGCAGCAAGAATATGAATATTATTTTCTATAATTCCCCAACATGGAGTTGTCCGTAGCTACCAGTATAAGGATGTAATTTGTACAATGTACTAATTAACATTCTGAATTATTACCCACCGTGAAGTTGTCTGTAGCAACCAGTATTGCAGGAGATAACAACAGCTGAAGCTTGGTCTCCAGGAATGTCTTGTCCATTTCAAATCCTATCCTCTCTATGTGAACACTGGGGCATGGTGGGTCCTGCTCACTGCAGTTCTGAACACAAGGCATTTATAATAAAATTCATATATTATCATTTATTACTTGAAAACAGAACACTTTTTCAATCACTGTTTTACTTCTTATCTGCCATCTTCACAAGAGTATGTTTTATTTATAATATCCTCTTTTCTCTAATGCTCATAAAGTACCGCTTACGAAAATGGTAGCAATAAAACACTATATAAACTTTGAAAATGTGATTTATAATGTATATGTACATGTTTTATGTAATTATCTAATAAGGCACACATATTTAATGCAACAAAAAAAGTTTAGTATGGTTTGCTAGAAATCAGCATAGCCGAACTGAGCCTAGATCTCTACACCAATATAGCTTCCCACCATACATGTATCTACAGAAACTAGAATATATCATATCCAAGGCAAGCTTACATGAAAATCGCAGCACACTCATATTCATTGTAGATCTCAGCAAAGCTATAATAAGTATAGAGGAAAGAATAACTGTATTAAGCTTAGATGTCAGACCTACATTTCAGCACAATCGTTTTAGGCTTACATTTCAGCATAGTTTTATGGAGTCAAGACCTCATAACTGGCCTAGATCTCTGCATAACTGTAGCTAACCTGGATCTCAGCATAGCTTTGTAAAGCCTTGAATGAATGATTATGGCTTTATGTCAGATCAGCAATATTTCAGCTATGTTGTGGTGACGTAAGGCCTAGACCTCTGAATAACCGTACTGAGAAATAAACATCCCAGCATAGTCATACTGAGCCTACATATCAGAGTAACTGACACACTGAGTTTAGATCTCAGTACAGCTGTGTAAGAACTACATCTCTGAATAGCCCTACTGAGCCTATATCTGAGTTGTATAGGCCTCAGCATGTAGTGTGTTCCATGTACATACCCGTATAAGATGAGCCTGAATGTCATGAAGCGTTAAGGACACAGTGACGGAGAATGGTCGGTACTTGCGCGGGTCAAAATGCTTTTCTTCCTCTTCCGGGGGGCTGATGAGAGTGAAGGTAGACACTGTGTCGTCCTCCACTGCAGGGGGTGGGGAAGTCAAAAATGGGGTGAACTTGTCATCTTCTCCCAGGTAGTTCTCCTGTTAACACCAAAAACTTGTTGCAAGTTTCAACATGTTATTCAAATGGTCAAAGCTATTACATATGCTATTCACTGAAGGTTTTTGCACTGCCTCAATATTGGCTGAAGGGTTGCCGTATTGGTCCAAAAGCTGAAGGGTTGCTGTATTTCTCCAAAAACCAAAGGCCTTGGGGTGGTTTCATGAATCTCTCTTAACATTACATTCACTTAAACTGCCACAGCAACAAGTACTGTAGGCATTATGTCGTCATGGTAGTTGCGAGCTCTTAACGTTAAGAAAGCTTAGTGAAACTGGGCCCTGAAAGTTAGTGCTGCATTCTCAAATGAATGAACAAATGATATAGCTGAACGCCACATCAGCAACATTTCATCCATATCGTGGTGACGCTGTGACCCAAAGGTCACTGATTAATAATATTCTTATTAATTGACTGTGAATGTTATGATGCTAGTGGTATACTGCTCCCTCGAAATAACCCGCTCATCTGGACCCAAAAGATTCATACCGTGTTATAATCGAACCTGCGCAAAATCAAATGCTTACAAGGGAGATAATTTGTAATGGCTGGAATAAGCAGAATTCTGAATGTGACTGACGAGAGTCTGTTATCTTCGAGAAGGGCAAACATTAGACCTGCATGATAACAGTAGGCCTATGTCAAGAATTCCTCCCTTTTTTTTTTAAGGAATACTGTATTTTGCAGAGAACACACCTTAATCCGCCTTGACAATGTGTAAGAAAATAAAGATGGCAGCGACACATTGTGTTGCTGGACTGGTGACAAAAAATCTATGTGAGAAAAGGTTACTCCAAAATACAAAAATTTCCAGTTTTATTTACATAACAGCTGAACAGACTGATAATGTTTTACAACCAAATTCCCACTGTTCAGGCAGGCAAGGCTCATGGCGATTTGAAAGAAACATAACCTGTGAGGAGATTCAAAGTTTTTTTCCGCGCTGACTGACTCTCTGCCATTCGGTGTTTTTGGTAAATGTACTGTAAACTAAATGCATCGAACGAAGAGTGCCAAATATCAGGGGAATTCATAATTATGCGTAGAATGTCAAGCCACCAAATTACCTAAACACATGTGAAACTGTAGAATTTCATCAATGGAGTTCATGCTTTAGAAAATAATAATAACAACTTGGAGTCAAAGACAGCATCATACATCATATGTGGAGGGTTTTGATAGCACCCAATAAGCGTGAAGGGAAGCAATTAAGCTCAAAACAAGTCTGTTCCTTGACTCCTGCTCGAGCATGTCCCTTTGTTTACTTTGATACAGGTGCAAAAAAAAATTTAAAAAATGGAGGACACCACACCATCTTGTTACTCGTTAATTCCGATTTCATGGTAAATCGATCCGCGTAAATTAGAGGGAGCAGTGAATTGAAGATACTACATCTGTAACTTAAAAACATGCTCCGCATTCAGGATTCTGCTGCCAGAATTGCCTGTCTGTCTTTTTCAGCTGTCACATCATGCTACCCACAATGTACGACTGCTGAAGTCGGACCTTGGCCTATATGACTTTCAACTCCGCCGTTAGGGGAGTGTGCTGTCAGGCCGTGTTTTATTCATACATACAGTATGATTGGTGCTAGAAGTAAACCACCAACCTTTTGGCAAGACACTAACAAACCTTTCACAAAGTGAGCTACAGATATGCTCCAAACTGATCAACACATACTATCTAAAACTAACCTTGAGGTGGAGGAAGTTTCTGAGAAGAGAGCCATACAGGCAGACGACAGACGGCCCTAACTCCAGCTCCACACTGATCTCATCAGGGGTCATAGAGGATGGGTCAAACTTGTCTGGGACCATGGACAGGCTGGAGTTAGCAGGTTTGATGGGCCTGAGGGGGCTCAGCAGTGCTTCCTCCTCCTCGGGCGTGGTCAGAGGTAGGGCACACTCCTGAGGCTCCTGCTTGGGGTCCACTGGCTTAGCCAAAACGGGCATTGGATGGAAATTATATCCTATGCTCAGGGCAACAATATTTGTGGTCCAACATGTCACCCAACCCAAGCTGTGAACAAAATATAAAAGGAAGAGATTTGATTAAAATGGATAAAGAAGGGAATGTGGGTTTAAGCACCATAAAACATCTACATCTAATATAAGCTTGAGGTAGTGCAAATTCATGTGCATAGCTTGCAAATTTTAATCTGAAAAAATTGCATTTCAATATGCTTCTTCAGACTTACCAGATAACCTGTATGTTTGAATAGATATATACATTTTACCTGAAGCTAGCAACTTCACAAAAAACATTATTTCAGGGTTTATACTAGTGTATGGCTAACAAGAAAATACACAAAAAAGGACATAATTCCATTACAGCTGTTGCATATGCCAGTTTATTATGAAGTTCATAAAATAATGAATGCATGCAAGTACACTGTACCTCACACATCTGTCCACCTAGTGAGTTGTAAAACAGACAAGTTGTAACAAGACAAGCTCAACAAAACATATCAATATTATATTTACAAACAGGCATGGGCATACAGACCTGGGAACACAGTGGCGGACCCATTTCTTATGCTCTTGATGCCCAAATGGTTTGTCCAGTACGTTCCCTTCCCTGTCCGTGATCTTCATGTTCTCGGCCAGAGACAGGACTGTGCCCCTGCTGGTGTTAGACTCGGGAAGGTACAAGCGAAGGTCAGCACTCTCTCCCTGTAACAGACATTTAACCAGGTTAGTTCAAATACTGGATTTAGACAGGTAAAAGCGAAGGTCAGCACTCTCTCCCTGTAACAGACATTTAACCAGGTTAGTTCAAATGCTGGATTTAGACAGGTAAAAGCGAAGGTCAGCACTCTCTCCCTGTAACAGACATTTAACCAGGTTAGTTTAAATGCTGGATTTAGACAGGTAAAAGCGAAGGTCAGCACTCTCTCCCTGTAACAGACATTTAACTAGGTTAGTTTAAATGCTGGATTTAGACAGGTAAAAGCGAAGGTTAGCATTCTCTCCCTGTAACTACTAACAGACATTTAATCATGATGTACAAGTTTGTTAAAATGCTGGTGTTAAATTCAGGCAGGTACAAGGGAAGGTCAGCAATCTCTCCTTGTAACAGACATTTAACCAGGTTAGTTTAAATGCTGGACTTAGACAGGTAAAAACGAAGGTTAGCTGTATCTCCCTGTAACTACTAACAGACATTTCATCATGATGTACAACTATGTTAAAATGCTGGTGTTAAATTCAGGCAGGTACAAGTAAAGGTCTGCACTCTCTCCCTGTAACACACATTTAACCAGGTTAGTTTAAATGCTGGACTTGGACAGGTACAAGTGAAGGTCAGCACTCTCTCCCTGTAACAGACATTTAATCATGATGTACCAGTACACTGCTCCCTTGAAATAAAGTGCCCATTGGGGGACAATTTTTTTCTATTTGTGCCTTAATTGGATTCGGGGAAAATCAAGTCCATGGAAGGGAGTTAGCTCATGGAGGCTCAAGGAACACCAAAATCATCGTTCACTGGTTTAAATGACAAATATTCAAATTATGAAACTATTAATTCACCTACTGCTTCATATCTAACTCAGTAAATCCGATGGAACTTCAAAGAGCTACCCCAGTGCCTGTGATTGCTTAAATAAACCTTGTCATGTCAATGTGACTAAATCGCCACATAAGGCACCCACAGAATATGTGAAAATTTAACTTTAACGATTGTTGGTTACTCCTAAGTTATTATACTGACCATAAAGATGACACTATATATGAATGCAAGTTGCAGATAGTTTGATGTTTCTTTATGACGATATAAACAATATTTTTACAGCCAACAAACCTTTCATTCACTTGATGAACAATGATGGTGGCAACAAATTCAGTTGTCATACCTACAGACGCGCTCATTGGTCAAACGCTGGTTGTGGAGCCAATCGAAAAACACAACACAAAATGAATTGTCATAAACATGTTGTGAGGCGTTGGCCACCTCGATAAAGTTTATTAACATTAGTGGCTTTCCTGGTATAGAGTATAAAGAAATTCCACAATTTAAAGAGCCGATAAAACACTAAAATTAGATAAAGTATAAAAATGAAGACAAACTGCATGTATACATATGCGCTAAATCCAAAATATGTTTTGATTTCCTCGGCATCACAATGCATCATGCATAGGCCTAGCCTCCCCATATATGAGAAAAACACTTAGTATAAAAGTTCAATTTCTTTTAAGTTAAAAAAGTCATTTTCATCTGTCCAATAGCACTGCATCATGCACTCTTGGCAAAGTCAATGAATGATCTGAGTTGCAGAACTTTCGTAACACCTGCTTCACTAGCTTCAAGCCACTTCAACAGAGTTTTGGCACAGTCCAGGACACTGGAGACAGCCGGTATAGGCCGGTATCATTGCCCATATGTGTAGACTCGTCTTCAGTGTCTCCATCAGGATCTGAATGTTCCAAGGGTTTGTGGTTAGCCAATTGCAGGATTGCATGATCAGCTAAAACCTCACGCAGTTAGGAAATCTTTCATACCCAGAGGTATTCAGACACTGCTCAAATTTCCACATTTTGACCTCTCCAACAAGGTCTTGTGGGGTGAAGCCATCAAAATCATCAGAATAATCAGTTTGGTGGATTTCTAATACACTTTCCATCACATGCGTGAAAAATGCCTTTCCAAGGCATCTGTTTCAACACCCTTTGATGCATTTCTGGGTTACATCACCCCATCCGCTCTCCGGCTAGAAACATCATGTCCTTAAGGTCGAGCTTTTTCTGGAAATCTGTGAGCCTTTGTCACTGTTGATCACTGATAGAATCAGTTATTTTCTGTAGTTTTTCTATAAGGTTGAGATTATTCCCTCGACAACTATTTTCACCATACTTAGGTTTTGTGCAACGTTGTCTTCTTTACTATACGCTTAGCATGTCCCAGTGATTGACAGATATCCACACGTGCCCTGGTTCAGGTGTTCGGTTTCTGACAACAGCCGCGCTCTTAAGACAGCAGTCAGTCTGTCCATGGCAGGTCATGCATTCATACGTGAAAGCATAAACTTGCTGTTACACAGGCCATGCTTTTTTGCGTTATTTCTTACAGAAAGCATGTTAAGTCTGAGAAAGGATCACTGTTTGTCTTTGGGCATAGCACAGCATCATAAAGCTGATCTAATCGTGGGAATGCAAATGACCGGCCAACTGCCTCAATAATAAATGGTGTAAGGTCGCACTGAAAGTTTTAAAGCTGTGTATCACGTTATGTATTGATTTTTGACCAATAACTTATTTGTATGGAAATTTGAAGTGAAAATTCCAAACCATCTCCCTGCTGTGTGGTGTGACGCAGATGTGTCTCGAGCAGTTGAAAGTCTAAGATGATTGACATTGGGAAATTGACATTAGGCAGGTCGTGCCTGGCTTTTCTCACTCACCCCAGTCAGTCATGTCAGAGTTCGATCCCATTTTAAGTACGCTGCTTGTTGTAGTTTGATGTTCTGATCACGAATCTGGTCTTTTTACTTTTCTTTGATGTACAGTTTTGTCGTAAATTGCCATTAATGTCCGAAAAGTGCACTTTTGCCCCATAACTGGAGGTCACATGACACAAAACCGCTACAGATAAAAGATAAAAAATAAAAAATGCACGCTTTCAAATATTGCCCAAAGGTCGATTTGGCACATCTACACACATATGATATACAGCGTACAACGCAAGAATGTCTGCGGAGAATGTAGGCTTTCTAATTAAGTTTGGTTATATATCTATACATGGACATCATTAAGGTAACTGGAAGTGACACCGTTTAGGCCGGCAATACTGGCTTGAATTAGCAGCTATATTTGTTAAATTAATATTTGAGTTTATTTCGGTGTAGATCTGATCTCAAAGTTTTGGTATTTGTCTGATAAAGTTTTTCTGCTCACAAGAGAAGAAAAAAAATGGGGGACACCAGGAACTCGTGTTAAATCCAATTTAAGCGCACTCTAACTGACAGGCATCAGACAAGACTGGATAAAACTGTTTAAATCACAGACATTGGAAATAAAAAAATGTGCTATGAGATGTATTTAACCCATGAATTACCACTATAAACAAATTCAAACTGATGTCATGGATATGGACTTGTAAGGAACACGTAAAACTCACCCTGATAAAAATTTTAATGGGCAGACGTTCTGGCATGAAGTCAATAAAGGGAAGCTGGAAGGACAGGTCAAACGTTTCTCCACATATGGCTATGTGTGCTGAAAGAAAACAAAGAGATCACCATATAGTGACAAATATAGCTCAGTGAATTTTCATTACCTCTAGGACATGTCACCCTTTAAAAAAAAGTCTTAAAGGGACATACCACTGACGTAGAAAAAATTGTGCTGATATCTTAGACCTCATCTACATAAAGTTGAGACTTCCAGATGTCTTACTTACTCTAACTTTTACCTGGGGTTTCCCTTCAATCATCAACTCACTCAAGTCGCTCTATTTAGAAATCCTGATTTATTCGAGTCAGTTACCTACCCATCTTGTCTAGAGAGCAGGAGATGTTCAAGGAACTTGAATGTCAGACACGATATTGTGTTGTAATTATGTGGACTACCATTTAACTTCAGTTGTGCCATAGAAATCGTTGAAAATTACGAATACTTTATAAAACATTATCGATAGAAAGGAGTGAGTGAGTGCTTGGGGTTTAACGTCGTACTCAACAATTTTTCAGTCATATGACGACGAAGGAATCATTAGGGTGCATGTACGTGTAATGTGCCTCCTTGTTGCAGGACGGATTTCCACCGCTCTTTTATTTAGTGCTGCTTCACTGAGACGACTTACCGAAGGCAAGTAAGCCGCCCCGCCCTAGCCATTATACTGATACGGGTCAACCAGTTGTTGCACTATCCCCTTCATGCTGAACGCCAAGCGAGGAAGTTACAACTTCCTCTTTTAAAGTCTTAGGTGTGACTCGATCAAGGATTGATCCTGGATCTACCGGTCCCGAAGCGGACGCATCAATAGAAAGGAAGATCACATATGGTTTACTAAATTTATAATTCCCTTTCAACCTATGGTACTGTTTACATGTCCTATCTAGGAGTGAATGATACACTGTGGACATCTTTGCACTGCCTCATTTGCATGTTATCTAGTCAAGCGGACAGTTTAGATCAGTGAGGAATTCCCCCTTAACTCTCTTAATTGACCTCTTTTGGAAAATACAGGCCTATGCGGTTTAGTTAGGATTCAATATGTCCCCAAATATTTTATACCATCTTGACCACATATTTTTGATACCTCAAACTTCGTTAACACCGGTTGTGAGATTGACTAAATATTACATTTTCACAGTAAGCTACATATAACCTAAATGATCTAAAATTTCGAACATGCTCATTTTTCCAAATGCAGAGAGTTCTACTGACTTTAGACGTGCGTTCAGAGGTTTGTTTGAAAGGTAGGATGATACCCCACTGGTAAAATGTAAGTTTCAGCACCAAAACTAATATCTTATGACATTTATTTGCCTGCAAAAATTAGCTATTAAAGTAGGAACCCAAGAGTATTTTACTTCAAATATATGAACAGGTAAAAGTATATGCCAGTGAGTGTAAATCCTCACCATTTTCCTGATGCTGTGAGGCTGTGTCTATCCAATTGTACTCATTTGTCATAGTCAGCAATTCAAACTCCTTAATCACCAGGTTAAAATGCCAGGTGTACGGGGTGAAGTGATACAGGTCTGGGACGGTCTTGGTGGACCAGTCATCAATCAAATCTACAACATCAACAATCAACATGACTGAGAGGTATGTCCTTCGAAATAGTCAGGCCTTTCTAATTCTTTTATAATGAATTTTCCTGGAGAACAACATTTTTATATCTTCATAGAACAGATCTCAAATACATTGTAAAACAAACATGTGGCGGCAAATGAAAACTCACAATTAAGTCTAAAGACACAATTCTTTATAAGGAAGATAACAACTAATTCCCTACATACAAAGTTTGTTAAAACCAATGTAAGTATTAGAAAAAAAACATTACAAAAAATAAGTTATTTTCAAGCCATATAGTGCAGTTCTGATTACCGATAAAAAGAATTAAACAAAAAATTTAGAACAATCATTTCCCACAATGGTATTTTTAACCACATGTATAAGACAGCTTCATGTCACATTCTAGGTCTGAACAACTGATAAGTACATATGGTATGCAATGTAGAAGATTTGCCTCACCTACGATGAAGTGTTTGTGATGGAAGATGAGTCCCAGCGAAGCCTTGCAGGCTGTGAGGTCTATGTACCAGTCCTGGTGGTCATTCCATAAACGAGGGTACTTCACATTCACTAAGAACTGAAAATCACACACACTCAGGTCAGCAATCATTATCCTGAAGTTTTTTTATGGAGTTTTATCGAGCATACACTTCATTTATATTAAATGGCTCAAAATTTCTCTTCATCACTTAAGTTGCACATTTTCCATCATTCTCAGAGTTCTATTAATCTCAAAAAGTTCCTTTGTGGTTTCTATATAAGGTACGGTTATATCTTACTGGAAAATGTAAATTTCAGCACCAAAAGTAATACTTTACACTAATTATTTGCTTCTCTAATGGCACTTTTTTGGAAATTTTAGGTCACTTATCATACAAGCAAACACATGTATTTGATTAGTGTTTAACAGTGTATAGGCAGAGACACGGCTTAATAGTGGCGGAAACTGGTTCCCTTTGCTAAGTGCCTGACGAACCTCAAAGCTAATGCAAGTGAGGTATCAAAAATTATGTCAGTGGCATATTGCAATCATCTCCCCACTAGGCCATAATTAGACAAGCTGCTCAAATTATGTCAGTAGAATATTGCAATCATCTCCCCAGTAGGCCATACTTAGTCACGCTGCTCAAAAGATACATATACACATATTATTATTCAGTTTAGTGTGCGCTAAGCAATTTGTAAATAAGAAATACCAGAGTCGGCGAAAAGTTCCCTAGGGAGGACATAGGCATATTGAAACGAAAAGACATTTTTTAAAATTAAATCTAAACTATGACATATACTTTGTTTTTTCTCTGAAATTATCACAACTGAAGAATTTTAATTTCACTCATTTGTCTTTTTTTGCACACCTGGGCTCGGTTGTTCAAAACTGGTTTAAGACTTAATACCAGATTTAACTTTAAGACAAGTCTTCAATTCTGTACTTAGCCTAAAAACAATTCTGTAACAGTAAATTAAACGTACGCCTAAAATGCTGCTGTTATACTTTGACATTGGAGAACTGCATTGGTTGCTCAGTTTGTGTAAAATTTTAATTATAAAATATGATTTAACACCAGTATTAGCTGGCACAAGTTGAACAAATGGGCACTGAGCATTATAAAATGCAATGAAAACTGTTACATTCCTTACAGCGATACTGGTAGCCAAGAACCAAGACCCAACTGATTGTCAATAAAAAACACACAATGAAAGTAATGCACTGAGCTAATTTTCCATTATTGCAAAAATTAAACTTAGGAAAACATAAAAAAATCGTGTCAAATTGAATTGCGTCAGCTCATTACACAAGTGCTGTGGGCACTGAGGGTGTTTACAAACAGGCTTTTAACATTATAAAAGAAGCCTATGAATCAACAGTGGTAAATGTTTATACGAGGTTAACCAGTTTCACAATTACTCTGAATCTTATAAGCCTTACTTTCAGTTGATAAAATAACTTTTTACAAATCTGGGCCTTGGGATCCAGCGTTAATAGTGAGGGAGTTGGATTAAAAGGATTGATCGACTCCTTGCTGCTGTGCTTTGAGAGAGGTGGATAGAATGTAAGTAATGCTTAGAGCATTAGAGCCAGTATAAGTTTGAACCAATTTTGACAGGTTGAAAGAAAACATTATATGGTCAGTAAAATTTTCAGGAAAATTCTGATTTTGCAAATGACAGTATCGACAATGGATTGAATTAAAACTGCTGATTATATGCTGCACTCATTAATCTTAAAACACAGTTTACGACCATATGCTAACACATAAGGACAAACAGCTTGATTTAACTGCCGGAGTAAAACAGACAAATGGAAAATTTCACAAAATCAACCTGCATGTACAAATTGTAACAGTACAACATGGAGAAAAGCATAACGAAAATGAAAAGTGATCAACTGGGTTTGAACCCCACACTATCAGATATCATATATAATGTGTCTAGAGCTGAAAATCACCACAGTATCTTGCCCGTGTTAGGCCTTGGCGACCACCACACCTGGTTGAGTATGTACATTTCAAGTTGCTTGATACATGGTTTGCAATCACTCCACTCTAGTGTCCCATCTGGTTTGCCTGGGCTCAGTTCAGTTTTAAGAGCGGGCAAGGACAGAGAGCATGTAGCTGACAGGAAAAGTTAGGAGACTATAAAGTTATGAAAGTTTGGTCTACATAGAAGGAATAAGCAGTGTTGTGTGTTGTTTTCTTTAAAAAACATCCCCCGTTCAAAGCCATGGTGTATGGTTTCGTAGTTACTTTTCTGTAGGGCATCCTAAAGCCCGTCTCTTCCTTATGGGCATGTGAAGTCTAGACCTGAAAAGAAACTGGAAACTGCAACATTTCTTTAACAGGTGAATTTGGCCTCACAAGAGTTACAGTTTTTGGGCTCGTAATGACTGAAGGTAGTGGATAGAAGTTTTTCCTATGTATTTCGCCATGGCTTTGGACTTACATTATATTCCTGATAGCACGGGGGTGTGGGAGAATGCCGTCCCGATTGTTGACCCATGATGCATTGCAAACAGGACTTACATTTCTATTTCTGAAGTAGGGTGGTGTCATTTAAACATTTCTAGCGAGAAAACTATTGATCATAGCTCATATCCATTGGCACATACCAGAAACTACAGTATGTCTTGAGTGTGTACGAGTTATAGGCCATTGAAACTACGAAACTGAAAAAACGAAACCGACAATATCTCAAAAAATTTGAAAGCAGATTCAGAATCAGTGCTGCCTAATACACCAAAATACATGAAAACATTATCAAAATTAGACAATTTTAGAATCACTCTACAAGTATATCATATTTCAAAAGAATCTGTTCCTTGCTTCTTGAGAGGAAGATTTTTAAAGGCTTTGATCAAAATTCAAGACAGCCGCCATGTCATGTGTTAACCAAAATTTACTCCGTAACCTTGTTCCTAACATCACTAAATTTCAATAACATCCAATAAAAACTTTCAATTTTACAGCTCTTAAAGCTTTCAAAAAACAAACGAAAGAAAAATAGTAATAAAAATATGAATGATTTCAATAAGTGTCACAGCACAGAGTGCTTGAGATTAAGTACTTTCTGACGTCCGCAATAATCAGGTCAACAAAAAATCTGATCCTACAAGCCACCTCTATGCATAATATGAGAAGACACAATTCTTGACCCATAAAAACTTACTATATAAGAGTATCTTTCTCACATTGATTTAATGGCATGTGTACTTGTGCAGAGCTATAGGGCTAAGATGTAATAAGAACGTCAAACCCATCCCTTTTCTCTGACGATTTAATCACCGTATTGCTTGTAATTTTATTCAAAAGGGACAAAAGACATACAGGTAAATATATTTTGCCCCGGAATCAACCACAGAAATAAAACTTTATTCAACACTGTTGACAATGAAAATAAGGCCAACTTCATACACAATTTTTTATCAATTAGCGATGTCAGCTTATTAGGAAGCCTCATCACACACATCCAATATTTACAGACAAAAAATTCGGCAAGAAGTTTTTATGAAATGGTCCCTCAGGAGTAGAGAGGAAACAAACCTCTAAAGTCTCGCATTCAAGCAGTGACCGGTAGGGCAGACTTGTGGTAGCATCCAGCAGCAGGAACTGACCATTAACCTTGGCCTGGTACCCATTCTCACCAGTCAGGTAGGGAGTAACCGCCTCTATGTATGACCCCTGGCCAGCATTCATGTGAATAGCCTGTGTCTCCTGGGATTCCAATATAAAGTTTTAATTAGCAAGGCCTTTCTCGTGGTCTGCTAACTTTAAATTTTTAACAAAAAATCACAGATTCTACAACAGAATATAAGAATCAGCTGTTTAATATTTTGACAGCCTTTTTCCTTTTTCTTCTACAATAGCAGGCCCTTCTACAGAGCCCTGGTTAGAATGAATGAATGAATGATCATGGCTTAACACCACAAAAGCAATATTTCAGCCATATCGTGGCGAGCCTCGGTTAGAGGGTATCATTAAAACATGTTTGTTAACGAACTCTTTTATCATTAGAGGTAGAAAAAATGCCCACTGTATCCTGAAACATGTCAAAAATGTTAAGAACTTTTATCAATCAAATTTAATGTAACATTGGTGTCACTGGTTTGCAAAAAGTTTTCCAAAAAGTTAGAGTAGACAATTGATGGAGAAAACTGAAGAGCTGAATGTTGGTGATCATGAGAAGTTTCTCAAGGAAAGAGGTGTCATTAGTGCCTCAAGAACATGATGAAACAGGATCGGTAAATTAATGTCAACAAAAGTTACCTAATATTTTTCACAAGTCACAGGATACAGTAGGACTGTTTTTACCTCTAACGACAGATGAGTTCGAACTGGAATTGTACATCAGTGAAGTTTAACAGGTTACCTGTTATCTTTACTTACCTTGTCTTTGGTGAACAGGAAGTCTATGGTTGCCTCAGCCAGTATGTTGATCCTGAACTCAAACTGTTTAAATTGTCGGGTCTGGCCTGGCTCTGGTACTGGTGTCGGCACCAACTCCTCATAATTCACAGGGTAGAAAAACTTCCATAAATATTCCCTGAAAGACAATGTTACATAAATACAAATATATCACATGCATGAAGAAATCCGAAATTATCGTGAGCTAACCTTATTAAATTTCCATGAAACTGACTTAACACTGTGTTTGTAAATAAAAGGAAATCTCTGCGCTAATGTCATGTTTTCCGAACATGTATTTTGACCACGAACATTTAACACATGATATACCAGAAGTCAGAAGCAAATCTCAACACAAACATTAAAATCTTTCAAAACACAATCTGTACCACAAATCTTTCACCCAACTTCAAACTGAAATTCAAGTTGTCAATCTCTTTAGGTCATTACAATGAACATACCTCTGCCTATCTGCCCAGGGACCGTAGTTGAAGTCGGTGCCTTTACCACAACTGATCTCTATCCCACAACAGGGCCATGTTCTCCTGACTACCACCTCCCCGTCAGCCAGCTGTACGATCTCAGGTTCATGAGGAACCAGTCCTGCAGGTCACAGACATATTCACGATTAACCAGCCGCCAGCAGAATACTACGGATCATACTATCTGGGTATAGCACAGATTCAAGTCTTAAAATTTGTTGTGCAGATTATAAAATATGTGCTTTCCCCAGAGAGCATGAATCTGAAAACAGTTTCTAGATGAAATATAACAAGGATCGGTTTTGAACTACATGTATACTGTTACTGTAATTACTAACAAACTGAATTTTTATGCCCAGACTGAAATCTATGAGACAAAACTGGAAATTTATTCATGACCTCCCAGCTTTTGTTTTCTTTTTGCACTATGAGATGGCTTAATATATTAATTAAACAATGTGCCTCACCCCCTACTCTAATGTGTTTTATGTTGTCTAACACATGGCTGATTGGATATCTAATCACAGGCTTGTTAAGCTGACCATACCTGGCTCATCCTGATAATAATACATGTTCACATCATTAGACTGGAAGACAACAAATCCCTCCCCCATGTAACGTGGAGGTCTGAAACACAAACAGGTCAGAAAAACATGAGCACACACGTAAGTAGAGAATTCACTCACACAAAGAGGGTCAATATGACCGTTTTCTTTTTTCTCCTTTTTTTTCCGCTGCAGAACCATGTCTGTTCTTTTGCTTATGGATGGAAAGGATAACTTCTTTAAAAAGTCCAATGAGCAGCCTTATACCTTATTCGATCTCTCACTAAAACTGGTGAGTGAGTGCAGACATTAGCCCAATGCTCACAATTAACATTCTTGAGAAAAGATCACACATAACATGTACAGTATAATCTGAAGAAAGATGTGCATCAACTTTGATATAAACAGCTGACCTAAACAAAGATGGCACTGAGCTGAACACTGACTAACTTACTCATCTGTGGGGCCAGTGTACTTGGGACTGGGTACCAGCATGATACGAACATTCTCTCCCTTACACTTGGTGGCATGCATGAACTGGTCAAATGGGGTAGACGCTGGCTTGGTGGTGTATATGAAGTGAGCCCCTTCAAAGCCAACTGTCAAAGTCGTGGGAACAAGGTGATTCCCAAACACCAACCTCCCCTGAAAACGATAACGGATTCAGATAATCATATACACACACCATTCCTATGAAATCCCACAACATATAAATAAAAATTGAGAGCAAAGCATCACAGAATTTTAAAATAATTAAGTCCAGGGCATTCTAAATACATACAGAAAGGCAGAATCGCTGCATTTATGCAAAGTATGAAAAGCTAGTAATACCCTTTTTTTTTTTTTTTTTCGCTGTGCATCCAATTCAACAGCACACAGGTCTGATGTAGCAGTTAGACTAATAACTTACAGCTTCCATGTGCACTTTTATGACAGGTACTAAATCTCTCCATCCAAAATTCTTGTTGGGTACTTGGATCCTGTCAAACAAGATGAGAACAATATGTTTAGCAATGATTCATGTATTGTAGGGTATTGTAACTCCAACAAAAGATACAAGTCGATGCATGATTCAATAGTTCGCTTTTATTCAGGCCATTTTCAACCATTCTTGAAAATGGTTTAAATAAAACCGAAATATGGACTCATGCATCGACTTGTATCTTTTGTTGGAGTTACCACAATACTATACTTCATAAAGCTTATCAGTGGAAATGAAAATATAAAGATTCACTCATTATCAGAGATATTTCCTACTATATATCTTTTCATTCACTGATAGTTTGTGGATTAATACTATAGTCTAGAATATTTGACTGAGTGATCAGAATAAACCACTGGCATTTTGCAAGTATGTGATGAGCTTCCCCACATGTGACACACAGATTTTCATCTGCTGAGGAATCTCAATGTACCTGCCTTATGAGTGCTACAAGCCAGTTACTGCCACCCAGGCTATAAGTACAGTGGAGGCAGGGAATTTAAAAACAGCGAAAATAGTGAAAATGTTTTCTTTAAACATAAAGATGCAAATTAATACACATGAATAGTGTTATAACATTCACTTCTGCCAAACCAATCTCAAAATCATCATGAAACATGTCCATGTACTAACCCAGTCTGCTCCTTCTCTTTATCAGGGGGCTCCTTTTTGGGTAACATTTTAGGGTCTAGACCAAACAGTTTCTCCAGACTGGCATATTCCATGGAACGGTTGTACACGTGAAACTCAAACTTGTCCAGGTACAGTGAGACACGAGTGTCAGAATGAGACAAATCTGATACACAAAACAAAAATACTAAATTGAACACTACAATAACAGAGAAAATACTGGCTCAAAGTTCAGACACAGAAACTGGAAATACATTTATGTAATCTGATGATGGCAGAAAAAAAATGTGTTAAAATCAAAAAAAGGGAAAGAGGTATAAAAGGTTCAAGGTATATAATTTTATCAGAGAAGAAAAATGAAGACAAATGCAGTAAAGCAGGGAACCAAAGACGTCCATTTTAAAGTTTAAAGTAATCAAAGCAGACCTATACATATCTGGAGTCCTCAGACTCATAGTACATGTATACTCTAGTTATTTCACATGTCATACCTTCATGGAGTTCCCGAAATACATAGGGTCGCCACCAGCGGAATATGATCCAGCCATACTGAACCCGGACTGAGAAATCCTCGGTAACCAGATGTACATCTCTAAACATGATCTTTCCAGATAACACAGACACGGAGAAGGATCCTTCAGAAAACAGATAATATGACATTCTAGTCACTGGAATAGGGGAGGTACGAGTGAAAATAGTCCTTCTGTATCATGTGACTTGTCAAATATATTAGGCAACATTTGTTGACATTATCTTACCAATCAGCTGTTTTGTTATTTTGTGGACACACCATTGACACTGCTCTTTTCCAGGTACTTCTGAAGTTCATAAAGTTTCACTTCCTTCATTCTCTCCATTTTTCCTTTATTCTAAATAACTTTTGCAGAAACCTTTTCCAGGTTACCCCATGTTATAGCAAATGTTATCAAAAAATAGTTACCTAACATTTCTGACGGGTCACATGGTACAGCAGAACATTTTTTTCCTTGAGCAATTAAAGAGTACCAAACTCCAAACTCCCCTATTATAGTAGATCAAGACAACATGACACTTCTGTCACCGGAATAATCAGAGATGCAGATAACACAACACTTCAGTCAGCGGAATAATCCAAGTGATCATATAGATAAACACAACACCACAGTCACTGGAATATTCCAAGGTGATACAGGCAACACAACACTTCAGTCACTGGAATAATCTAAGTTGATACAGACAACACAACACTTCAGTCACTGGAATATTCCAAGGTGATACAGGCAACACAACCCTTCAGTCACAGGAATAAGCTAAGGTGATACAGACAACACAACACTTCAGTCACTGGAATAATCCAAGGTGATACAGACAACACAACACTTCAGTCACTGGAATAATTCTGGCAGATATAGAAAGAGCAATGTCACACGCATCACTAGACACATCCTATGATCCGCGTAAAGACAGATAACACTTCACCTTACAAAGACAGATAACACATCACCTTACACAGACAGATAACACATCACCTTACAAAGACAGATAACACAACACCTTATTAACTATAAACATGGTCCTATTTTGCACATACTGCAGAGCACTTTCAGTCACAAATCCCACACAATGCAACAGTCTTGATTTGTACTAATATTAAATCACTGAATGCTAAGTATTAAGTACATATATGTACACTGTAAGCTTTTTTGACTACCGGTAATATTACCACAAGTGCATGTTTAGAAGTTCAGATCATTTGGTTTATCATTGATTCATTTATTGATTTATTTGATTGGTGTTTTACACTGTAGGTTTATAATTGGATTGATCATATATTAGGATACTAGAAGTGTAAACATATAATATCATACAGACTAATACCAAAATTGTGTACATGCACATGTATATCCTTATGCAGCATAATTTAATACTTAACACACAAGCTGATAGATTTCATAGCATAACCTATTACTTAGAAAAGAATAGAAAAACTGATTCAATCATAGATAGAGTTACATACAATATGAACACAAATGGACATGACAGAGTAGGAGGTGTATAATTATTGATAACACTCCAGGAGATGAAAATCATGACACCACTGGAAATTCATTACAAAACAGCTGTCACAGGATTACATTGATTACACACTTGCCCATGCAGGAATTTTACACCATTGTCTGATTTAACCAATGTAAATGACATGTGCCTAGATAGCATCTACGGCGTCTCTAGGATAATTTTTTTAATACACATGTCCAATCAAAGCTTAACTTAGAAATGTATGGGTGCACATATATGTATGTGTCCACCTTTTACCCAGTACACTCCAAAGTTTTACCTCTGCACTGATATACCCATTTTTTCCCCCATTTCAGCCCTAATAATGCATATTGTATCTACACATGTACATGGCACAATGGCTCAATACATACAATAATAAAAGAAAGCATGTGTAACATACCAAATCTGATATGGCCATATTTGACAAACTTGTTGAGAACAATGGAGAGGATGATGCCCAGGATCCTAGAGTTGTAATACGTCAGGTAGGTTACCCAGAGGACAGCCAGGAGCAGTGCTATCACCAGCCAGTAGAATGTGGACTGAGGAAGTTCCGTCTCCAGGCGGTCGATGAATGAATCATTGTGGTGGCCGTTCAACATGGTGCCTTCAGGTTATCGGCCGAGCCTGACAGGACACATCATTAAACGCTACAACATACATGTACATTACAGTATGAAGTAAAAGTTCCACAAACAAGTAAATGTATTGTCACATGACATGCTCAGGACTGAAATTTCTGCATAATGTATGCCAGTTTTAACATGGGGCGGTATATAGGATATAGAAAACCTTATAACGGGTGATTCTAATAATTATGACATTATGATGTGATATCATCTTTTAATGTATGGTGGGGTAAATTCCAGAATTTTAATATGGGCGGGTATATACAATAACGAAAATTAACCACAAAGCATTTCTAGAATTACCACAAATCCCGTTCAAATCCTCTAAAATAAATAATACTGGCCCGATAGCACAGTTGGTAGAGCGTCGGCTTCGGGAGCGGTAGATCCAGGGTCAAGCCTGGATCAAGTCACAGGAAAGACCTTAAAGAGGAAGTTGTAACTTCCTCCCTTGGTGTTCAGCATGATGGGGATAGTGCAATGACTGGTTGACTCGTATCAGTATAATGGCTCAGGCTGAGCGGCGTACTTGCCTTCGATAAGGCGTCTCAGTAAAGCAGCACTAGATACAAGAATGGTGGAAATCCGTCCTTCAACAAGGAGGCACATTACATGCACTCTAACGATTAAATCATCGTCATATGCCTGAAAAATTGGTAAGTACGATGTTAAACCCCAAGCACTCACTCTAAAATGAATATTTTGGATAGTGACCTTAATCAATTATGGATAATATTAATTATTGGGTAAAAAATGCATTGATTCGCCCCAACATGCCCTAAAGCGATGATGTCACTATGATGTCGTAACATCACAACTTAAAAGCTGAATTATCTTCTTGTGTGTATTTGTGTATGAAGTATTCAAAGAATAATCATGTTCTGTTGGTAGTTTTATCCCAATTAGAATATTACAATAGAATCTTAAAAAATAGGCAATAAGCTGAATCAGCATTTCAGGAATCTCGCAGGTTCATGCACATTGAGACATGACAGGGTGGGGGTTCTTGCAAACTAAAAGTTGTGATTTTATGGCAGCTGCTAAGGGTGCCATTGGGCCGACAGACCCGGTTATGCGAGATGTGTATTCAGTGCAGAAAGTATCATAAAATATCGCCTTTTCGCTGCGTTAGATTGCGAGAACACCCCCCTCCCGTCTCATCCATATCTGTGTGAGCTTGCGGGACTCCTGAAATGCTGACTCGGCTTATAGCCCTCATGTGCCATCATCAACCTGCTGTTGTAAAGACTTAACCAGAAACCTAACCAGAAATATTAGAAAGGCTTCAATTATTGTATAGTCATCATATGTTCTGTATAGTCTATGCAACTGAGAGGATTATTTTGATGGGCTGGTTGTTGTGCTGTGTAAAACAGGGACAAAAATAGGATCAAATACACATGTAGACATTCTTTGAAAAATGCCCCACAAATTCAGCAAGCCAACTGTCCTCCCTTCTTATTTTTTTATTCTGACATGTACCCTTATTCCCATATATAAAAAAAAGTAGGTCCATGCACCCGTCTGACATGAAAAGTAAGACATCAACGTTTAGTTCATTGAACTTAATGTGTACACCTTCAATTAATTTGATTTATTTGAATGTTTTACCAGCATTATCCATTAAATTGATGATGTCCAGCCCTCAATGTACATGTCTGTTTGAATCAGATCTCATGTTTCAGAGCGTTGTAAGTTCCAGGAGAGTGGCAGGTTTAAGAAATCTATAGTCTTCGAGGACCCACTCCTAAAGAGCATAATAGTAACACCACTAGTTCCAAAACAACAACAACACAAGGTCGTCAAGTCCTGTAATGAAGACAGATTCAGAGACTGCTTATAACAAGGCTATGACTGAAACCGTGGGCGTAAAGATTGCAATTTCTAAGGCCTGTCTACATGGTAGCTATGAGGAATGCAGCATCTCCGGCACTTACGTGTAAGTGTCAAATGCCGTCATCTTGAAATCGTGTCTGCCATTTTTATTTACTGATTCCCGCATCACGAAAAATAAGTATTTTGATTGGTTAAACTCTGATAAGTGCGTGCCACTTTTACCTCGCGATTGTGTTTCTAATATATAGCCTATACTGGCGTGAGTCGTCGTGGCCGAGTGGTTAAGGCGATGGACTAGAAATCCATTGGGATCTTCCCGCGTAGGTTCGAATCCTACCGGCGACGCATTTTTTTTAAAGTTTTATTTGTTTGCTTACCTATCTTCTAGAGTTTTAAAGAGTGACTTTTAAGTAGATTATGAATTTTTATCAACGTGCGTGATGTAAAGTATCCTATAAGGTCAAAATCGCCACAGCTACGCTGAACTTCAAACAATCTTGATGTAGGCTATTACGTTTTGCTGGCTGATATCATGTACAGCCAGCCTACAAAATTCCCATTTAAAGTATTCCCATTTAAAGGAACCCTTTAATCATCTGGATACAAGATTGTTGGGTCTCTAGACTTCAGTGTAAAGGTTTTCCTTTCTTTTCTTTCTTTCAATCTTTCATTTCTTTTCCAAAATCCGCTTTGTAGAATCTTACGTGAGGTCTGCCAGCATGTAACCTAGCTGCATGTAACCCCCTAGATGGTCGTGGGTTTCCCCTGGGCTCTACCCAATTTCCTCCCACCATAATGCTGGCCGCCGTCGTATAAGTGAAATATTCTTGAGTAGGGTGTTTAGTTCCAGTCAAATAAATAAATAAATATAAGTAAAATATATCATACTTGGTACGCTTAACTGATTTATTTATTGTTGGTACTACGTAAAATAAGAAAAACCTCCCATTTCCTCATGGTACTACGAAAAAAATAAACAAACCCTCCCATTTTGTCATTAAACGGAGCACACGTTATAAACTGGGGAAAGACAACTATGATATCACAAGTTGTGTTTTCCTACCCGAACATGTTTTTTATCACCAACTGTCCCTTTAGTCTGTATGCAAAATTAAGGATTATGACAGTAAAATGTACAGGAAAATCGTACATAGTTGAATGAAAAGGCGAAAATTCGTTTAGCAGAAGTATAGGCCTATATACCGCGACCTTGATAATCTGAGGTAAACACGTTCCCTTTTGATATTTTGTGCCGAAAAATGTGTGGGCCTGCCAGTATAGTAATGTTCGAGGAGCAACCAGTGCTCTTCCCAGGTTGTAATCTATGTATACGTGAATAATATCCCGAATAGGATATTGCTAGGCTTCATACGGTACCGTATATATACAGTAAATACACACTCCAAAAAGTCATGCGGGTTCAAATCCAGCTCATGCTGGCTTCCTCTCCGGCCCTAAGTGGTAAGGTCTGCCAGCAGTCTGCGGATAGTCGTGGGTTTTCCCCAGGCGCTGCCTGGATTCCTCCCACCATAATGCTGGCCGCCGTCGTATAAGTGAGTGTTCTTGAGTACGGTGTAAAACACCAATCAAATAAATAAATAAATAAATGCAAACAATCATCCTTTTCGTTCATGACTGCAAATTGCATGGAAGCCCCTATTAAGTTTGGAGCACATGGTTCGTTCAAAGAGAGTTTCTTTATTAAAAGCCATTTTATCAGTCTTCAAATGGAACATTACCGCAAGGAGTTAGATAGCTCTATTATCAACCTGAGTGACTTCAGACGGTAAAGTGCTGGCTTGTTCTAATGTAACAATCAAACTCATGGTCAGTGACGTTGTGCGTAAGTTGGAATCCCGCTCTCGCTGATTCGCTGCGGCCGTGAGTGGACGCAATTTCGACTTAAGTCTAAGGTCGGTTCGGGATCCCGGGGCTTGTTTAGGTAACCTAAACAACAGTCACCCTTCACCCATAAACCTCTCTACCGTCATATAAATGAAAAAAAAATTAGTACGTCTGTAAACGTCAATCAAATAAATAAATAAATAAATGAGCCAAGTATACAAGTGTAGCATGTGGCACTCGCACAAAAAGTGGACCCCCGATCCCGATGCCCAACCCCGATCCCCAGTCCCCGACCCCTTCACTCCTAATACACGAGACTTGTATAATGTTGCCGGATGATCGAGGAATGGTTGTCAATTAAAAAATCTCGAACACAATTCATCTTACTGCAGCAGTGTATTTTACTTTACCTTTCCACAAGTCTTGGATGAAATTTCAGAAGTGACCTCTCTCACATTTTGAACAACGAACTGCAACCAAGTGCTTTTATTGACCATTGGTCATACCAGTTGAGGCTTTTGACAGTCCAAGGCACCCCACACAACACACGATACACCAGTGACGAAACGAAAGCACCTCACTCCTTCCCCACAACTTGTAATAAGACAATACTCAGCTTTCATTTTAACCCACTAACAGGTCAAACCCATTATGTCGGCCCGGCAACTCAAGCATACATACCGCAAGATGTCATTGAGCTAGCTGTTGTCTCATATACCGCTGTATGTTTGGGCCGTGCATTTAAACCTTGCATCAAACACTTAAACTGCTGTGTGCATTTTCTGAGCTCTTGTATCATCTTGTGTTACATTTGGAATGTAAATTCAGCTCTTGATTCATACCGTTCTATACGCTTGGTCTTTCTTTAGATCATGCATAACGCATGTACCGCATTGCCCTGTCGACAGTGTACTGAATCCTTACACACTGCCGTAATACACCTCTGGGATGTTTACTCTGAACTCCCGTCGTGAATTTCGCCCAATCCAGTACCAGATCATTATTAATGCTCCTGGAGTGTAGGCCCTACATTGGACTAGTGTACGTGCATGGCATTCTACGAGAGTGAATGCTGTAAAATCCGTAATATAGTTTAAGTTTGCAGTCAAGTCTCTTATTATGTACAGTACTGCGCATTTCAGGTGCATGTGCACATGTACATTGGACAGTATACCCTATACAATGAGCTTGAAGCATGCATGTCCGCAAACCGCAGATGGTCGATCGTGGACTTTCCATGGGATCTGTCCGCTTTCCTCCCGTTATAATGTTGGCCGCCGTCCTATAAGTCAAATATTCTTGAGTATACGGCGTAAAAACCAATCAAATAAATAAGTAAATTTGGGCATGTAGGCCTACCGTGTGGTAGGCCTACAATCATAGACCCGTTATACTCTCTTACCATGCCATAATAGGCATTTTCCTATGCAATAGCGTTGGGAGGACCGTTTTCTTCACCCACGCCATATGTAGCTAAGGAGATCATGTGATCTCTAGCTTCCGATCCGTCTTACAGAATACCAGTAATGGCGCAGAATAATAAGTACAACACAATGAAAGCTGGTCTCGGCTCAAAAGCAAGTGGCGATTCCATTGGCTGACTAACACGGGAATAGTTAATTCTGCCATCTCAGGGTAAAGTAATTTCCCCCGACTTAATGAATAAATGGGCATTCTGCATTCTTGATAACGGCGTTTCTGATTGGATCACTAACCGATTAAAAAATGTTAATAAATAAGTTCTCCTTTTTGGACAGCCAAAAAATAAGAATTATGTCCATTTTGCGGTTGCGTACTCATCTGCTGATAGTTTAAAAATTTATTCCTGGTACATGGTTCGGTCATAACGGTTTTATTCAAACCGAGTGACATATGAAAACAAAAGATAAGACAATAAGTAATGGGTTGACATTATTTTACTATAAGGTTTTGATTGTGTGATATTTGTCACTGAGGATACAGCGAGCAAACCTGTTTGACATTGTTTTTAGCCATGAGTGTCATAATACTACATGTAAATGTACATATATATAGCACATACGGTATCTATACATGCTCGATGCCAACTACTAATATGCAGGGCTAGTTATACATTTATTTAATCTGTCGTGCATGTGTTGATGAGAAAAAATGCCGAGGAAAATAGTTTCCGCTTGTGATAAGACCAGATGGCAAACCTGAGCACAATGTTCAGAGGAAGTTCTAAGATTCTACTGTAGGAATGGAATAATTGTGCTAAGTTTAGACAGAAATGCGCAACAGGATTAATAATTTGGGCCACTTTTGTGGAAACCTGCGCCGAATGATGACGGTACGAGATAACTTTCATAGTATGCTTGCAGAATTCGTTATCAACAGGCGCCATAATCTGCACCTGCAGCAAGAACTATTTTTGTCGGCATGGTTTCATATGGCATTGAAACGTGCACAAGCCACGTGTGTTTAGCCATAAAAAAATCAGTCATGCACAGAAAAGACAGCGTATACGACATCGTTGTATAATGTATCTGACATGAATTATTTAATACGCTCAAATGTTGATGAGTTTCCCTGATTTGAAATTGACATATCAAGCCAACATTATAAGACATTAAGACCATGAGGGGAGAATTGATCACTTATCTAAGAAGCAGCCAATTAAACAAATTGCCATTATCACCAAGACTTGAATGGTTTCGTAGGTATATAAAGTAACATTGACTAAATGAATTACGTGCAAATGGGTACATACAGTTATACAAAATTATCACCCACATGTAATGTAGCCGGGGGGACTAACGGCAAAGGTAAATTCTGTTCGCCCAGAACAAACCAGCACTGTCTCAATATATATATATATATATATATATATATAAATATATGTATATATATATATATATATATATCCCAAAACGAAATACATTCCCCTTTTTTTAGGCGTGGTGCAACTCACAAACTAGCTGCTTATCTTACGAGGACAACAACATTAGAGCAAATAAAACACTAAAGAAAACTGTAAATCGATCAGTACACAAAACGCATCTGAGTTGTTTTTGGCGCCGAGGTGTCGAACGCGTACGCAGAGTACATAGCCTTACATGCATAACCCACAATGTGACGGAAACCGAACTTGACACAAGTATAAAAGAGTCTTAAAAATAGAAGCCGCATATAAATTCCATGAACTCGTCACAAAAAATTAAGAGCCTTAACAACGAGATATTTCTGATCTCTTTTAAGCAATAACAATTACGTATATATGAACAGAAAAGAAACAACTTTGCAACACCCTGGGTTTTGTATGTACATATATCTCCCTGTGTACTTTAAACTAACAACTATAGAACACATAAAATGTTGGTCAATATTTTTCTAATTAGCATGAGTTTCAGGACGTTCTCAAAAGTGAATAACATCCCTAATAATGTATTCTCTGAACCGTCAACAGTTAAATAGATGACAGAACTTTAACAATAATAATTTAAGCAAAAGTCGCAAGGATCACGAGGCTGTCTTAGACTTATGTCAGACTTATAATTTCAACTTGTGGTACAATTTCTGAACTTATTTATGTCTTACGTATAAACACGTAACACTGTAATATATCTGTAATGGATTTTTTTTGGCGATATTCAGTGCCAAATGAACAAGACACTGTTATATCGAAGCCAAGGATAAATAATGTAACTGTTATTACCAATAGCAGCTTCTCTTCAGTCATGTTTTCACTTAAAAAGGACAATACTAAAATTTCATAATTTAAACTTTCTATATTTACAAATAAATTACGTTACGCATTGGATTTTATTATTTATCCATTTGAATAATATTTCAAGCCCTGTATATTTAAGAGCCTTTCGAAGACGCCGGAAACCTTACAAGATCCCGGAGCAACCCACCGCACCTGGTCAAGTAGCAGACAAACCTCCTAAGGTAAAGCTGCAACTTGGTCCATAGGTCAGCATAATACAACCTTTACCATACATAGATGAACCATGAAATTTCTAAAAGGAAAAATCTAAACAACTTTCATTAACATGCCTGTATGAATTCACAAACGTCGTTAATGGCTATACTTGCGCCATGTATCGATATCTGTCTGTCTACTATAAGAAACCACACTGACAATATAGAGCTATTAGGGTTTTATTGACGTGTCAGCCGATTATCACGTGACGCTTTCAGCGCCAGTGATTGACCAAGTTCATAACGGTTTCAACAACATGGCTACTCGGCGTGAATCCTCCGTCAGTGCCATATCCCCAATGCTGAACTCGGTTTTCAAAACTTTATAGAGTTTTTTTTACATATTGTGTCCTATGTCATTTTTTCTGTGTATATATAGTGGCAGACTTTATGTTCATTTTATATAAGCAGCTGTGACTGTACTATACTACTTCATGTCAAAGCCTCTCAGTATACTTAGTCCTATATAAAACTCATTACATGTAATACCGAACCACCAAAAAATATGTTCAACTCTAAACGGAAAATGTTTGTCCCAGGTTTTATATGCCGCACACTGCTTGCAAAACAAACAAATTACATTACACCAGAATCATCACTCCACTGAGGCAAACACAGAACCAAAACAGAGGAATGAACGGTGAGGTGTTTTTGTTGGCAAGATAAGGCACTTATTTGCGGTAAGAAAACGCCGACAAACAAAACACCCTCTCATTATCAGTCAACACAAACATTTTGTTTTACAGTTATGTGGATATATACATATATAGCTTTAATACACATCGTGCGATTGGTTTAACGCTACTTATATATATTTATCTATTTACAAACAACTTATACCACGTCCACAATCAACAAACACACAACCTCAATTAGTACATTCAGTGAAACGCTACAGGTTTGCATAGTGTCCAAGTATATTAACAATAAAAGGTTGCCGTTCTTCTACAAAATGCGTCTCTAAAATGAAGTCAAAAGGTCATATTAGCAGACCAATCGTGTTTACTTACACACTTCTACACCAACAGTTACCATGTCGTGCATCGAGTGTATCATTTGGTGTTCTATTGACAATTAATCGAGTGAGGACTACAAGTCACTTGTTTCTGGTAGAAACGTTAAAACAAACGCTAATATCCTTTAAAACAAGCCTGAAAAACTTTGCATACATTTCAAATCTGTCTCTTTTTTTAAGTTTGTACTTTCCATGTTTAAAAATTGCCTCAATATAACGGAGTTAATATGGCATAATGACTTTCAGCAGATGATGTTTTCAAAGGACAATCTCATCACAACAGTTTGGCACAGGTATGCGTCGAGAAAATAATAGCGTTTTGTTAAGAATCTGCATCTCGAAACTACAGGGATACAATATAACATGATTCTTAAGCAGCCCAAACTTCTAATGAATATCAACCTGCGGATGGTCGTGGGTTTCCCCGGGTCTGTCCGGTTTCCTCCCACCATAAATATTCTTGAGAACAGCGTAAAGCATCAATCAAATAAACAAATAAATGTAATGAATTTCTAAACTGAACACCTATGAATAGGTGTCATTTGCAAGCAGCGCACCAGTCTTCTGGTTCAGGAATTGTATGATCAAACATTAATCAGTTAATGGGATGATGATGTAGGAAAGTAAGAATTTCCCTACATGTTCCTCAGACAAATGTTACAAAGACAAATCATAAATTATTAGCATTCTGTCAACTGCAAATTAGAAATAGTTGAAGTTATGTTGGGCAAGGTCTTTTTTGAGCCTGCACATGTCAGAGACGAATCATTTCGCAACTATGATGACGACTGACTAGTTAGTGGAGGGTACTGAGTTGATGGAACGATGTATTCTAGAACTAACCAAGCCATATGTTATTATCTCTGCTGTCGGCGCCAGAGTCTTAATGGTCGTACTGAAACATTTCTGTTGGTAACAGCAGAAATGAAAGTACAGTGTTACCTCCCTTTCCATGAGGTAGCTAGAAAAATGTTTATCAATGAGGAATTCATTAGAAAAGCATCAGATTATAGACAAAAGTACATCAGGGTTTATATTAACAGTCTTTACAGTGTGTCTTTTCGTGGGAATGCGCCATCAACATAAGCTATGTACAAGGCTACAAGGGAGTTGAAAAAGACTCGGGTAATATTTACGCGCTGATTTCCACGTGCATTCTGACGTCTTTTTCCCCCCATGGCCACTTGCTTTTACTGATTTTATATTGGTTGAAACTGAATGTTTTAGAGATGTTCAATTTGCAAAAGGAAAACAGCGGAAATAAGAAGTTTATCATGTTAGATACTGTCAGGTGTCACCGTTGAATATGAGATTTTTGCCTTGTATTATTCTCGGTTCAAACATTTTTGAAAGGATTTTCATACTTTGTTGTGAAAAACTCTGGATTAGAACTTCCATCAGACAGACTGTCAGTTGCGTAGCAAGTTGCTTATACCACTACACCACTCGAGTTGGGCTAGAATTTGGTTTTTAGACGTTTTTAAAACAGATGAACATGGTAGGGGTTGAATGCCTAATGACATGTGTTACACGCTTTTGCCACGTCAAAAACATCTGAAAAGGGTCTCCTCCATATTTGGTCAGCCTCATTCTGGGAAGCATGAATTAATTGATGTAAGTAGTGCCGTAGAAAGTTACACGTAAATATCACCCTAGTCTTTACAGCTTCCCAGAGCTGACGTAAAGAAAAGCCCACCATATGTGGCAGGCAAGTATTTGGCACCCATGGATATCACAACAATACAAGAACGAACTGCTTTTTACACAGTCGATCTTAGTACCTTGTAGTCATGCCTTTGTGTCTGTACTCCACCATGTCACTGTCCACATTTTCTTGACCTTGGTGACCTTTGTCTTTGCGACGTTATGCACAACATTCGTGTCAGCTTGCACGCATTATTATAAAAACAAACAGTCAATGCATACATCTCACAAAACCGTTTCTTGGAAATTTTACAACAATCCCTTGTTCTGTTAGCTTTCCCAGAATAACAGGTTCAAATTATTCTTCTGGATACTCTGAATTCACCAACACTTATATTGGAATACTTTTCCATCTATAAATACAACTATAGTTATACCATTAATGACACTATACACAAAACTATTAATGTCAAAAGTCCCCTTCCTTCTCTTCCGGCCCCTCCTTCGACAGCCTCTGCTGAAGATGACGTCCTGTCCATCCAATAGCCGCCTTCCTCTGGTAACGGCGGCTCAGTGTAATATACATTCCCATTGGGTAATCTGGGCTCGTATCTCCGTGTCGTATGAGATCGCGGTGGAATAGGCGGAAGTGTGATACATTCATTTGCAAAGGCATCTGCAAAACAAATTTTTCAGAATAATTCAATTTTACGGATGAATTTTGCTGATTGATCCATTTTTTTAAATTGGAGAGTAAAGGGAAATAATATCATAAACGATATGATAAACAAACCCGTATTGGTATGACAGATCGAGACCATATTTTGAAAAAACAAACAACAATTCACAGAATTACCAACTTTGCTGTCATTGTTACTGAATTATTTCCTCAAAGACAAAAAAGGATATACGATAATCTGTTGAAAAACAAATCTGCAAATTGCACACTGCGTGAAATATTTTTTCTTGTATCAGAGAGAGCCTCCTTTCACATAAATACTGTTCTCAAATTCCATATACATTGAGGACTGTCGATTCTTATTTAATTTTGAACATGTGTATATTACGGTTGATAGGCTGGATTATATAGCCTTATTGTCCTACTTTAACATCATAATTGCTGTGGAAAGTACCAATATGTAAAGAATTTGTTTTAATTTTTACGGTGGCACCTATCTGAGGTTAGATTTTATGTAACAATAAAAGCAAAGAACTTAAGACACTAATATATACCCTAAGATGATGAGCCACAGACTGAAACAACGTTATACATGGGATATGTTATGAATTAATGTTCAGCTATTTGCCAATAAAATGATAACATATATTAGAGTATACGGACCATGATGATCAGTTGTTCTGTTTGTTCAACGTTCGTGATGTTTTATTGTATATATATCAGAAAAGACTTTTTTCAAGATTTGTAATTATATTTTTTTATTAGATTGCGCGTCTCAACGTGGTCAGTGATAGTGATGAAAATGGTACGGTGATGAGATGTATTATTGTTTTGTGATGACAGTGATGATGGTTCTGATTTATTGATTTATTTGATTGATGTTTTACGCTGCACTCAAGAATATTCCACTTATACAACGGCGGGCAGCATTATGGTTGGAGGAAACCGGGCCGAGCCAGGGGGGAATCCCACGATCATTCGAAGGTTGTTGGAAAACCTTCCCACGTACGGCCGGAGATTAAGCCAGCACGAGCTGGATTTGAACTCACAGCTGCCGCATTGGTGAGAGGCTCCTGGGTCGTTGCGTGCTAATCCCTCGGCCACGGGATGATGATTTTGTGATCACAATGATGGTGGTTTGGTGATAACAGTGATGATGGTATGGCGATCATGGTAAGGTAATGACAGTGAGTACTACACTGTATGGAGAAAATGGTTATTATAACGATGACGATGATGATGATAGTTAAGTTCATGGCGGTAATGGTTTGACATCGTGCCTCACCCTCGTGAAGGTACATGGTGGCCAGGGGCCTGCGTGTCACTAGAACGTCCACATCTGTTAGGGAGTTACACTGGGTGGAGTCCAGACGGTAAATAACACGGAATGGCCACGTGGAATCGATGCCTTTGTATGAAGTCACCACCTATAAAATGAAATTCGAGATTAAACATCTTTATGCTACGATCAGATAAATGTGCGGACCGTTTCAGGCGACAAACGCAAAAAAGTCAGAGGAGAGCGTCTTAATCAAAGCATCAAGGACATTCTGATTTTTGGTAACTGGTCACACGTGATCCCTGAAATCAACCCATTCCGCATGCTGAATACCAGGTACTATTTAATTCCTAATGAAGCCAGGGGGTGCTCCATTTCGTGTTGATTTATTTGATTTTCTCAAAATATCGTCCACTGTATAAAAGTGAACGGATAAGGATTACAGTTAGCCTGGTCACGACGTGTGATGTTGTGTCAAAACATAATACCGTGAATCCGCAGGTGGTTGCGGTGCATTTCTAAATGTCAGTTTCTGATTTAGTTTGACAGATTTAAGTAAAGACTAGAACTTGTCCATATATCGTTTTCTTCATCAGATTCTCAGTGTTAGTGTAAAATGTTTATCTGATTGCAGATACTGAATGTTATTTACATAGGAACTGTTGTGATTAAGATATACACCATACAGGGGAAAAACCAGAGTAGCGACGACAGTGTGACAGCTAGCAAATGTTCACACGTAACCAGTGACATACGGCCTCTTATCAGATTACCTCAAGTTTTGATCTAATTATTCATGAAAAAGCTTAAATAGTTTCAAATTACACGCTTCCGAGCCCACCTTTCTAATGGTATATATTATAACGGCCTATATGGAAAGGCAGCACTTTTCGGGAATATCCTCTGTGACCCGGAGTTTATTTACGTTACCAAGCCATCAAAGTAAATGTTTAGCCGACTGATGCACAATCGAATTAGAATCGAAGCTACGGCTTTACTATCCGACTCAGCAAATCTAGGGATTAAATTTTTTTCAGTAGAACTATATCAGTAAGCCATGCAGCTTATATCATAACGCTGGTTGTCTGAATGACGCTCAGAACATTCAAAAGCATAGATAGCTCGGTTAGGCGTATCATTGTGCAATGCCTTCATGGTAGGACATGCAGATCTATCAAGAGCACAAGCTAGAAACCTACAGAGCGTAGCTCTGCCATTGTTCTACCCTGTTCTTAATACTCTCCCATTGTGTTAATGGCCGACAACTGCCGAAGTAATGGACCATAAAGAAAGGTGGACTTACATGTTTTATTTGTTCAGAATTGAGGCCGTTGAAGAGAGGTTAACATCAGTTTTGTTTTGTTTAAAAGCACATCGCGTGTGCTTCGACAATTTCCGTGCGCCTGTTCGGCGATTTCCGTTACACTCACCCAACAGTTAAAGGTGTGGCTGCCATCACGAGATTTAGTGATCAATAAATTTGTGACCATTCCGTCTTTGTCCCGCAGATATGCCAGACAGTCAAACTCTGAAGAGAACAAGAAACAGAAAATTATCAGACATCAAAGAAAATGAAAGGTGTCACGGATATTTTCGTGGAGCAATTAGATCATTTCTGAGTTAAGTTTACAATTATCAATTGACACGCCAACCGACGTTTGCTTTTCTTCGTAATGAAAAGGAGAAACTGTTAAAACAGATTTTCCTGATGCGATGAAAACTATTAATAATGTGTTTCCGGTGTGATAATTCAAAAACGAGCAGGAAAAAATAATACCCCAGTCTGAATGATGATATTCATTTCCTACATTTCGTGTATTTTTTCCACAGAGCTATCTAGTGTTTGACAGCTGGACATGAATTTTTGTTTTTCGATCTTGCAATAATTAATTTAGATTTCAACATGCGTCAAAACACGCCTACAGAATATACCCAGGCGAAGAGCATTAATTTTTACAGACGTGATCATGGCTGACAGCTAACCAATTTCCCGTTGAACCAGTCAGGGTTAATGCTGTACTTCCGGAGGCTCCAAACCCCAATGATAAATTGAGCGGGAGGGAGCAGTCTGCCTCAAGTTGTACAATTATTGGAGATAAGCTATCTTCAGTTTATGTTTATGGGAGCGAGAATCTGTGACCACTTTAGACAGCCTGGATGAGAGAGAAGGAGTTATTCATCGATTCAAAGCTAGTCACGAGCCTCCCTGGCAACCATTTGCACCACCATCACTTACAGCACCGATCGAACACGGATCAAGCTGCGTCTCGCGAACATTCATTCAAGACTCGCCGTATCTAAGTCAAGAGCTCTGTGTGTAATACCCTAGGCCTAACGATTTGGCTAATTTCGTTAATTTGGTAATCGACCGCAAAAGTACCAGTAGAATTGTCCGGTGAGTGACCACCTACTACTGAAGATTTGTCTGGAATTCGACTGTACAGCTGTCCACAACAGATACAGTCACGGACACGCTACTCCATGGTACAGATTGCACTAGAGGCAGGTGCAGAGTGACATGTAAAACTTTAGTGCCGATATTACTACATGTGAGGAAACCTTCCTTACTGATTCGTCAAACTACAAAGCCAATGGCCGTCCATTGGATGCTAGTATGTGAACATTCTTGAATACGGCGTTTAACACCATTGGCATAAATATACCCATGCGCTAATTGCGCTGTAATTTTGTTTCGTATGTAGAAAATACGTGTAGAATATGTTTGTCGGACATTTTTTAATTTGCTGGATTGTCACGCTTGTATTAGGTAAATGAATTTCAAACCAAAACTAAAATGCATTGAAACTTAAAAAGTTAGTGAAGGATGGTATTTTCAGACCAATAAAAGAATTCTAAAATGGTCGTCCATGCACCAAAGTTTTATACCATCGCCTAATGGCTTATAAGTCTTTCAAAGAAATAACAAAACACAGAGGTGAAGCGATGTGGGTGACTTTGCATTGTTAACATCTTAGTTTACAAACAGCATGAAACAGTCAATTCCCACTGATAAGATTCACAAAAAAGAGTATTGTGGGAACGCCAACACAAGATACAGGTGTGAATAAAACCCAAATTTTGAATCGCCTTGTATCTTTTGTTGGAGTTACCACAATACCCTAATTTATAAAACAGTCTAAATGATGACTTTGTGATAATAGTTTTAACTATTAAACCGTAGGGTGCCCGCCAGGCTCTGCCTGGCTTCCTCCCACCATAATGCTGGCCGCAGTCGTATATGTGAAATATTCTCGAGTACAGCGTAAATTACCAAGCAAATAAATAAATAAATAAATTAATCCGTATTTTAATATGGAAGATGGATGCGGCCATTAGCGATCTCAAGCCACACCGGGAATCGAGAACACGAGAGTCGAGATTAACAAGAACACCAGATTATCACAAAACCGCACGATCTTTTAATGAAGAAATCGAATAATTTTTGTTAATCTCAACTCGCTGGTATTAAAAATGCGGCTCAAGAACCCTAGTGTCCGCATCCGCCTTCCGTATTTTAAAACTCCTTTCGGTGCAAATTTGATTCTGTTTTATTTCATTTTTTCAAAATTTTTATATCTTAAATGTTTAATGGTTGATAAAAAAGAGTTATTCTCGCTTCCTTGAAGAAACAACCATAACCCGATAAAGCTTACAGGTCTCTTGCGGACAACTTATCTACCCGTCAAGAATATACATGTATCAGGATCATAACGATGAATGGTGACTATGTTGTCAGCGATATCATCAATATCACCCCGTCTCTGATCCTCCTTGTATAGCCGGGTGATCAGGCCCACGCTATCGCCGAATATGAGCAGTAATAATCTGATATTACATGTAGTCAGATTCTATCGCTGGAATCGCGTATAGTCGTGTCAGTACATCTATTTACATACGGAGATGAAGCGGCAGAGTCTCTACCATGATTATGAAGACCCCTTAATTAACGGGCCTGTCACTAATAAATCCACCTGTCAACTGCGAAATATGCATCATTTGTGCGCATGTGATTATGCCATAATCCCTGCAGCTATAAGCTGCCACGTTGACCTATAGCTCAATAAGTACCGTCTACTCGAATAACCCATCACGATAGGACAGCAAAAGGTATAATTAAAATGATATTAATTACGAGCGACACCTGTGCTGATCGGTTTTATCGTCGATAATCTGTGAGGGGCAGTAACTGCTCTGGGGTTAATCTCTGCTCTGGCCATACTGTCGGCTGGTCGTCACTGGCCAGATGCATCACCAAGAGGCCTACAGTACGATGACCATTTGGGGCTTACATGGTAGTATAGCTTAACATGTATACGATCCTGGCTCCTCGTTTCTATATGTCTTAATTCTTATATATAATTCCGCTTAACCCTGAACTACAGGTTTTGCAAGCATCCATGTTTATTATATCAACATGATGCTTTTAAGAGCAAATGCAATTATAGCGAGACCGAGATAACTATATTTGCATTAGACCTGGAAATTATCCACAGCCTACGAGTTTGAAATTTGAATTGGATGACATTCCTAGAATATCGACTGTCTTCCCTGCATCGGTGAAAACTGGTGACGGCTTTTCTCTCACGTTTTGCAGCTTTACTTACTATATATATATAGAAAGTGGTGTATTACGGTATTTTTGGAAATGGGTCTTGCGATTTTCGGCTTGAAGCGCTCCTTTATGGTTTAAGTGGAATACGAATGTCTGACTTGACGCTCAGCTGATTACATGGTTACCAATCTGAGATGTCTGTGAATATTTTTTTGTCATTTGGCATGTGTAAATAACCTAAATATACACGAAGATAACGCCTCGACACTGAACGACGAAATCTCGGTTTTATTCACTCGATCATAACTATTCTATTCCTTTTAGAATAATTATATATCACATTTTTGTGCTTTACAAAGTTTTTCAGTAGAAGGTTAGAACAAAATCTAGGAAATTGAAGCGCTCATAAAGTGATGAAGCAGGTTTTCTGTGGAATTGTTGATCTGTATTTTTAGATATCTCAGACAACCTTTACCTGTAAATTTATGACCTGAGAAGTGTTAAAAATCGATTTAACCGTACGTATGGTTTTAATCTGGATTTTTTTTTTTTTTTTTTGTTCTTTCTGTTCCGAAATATCACGTCAGTGGTGACATTTGGGATTGCTTGCAAGTATGTGCCATAAACAGAAAATCAAAAGTCACACCCGCGTGTGTTTAGGTGAGTAATTTTGTCATGTTACATAACTGGCAACATCTCTACAACTACACACGATTAGCCGGAGAGGTGGCTGGAACGATGCCAAGTGAGCAGGGTAGTAAAATTAAGTTCGCTTCCATCGCCTGATGAAATAGCCAACTCGGTGTAACAAAGTGCAGACTGGGCTTACTTTAGAGGTGTTAATAATGGCTAGACACACCTCAGCCAAAAAGTAAAACAACTAAAAACACAAAAAACCAAACAAAAAACCGCTTTTCTAAGAATTATGAATGAAATACTAGTAATGCTTATGAATGTGACTAACTATCGACGTGTCCAAATCATTTCAAATCAATCAAGTTCATTCTGTCAAAACCTAAAACAATATCCAATATCAAATTCCCAATGACAAGTTGTACATAACCGGGACGTGTAAGTACCCATGCAAAGTGTTACAGTAAACGTACGTCCCACATGGTAGCCTGTATATACGTGCAATTCCCTTTGACTACTACACAAGGTACCCAATACGTTGTTTTCAGACTAGGCACAGATGATATGCTTGGTAGTGTAGTCTATCGAAATGATTCAAACATAAAAGGTAAAAAACAGTTATAGACGACTTTTCATAAATATTTTGCTCATTCTAGATTATAAAGTAGTTTAGTAAATCATGATTAAAATTTATCACCAATTGATTTTGTGTAACCTAAAATCCATTTAAACTTTACTCTTATCGCATCATTCGATTATATTGAAGAGATCACATATGTACGTTGGCAACGGATTTGACCCCTTGAGTTCAATGAAATCCGTTGTAGTATCTTATGCAATGTAGACTTTTGATGATTTTTGCAAGGATCAATACCTTACCCGGTGGAGTTACATTATTTTTCGTTTTTAAGCACCTCTACAGAAGACAGTGATCTATGTGATATATTCTCTTATACATGGACTTTTCTGCCACATGAAACGTTGAACGTCAGCGGGGCTAAAATCAGAGACACAGGCTTCGGAACATACTCGTTTCACGACTCGCGTCACCAACACTCGACCTTGGGCGACGTCATTTCAACGTAGGGGTGGTTGCCAAAGGTGTTCATCATATTTGTCGATCAAATTAATTAACACAGACGACATTTGTTGGTCTAAAATCAACAACGAAGACTAAATAAAAAAAGTAATTGTTTCTTTTACCTATTGGGGAGGGCAAGGATGGGCAGTTGTTAGACCACATGCTGAATTTGGTGTCGGTGTCACATCTCACTCTATCCCAGTCTGAGATGTACCCGCTACAGTTGTGCCCGTCAAACGTCCCATTGAACGGGATTGTCCCTTCCAAACCACAGTATGTCGGCATAAGGCGTTTTTTACCTACAACAACAAGAGTTAAATTACAAGCAAACTTTTATATAAATATTCTAATAAAACGAAAATCAGGATAAACGGAATGATTGCAATCTTTTTAACTATAGCAAATTTCTTGATGCTATACATATTTTCTTACACGCTACACAGAATGCTTTACAATTTTCAGTCAGGTTGAAAGCCTAATACATAAGTAAAACAGCGCAACAGAAGTTCTTGAAAAGATGAAGTCCTGCAGATACGTACCAACAAGATTTTTAAATGAAAAACTCCTGACACTGTCAAACATTGGCGCACCGTCGTTGCTGAACATACACAGCTGACTAATGTCACGATCCGTCCGCTCACTACGACCTGGAATACAACAGTATGAACGAAACCTTATACGCCAAAAACAAGTAATTCCTATATTTATTTACTTATTTAATTGGCGTTTTACGCCGTGCTCAAGAATATTTCACTTATACGACGGCGGCCAGCATTATGGTGGGAGGAAATTGGGCAGAACCCGGGGGAAACCCACGACCATCCGCAGGTTGCCGGAAGTAATTCCTATATAAACACATTTCTGTTACAGTTTAGAAACGAGCCCTGGTGTTTATTCAGAAAATGAATTATATTTAGTCACATTTGAGACATTTACATAGTAATGTGGAGGTTATTTTCAGTAAACTCAAGCTGTCCAGTAAACATGACTTTGTGTTATTGTTAAGTGTAAAAAGCCGATAAACATGTAAAAATATTCAGTACAGTAAAGATATAACAAAAATGTAAATATAAATGTCACAAAATGACTATGTAAACAAGGCATATATTTACTCTAATAAACAATAAATAAAAACAATAGTCTGTGCTCATCTTCTACACAGTATTGTCGTAACAGGTAACATTCGGTTTTACTTCTTAGAAAATAACGACTCCTGGTATGATGCAATTTTCAAAAACTTTAATTTCTGCATTAATACATTTACATAATATTGTCAACCACTGAACACTGGGTTGTAGAGTTGATTGAAAGTCTTCGAAAATTGCATGTTTATGTAGACTGGAGTGCACTGTGTCCTATAAAGAGAGTTTGCAACAGAAAAAATGTCTCCATTAATATTTGCTCCCATGTTCTCATGCCGCTGCTGGCGTTCACACCGAAATCATGTACAATGTTCTAAAAAGTTTTTAATTTTAAAGCCCTGCTTTATTTACGGTACGAGCTAATTAGTTAAATGTTGGGCAACTTTGAAACGCTTGAGATAAAAGTGGCTCTCCTGTTTAAGCGTGCGGGTAACGCGGATGAGCGCTTATACTGTAAGTAGCTGCATGGTACACGGACTTACCAAGTTTGTACTGCAGTAGGTTCTGGTTGTAGCGCTTCAGTTCTATACAAGTGTACCGTGGAGAGCTGGAAGCAAAGAAATGACGATGAGAAAGGAGGTTGTAAACTTGGCTGACGTGCGTCTTTTAGGTGAGAATAATCAAATAAGTTGATCAGCCGTCTTGAATAATTCATCAGCTTCCGGCACGCACAACCAATTAAGTGGCGCTCATAAAACGAGTCGGACTTCACACAGCCAGTGAGATATAAGAGAGGTCAGAGGTCGCGGCAACATAATAGCAATGTACGCGTTCGTTGTCCTGTTTGGAAATGATTTTTCTACGGGAGTGTTTATGTCAATAGCATACTAAAATTGCGAGAAATGTCACGTTGTGTATTGATCGAAAAAATAACTGTGGTGTCAGTTGGTTTAAACAGTGTAATCGAAAAATGTTCACACAATTCCGAAATGGTTTCGTTTTGTAACTGTACTATACGTTGGCTACATGCGCTATAAATATGTCTGCCATTCTCTGATGGGAAACCACACCCGAGCTTTAACGAAAATGACACACACAGAAAACGTCGTAAGTCGTAGGCTATAACTACGTAAAACGGTAGCGTCATGTCCCTGTGACAATAATTTTTCTAATGAAAATAGCATGGTAAACGTTTATATTCTAAGGTCTTTAGAATTACACAAACTTCCATATTCGGCCAAAACATACACTGCATGTACAGCGGTTTGATAAATCAGTCCCCTGACAATCTTTGGCAACTTGGTGTCGGACTGTAGTTAATGTTTTGTTAAACCTTGACCTTGTAAAAACATTGACGTTCGAGAAACACGTTGGGAACATGATTCAATGCTTGATGAGTTTCTCTGTGCCCAAGCTTAAAACATGCAAGAAAGAACAGATCGTCAACAGCAAGTTCTCTTGCAACATCATTAATCGAAAGCGTTTACCTTTTCACAAACCGATTCGATTTTTTAAATTATTATTGGCAATGCTCATGATACCAATCTTTATATAATCCGGAACTCGTTAAATCAGGTGTTCTTCGCCAAATCCACCATGATGTTGAAATAATATCACTCTGAGGATAACAGGAGGAGTAAAAAGTGGCTGTACTTCTACATTGATGGTCAACCTTCGCGTTAAGACAGATCGATTTTAACCTTGTATTTATACACGACTGTCAGCTGCAAAGGACAGTATAAAGCGATCAAGCCGATATTTTCCTGTATATAATCAACGAAAATTCCATTTACACAATTCCCTGTTTGGTAGTAAAGCAAAGCGCGGTGTCCAGGACACTGCATTTTACAGCGTCGTATAAACGCAGTTTATAACCATCCCCAGCATAAACTAGGAATTAGACTTTATTGCGCGATGTGGATTTCCTCAGACATACGGTTATAAATGTTTTCACATACGTTTACTTACATGTATGTCTGCTATTATATGGAGTAGCAGTTTTGAAACATTCTTTGTTGTATCTCCCTAATAGCTATAGGCCAACTTTACGACTGGTCTGCGTACGATGACAGAGGAAATGATAGGGCCTCTGTCTTCCTTTGTTCCCATCACCGACGACCATTTGTCATTTACTCTTTTAACTTTAAAAGTATAAACATATTGACTTCATAAAATTATTTCAATGTGATCAATATGTTCAGAATAAATTTGTTGTGCTTGGTGCAAAGCCAAGTTATGCTAGGTGATAAGCAATGGTGCTAGGGGGCGGGTAAATTGCTACCATTTATGCAGGTAAATGGACAAGAGGCCGTATTTCACCGGCTATGTGTGACCATTTGCCAGCTATCACACTGTCGTCGCTGTTCTGGCCTTACTGTCTATGCTGTACGTCTTTAGTTATATTGTAGATATAGATTATCCCCACCAGCAAGTTGTAAATAGGACTTTGTTAAAGACTGTAAATACTGGTTCGTTTCTTCTGTTCTGTTTTTCTCTGGTTATTGGTGTTCTTATTTTCGTTTAAAATGAGAAACCGAAAGCTAAAATCTGCGCTCGAGAAACAACGATCATATCAATGGAAAACAAAACTACAGGGTCGTACAATATGTGGCGGTATACTAAATATTTGAACGGGTGCATTGAATTTTACATGAATGGTATGGACGAGAATCACGTTGTATATAAGGCTAGGGTCTTAATGATAGAATTGAACGTGGTTTAAGTCATTAAATACATTTTGTTCAGTAGACCGAATTTTCATACTAATATTAAACATCTGATTTTATGGATAAAAACATCTGTTTTACAGATTTTTTACAGCTTTTAATAAAAAAAAAATGATCCAAACTCACCATCCGTTGTAGAAAACAGAGACAAGTTTGTATTTGTCATCCGTTGGGTGTGGTTCTGCGCATGCGAAGTCTCCCAGGATGGAGAAACTGACATGGGTGGCATTAATTCTCACGTGCTCCACCCGGTCACCATTAAACAGGGTCCAGTCTCCGTAGAACTTCGCGGGGAACACACACACTTGCTTGGTCACAGATCTACGGGCTACACCAGGACAATAGACTTGATCAGTACTCTGCCAACTCAAGTAGATGGCGCTGCGTTGTGAAGGGTCATCTAGAAACCAGAAAGAGCCACAGCGCATGCGTGGTAATGCAGCACTGCTCTCTACGAGTCTGATTCTAAACTACACTTTCAGTCCACAAGCACAAACACAAAGAGTTGTTTTGAAGAGGTAAACATTCTTTGACAAATCACAAGACAACATATACAAGAAGACTCAGGAAGAATGCTATTTTCCCCAAAATGAGAAAACTTGTAAGAAATAAAGCTTAATATTTTAGCGAATTTGAAATCTCTTTTGGAATCATTGGTTCTGTACGAATAATCGTTCAAGAAAATGAAGACATCACCGAAATCTGGTTGAAATAATTGGGGTTGTAATCACAGAAAAAGTTTAAACAAATGTTTGGAAGTCATTATTGTACATTAAAACTTAAGTAATTTAACAAATTCATAAAGTTATGATGATTTAAAACGCAGTCAGCCCATGAGCTGCGAAAATAGCTCCGAATTTGTTCTTTTCAAAATATCCAAAGCAAGCAAAAGCATAAATGGATTCGCCATATGTATGATAACTAAGATTGACGTCTTGAGGTACATTGTTGCCTTGGGAATACACTAATAACTTTCATCTCAAGCAGCCTACTTACTGAGAAAATAATATTGACACATCTCATTTCCCCCTCAAAATGCAGCAATTTCCCTTCTACATAAATTCACACACCATGCGCTACAGTCTTATTTCCAAGAAGAGTTTTTCGTTCTCTAATTAACATTCCAAAGCGTCAGATGAGAGACAGTTTAAGAGAGAAATAAGCCATAGCGTGATTCCATGCGCTTTTCACACTGCCGGATTTGATGGCCATGTGTCGTGCAGTTTGTTAGCTGTGATACAAGTCCATCAGGAAAGACCATTAACTATCATGCGGAGCCCTTCACGGGGAAAAAGGGAGGGGGGAGGAGTGGAGGATTTCTCGTAACAGTAGACAAGGTAACAAAACATAACTGTTTTCAAACAATGGAGGCACAATTAATGATATAATATTAAATACAGGATAAAATCTTTGCACTGTAACACAATTAAATTCATTAAAAATCTCTTCTAATTTGATCAGATGGCTCACTGAAACGTTTTAATGGATGTTGAATTTGAATTGTTAATGCTCAGGATGACTTGTCAAAGCGAAATTTAGCAACACGAACTTCCGGTTTCCACTTAATAACGCAGAGCAAGTATTCAGAGTCTTCATGAAAGAAACACTCTGATTCCTTCTAGACATTTTGTTTTTAAACATTTCACGATATTTTCACAAGAGACGTTGAATAAGTACGTAAAATATATACTATACGCGTGGTACAAGAGGGACAGGTGAACCGGAAATGACACTGATCATGTGAAGGTATCATGGGAAATGGATTGTGAGGAAGAGATTGAGAGACAGTCATGAATGGTGGGATTGTGATTGGTAAAGCCGTGTGAACATTCAGAACAAAGATATCAAGCATTTGTTATAAAGGTGTTTAACTTTCGTAGGCAAAGAAGCAAGAAGCTTGTGTCGTGGCATTCATAGTGCTTATGTCGATTGAGGCAAGATACGCGATAAGCGGTATGGATGTCTTCTGCAAAATCATATACAGTTTCAAGATTATTTTAGCAACAAGGCAATGTACCAAAGCACCAGAAATGTGACACACAAATTCATTATTGCAACGGCGTACAGACTAATTTCAATTAAAATAGCAACACTCAAAATTTAGTATAAACATGTACATCTGTGTTAGTTAATGATTTCTGTTTTTCAAGTAACCTTTTGGATTCAACGTGGACAACATGCTCGTCTCAAAGTATATGTATGAAAACGCAAACTATGCTCTGAAAGAAAGCGGTGCCGATCGTGGATAGCAAACTGGCGTTCAGTATATCGCTAAAGTGCTTTAAACACACAACACCGGGTCACAAAATAGTTGCCAAATGGCTGTTCAATGGTTCGGTTGTTTACACACACCGCAAATGTGTACACGTACACATAAACTTGTATGACCACGTCACGCCATTCATTTGGATTGGTACCTGGCAGAAGTATATGTGCCATATCCGATGATTGGAAGCTGCTGACTACGTGTAGTACTCTTGTCGTGTGTAATGCTGGGCATACCAGACAACAGATGCTTCTGGGGAGAGGTGGCACATACAACGTTATCAGAACGCTTTGGGGAGAGGTGATATATACAACGTTATCAAAACGCTTTTGGGGTGAGGTGATATATACAACGTTATCGCAACGTTGGGTGTTATTACAACGCGTTACATCCAAATACGTCACAATACTGACACCATGAATCGTCACGTTACGTACCACAAAGACCGCAGGATCGTTTGCAGTGGAATGAGTACTTTGATGCATCCTTCGTACACCCTCCTTTTCTGGCAATCTCACGACACCTGGGTCCTTCGTCTTCGCAGTCCCACGGATCTAAGCAGTAAAGCGAGTGTCACTAAGCACACATTTAACACAGATTCAACCGAGATTTTATTTCCGGTTGCACTTTTGCCTTACCACAGCCCTTTAAGTGTAAAATGGAGTCTCGATTTTTTTTCTACTATCAAACAAAGAATGCACAGAAAGATATAATGATGGAGGAAACATATAAATTCCCCAGAAATGTAGACTCAAGTTGATATATAAAAAAATACAATGATAACATAAACATGAGCTATAGGGAGCTGTGGGATAAACACGGTTTATCCCACAGCTAGCTCTATAATCCAAGAAAATAATGACAAAATTACTGAGTAAAAATTGTAGAATTATAACTTTTACCAGAACACAAATGCTTCAAAACAGATTATATATATTATCGTCTTCGTTCTCAAAATCAAGATAAGCATTCTCAAGATATTCAAATTATACCCATGATTTTCTGCAGTCACAGTTCAGCGTTTGACTTCCAACAGACAGAATTCTTAAAAGCAGTCTTGTATTTTTGTCTTGTTTGTAGTCTTTCGACATTCGCACATGTTCTAACATCGCCTATTCGGTATAACACCAAAGTCTGCACATGACGTCAGGAAATTTTGCTATATCTGTGATTGCTAGGCTTTATTTTCAGCATTCAATTGTGACATGAAAGGGCGGTTGAAAGGTTTACAATTTCTAAAACAGGATATAACGGACGTAAACAGAGAAAAATCAGTAAGTACGACATAAAACCCTAGCATACATGTATATACATTCGAATAAACTGGTAACTCCCCATTACCTTGTTTACTTTTTGCGAATATTACCAGTATATCTCTTTAACCTTAGCAATGACTTATGTGGTTAAAACCAGCCCACCATTTCAGTACATAATAGTTGTATTAGAAATTTAGAAAAAAGACCCAAAATACATTCGATATGCATTGACTATCAATTTACCTGTGGGTTTCATATGAAGCTCATAATATTCAATCCCATGGGTTGGGGTGCCTTCCGGCTCCATCGGACAAATAACACTCAGATACAACAAAACTTTGAACTCCCCATCCATCTTCTTGGGAAATCGCTGTTATCAAAAAATAATTAAACAATATTTTTTTTACATTATGTTCTCTAGGACTAACTTGATTAAAAAATATATGCTTACTTTTTTAATCTTCTCAGAAAAAGACATGTAAAAGTTTTGGACTGACTTTGATGATGTATTCTGTATGATTTCGTTGATATTTTACATTATTGTCAGTACACAAATGACAAGAACAGTTCAATGCCTTAACGGGTTCTTGAAATACGCTTCTCAACGTCCCTGTGAACTTTGCCAGAGGGTTATTTCTAATCAAGACGCCGTTGTATAAGCCTTGTGCAGCCTCCGCAGCCATTTTGTCCTCAGTGACCTTTAGTAACTTTGTAAATTGCAACATTTTGCAGTTAGGCCGTATGTCTTTGGTTAAATTATTTACAGCTGGCGAAGACTAGGATGCTTAAAGCGGCATTAGCATACTTTAGAGAGTAGATAAATGTGAAAGTATAAACAATTTGGACGCTTTTTTAATTTCCGGAAATTAGTCCTGTCCCCAGTTGTCAGTTTTATGGACGATTTTAATATAGTTGTAATCTTCACTAGGTAACGTTGACACAAGCATTCCCCACGTTTTATTAGGGAATAAGCATCCTTGTATGGGACACGCGTCTGCCCATGTAGGGAACTGGATTAAAATGTCACATTCCGTTTAGGATTTATAGGGGATTGTTGTAAAGTAAGTTTATGGGAGTATGCTACTCTGAACTGATGCGTATCGATCCGTGACTACAACGCTAAGACGTGAGGACCAAGGGAAAAAAGACACGAAGCTAATCTACGTTATTCGCATCCATCATTGAGCTCCAAGCCAGAAACACAGATACATTGTTAAAGGGGGAATATGCGGAAATTGCGAGAAAAATCTTGAGGGAATGACATTTTAGACACGTGATGCAGCTGTTTATGTCTTAACTTGTAAGGGATGACGTGGGGAGTTGAGCTGATTTGGGTTTGGGAAGAAATGGCGAGGGACAGGCGGGGGAAATTGCCCTGTCAACTGGCCTGATCCGACTCACCAAACAGAACTGAGGCTGATGCTTCCTCACTCCAGCCACCACGTACAGAAAGTCGCCTTGCTCCCAGCTAGACCAGCACCCCAGCCTCTGCCCTGCAAAAACAACCCCGGAAATTAGCTGAGGGAAAAGGCCAAGCAAATGTGCCTGACCAAACCTTGACGAATTACGGTATTAAAAAGACTGTTGTATAGCTGTACCTGTTACTGCCACGTGACTATGCCCACGCATGCCCACTGACCACCGCTTCCGGTTCTAGTCTTACTGCTTGACATTGACAAACCAAAAAGCTGATTTATGATTAATATAACTAGCAAGATCTGTAAGTTTTATCAAAGTATGTTAATTTCACTCTGTCTAAACTGTACAGCGTTTTTTCACGCTAATAAACATACATTTGTTTATTAACAGGTTAATGATGATTTTAAAGTGACTTTAACCCAAAGCGATAAAAAAAATATGAATTTCTGTGCCGGGTGCATCGTACTAAAAACGTTTAAAACTGCGTTATATGTACAGCCCACTTACATGAGGAATAATTATGCAAATGAGATTAAATGAAATCACGTCAAATGAGAAATGTGTAGGATAGAAAAGCAAGACTGAAATGTTTTTACAATGCATATTTACTTGATTGTTGTTAGCGTCATATATTCCAAAAAATTTCTATTATACAATTGCGGACCTTGCATAAAATACTGTACATAATTTTTACAACTTTATTCGTAAAGATACTCAGGGAAGTGTATACTGTTGACTTCCTCGTTAAGTAATTCCGAACACCGTAAGCTTACTCACATTCATTCGTTTTGGAAAATGGGCTACAGCTGCTAGATTTGGGAGCGAAGAAATCCAAACCGTCTCCCATAATGCACTCGGCGTCTAAGCGGGACCGTCGCCATTCCTTAGCACAGATATCCTGGATAGCCAGCAAATTCAGGGAGCATTAGTCACAGACAAATTAGATCATCTGTCCCACACTAGAGCTTCTCATGTGTTATTAATAAAGACATCGTACCACTGGTCGGTAAAATGAATAATAAAGCACCTGATTAAATGTCACAATCATGTATTAACTTAGCCTCTGTATTTCCTAATTCAAAATAAGCAGTACAGGATGTTTCTGTTCCTCCAGAAAAATAAACTAAGTCAGTATAAGCATATTTGCATAAAGAAAATAAAAAGAGGTAGTGTCGACAAAAAATTATAACCTACAGCACTACTCCATCAAAACAACAATATCGAAGTATCTGATATATTACGTTGGAATCGCTTTATATCCAACGGTACGTTTTGAAATCATCTTACTTCCAGTGGCACGAGACACTGTCCAGTAGTGTTCCTTTACAGAAAAACAATTTTCATTTCATAAGTACTTACGTCATTAGTTAACCTGCTTATGGTTCTGAAAGTAAAGCCTCCGGTAACTGGGCACTGACGATGGTCATTCTCGTACGGGGCTGACAGAGAAAAAGACTTGATTAAAGAATGAATAATTTAAAGTCCAATGCGCACAAGCCAAATGCCGTCAGCGAAGTAAGTCAGGCATTAGCCACATTAGGTATCGTCTGACATTTTAATGTTACGACTTAATATCATACGCGCAAATTTTCCCCTAACCCTTGTCTCTGAGGCAACGGTACTTTAGTTTATTCCCAGAAATGTCCTTTTAATGATTAATAGGCCTTCTGGTTCCATCATGCAAACCAACCGCAAATTTGCTTCACAAATGTGTGCTGAGAAAGTACATGCTCTAACCGTAGTCAAGACAGCCAAGACGCCGTGCGAAACGTTTATCATCTAAGCGTCTATGCGTGGTTATTTTCAAGATGAAATATTCGACATGTATAGAATATTACTAAACTTCAGTTTCCGTTGCATAGCTGATAAATTGCAAAATGCCGAATCCGAATAAAATGACGCCATCGCTATCCCCCTATTGTTGTCTTCTTTCTCGAATCCCGTACTATTTATGTATTTAATTGGTGTTTTGAATACGCGATGCTCAAGAACGATTCTCTTCTTTGATTGTCCATGGTCATGTTCGTTGATGGACAAAACCAAACATAACCATGAGTAAACCACATCTCGCCTAGAACGTGACAAACCTGCTTTAATACCTAAGAAGAACAAGCTGTTTTCTCTTAGCGGAAGCTGTCTAGACCACTCGGCCAGCAAGAGCCCAAAAACTACCCCATGTCATTCAAAGAAATCTTGTACCGGTACGTTTAAAAAACTATATGTCGTATCCGAATTCTAACATAGGAAAATATTAGATTACGCTATATTAGATTACATTCTGTTACCATGTTACCATTCTGGTCACGCCGATCATCTGCTAGCTGATTAGTATCATCACCTTGACAGCGAATAGTGAAGCGCAAAAGTTAAGTAGTGAGCAAAGTATCCACAGCTAAGTGCCATAGCAGATGTACTTAAAGCCAATGTGCAATGTTAAAATGTGCAACAGACCATGAAATTCTTTTTGATGCTAGTTATGTGCCAAGGTCTATCTAGGAAGCGGTTTACTTACCGAGCCATGGCCATTCATCCGGTGACAAACCGTCTTCGTCACACAGGTCAGCATCATTGTTATCACTCATTGGACCTGTAAGTAGCAATGGGCATTTAACATAAATGATAAATTTCCTGTTAGCCGAATTACAGAAAACTTTTTCGTAATGGTTTAAGAGCCAGAGTTGTCACGAGTCCATATATCTAAAGAGAGATCTGTAAGAGCCTGTAAAACGAAAGCTTCTTTTTGACAATTGTGTTTGAGTTCCTATAAGTCATTCGCCATTCACATTCAAATGAGATTATTTCCACCGTCTAACAAAAGTGTCATTGACAGATCTAGCCTGGAGTTTTGATACGAGCCACAGGGTACACATCGATAACACGAAGCTGATTTAAACTGATTTCGGACGCCGGCCAACTTCCGCTTTTACTTCGCACCAATGGTTAAGTTTCGTCGCATCGTCTTCTGGTCTCTTTCCTTGTTTTAATCGCCGACTGTCAGCATTTTTTCGATAAGAACTTTTTATGGGGTAAAGTGAACGTCTTAGAAGAACTAATGATGACTTAAACCTTTTACAGCCTTTCGATGATTACGGGATTTTACCGGCAAACACGTAAGGCCATTACCCGGTCGTGATTCGAAGGTCGTTACCGAAATGTCCTTGATTGCTACGTTTTCCGCTGTTTAAAGCTGATATGGTAATTGATGAGTTGGGAAGATAATAGTACTCTGTCAGCTGATATCAGTACTCAGTGACTTCCTTTAATTTGTTAACTGCTACTTCCGATAGGTTGCACACATTTTTATCAAATGAAGCGAGTATGAATTTCAGCAGCGATGAGGTTTTTTCAGTCTGTTTCCAGATTGTGTCAAAGACGTTGGAATATAAGTAACAGTACGCATAAAAAACGAGCGCGTCAGCGCAAAAATTTTCCCACTTAACGCGCAAAACTTAGTTTCTAGCGGCTAAGAAGACCTGCAGGTAGGTATATATATACAGTTTCTCCTGCAGAGCGCGGAAACACCGTTACACTAAGGCAGCCCACAATAATCTGTTACGTTTTTGACTGTGGCCTCTACATTCAGTGATCCATTCATTGTTTATATTAACAGAATAAAAAAATTATGCTTGGCCTATCGATTGATTGGTTTTTTTAACTATGACTAACAGAACTGCATGATTTGTTCTACGGCTAGTAATACTGCATCATGGTTCTAGACTTCTAATGTCACTCGATCTTGACGAATGTGCTGGCTCTGATCCGGCTTTTTCTATCAATAAAGTCCCTTAGCCAATAAGGTCGCATACACAGCCCACTTCCCGCTGGTCAGATGTACATGTGCCTGGCATGCTGCTGTGGTTTACATGGCGAGGTGCGATGGTTTGGTAAGGTGCGGTTTACGCGTCCATGTGCTGTAATTTAGCTAGTGAAGTGCGATGGTTTACCTAGTCCTGGCGAGGTGCGGTAGTTTACCTGGTGAGGTACGGTGGTTTACCTGTTGAGGTGTGTTTGTTTACCTGGAGAAGTGTGTTGAAATATTCTTGACTAAGACACAAAAATACCAATCGAATAAATATTTATTTATTTATTTGATTGGTGTTTTACGCCGTACTCAAGAATATTTCATACGACGGCGGCCAGCATTATGGTGGGAGGAAACTGCGCAGATCCGACGACCATCCGCAGGTTGCTGAAAGATCTCCCCATGTACGGTCGGAGAGGAAGCCAGTATAAGCTGGACTGAACTCACGGCGAACGCCCAATCGTATAAATAAATAATTTACATACTGGCTTATTTACTCATTGAATACGCCATTCATGTTTCAATGATTGGTCTGCCTTTTTATTTGTACCATGGCACTTATTTGAGACGAATCAATGAAATAGTGATAAAGTCAGGCCAGGGATGATACTTAGTGCTGAACGACCACACTGTTCTCCGCAAGCCCCTTCTTGGGGACCCACCCGCCTGGAGCGACACTAGTTTTGATACGACATATCTGTTGTAAAGACTTGGCAAAACAGAAACAGCAGATACGTATACGATGTTCAAGATGTTCTGTAGTCCAGTTGATCCAGACAGAACCCCGTCCCCATCGGCCATTCGGTTAGTAACAGACACGGGCAAAAATTAGCTGCCACAGACGGTGTCAATGAGGCATGAGACAAAATTTGGCGCTACACGAACGCGTTCTTGGCAAAGTGAATATACGCCTCAGTTAGAAATGCATGGCAGGCGGCCAAAAATTTTAAGTCTAGAGAATTTGCGGGTGGGACTCGTACATAAAAGGGGTGGCCGCATCCGGTTAGTGATTTACTACATAAAGGATGCATAAAAACATACACGTGTGCCCGGCGTCTGAAGTTCGGGATAAGTCCCACGGTAGCGGGACCTTGACGGGTACGGCCGCCAAAACTGGTTAGAAGGAGACGAAGGCGTGCAGAGCTTGGGACCGGAGTGGCCAGCTCAGACACGTACATCTTCAGGGCTAGCACCGCCAGACGCGCGAGCCACAGGTCATCCGCTCATAGCAAGCATTGAAAACTTTTATCGAATTAGGAGGGTACTTTAACCTCCTGTGGCAGCGAGCATCATCCTTGACCGGGAATCGATGGCCCCAGGCCTTTCATCACGACGGACATACTGTTAATCTGAAAATTAACCAAGCCTGTAACAATGACCGTCCATCCACTCTTACCCTTTCGGATATCGAGCCAAGCTCTTACACCATGCTAAGTACCCGAAGTAGTGAGGCAATGTCCCAGTTTCATATTGATGTAATAAACTAGATAAATGACTGGCCCATTAGCGCAAGACTCCTTCAGGTGAATATGTCGTAATGACTACTTTTGTTCGCTACACTTACGTGTATTCTATAACAAAGAGCGAGACTGAAAAACCACACAAAGCACCACTTCCTAAACTGGGTACGCGCAATATTTTGATGCTTAACTCCTGCAACTTACACATTCGACCACATCGTCGCTTTGTCACATAGTGTCCCACTTTAACCGTATAAGAGGTGTGTCAGAAAAAGTCTCAGTTTAGGTCATCTGATATGGTATTTGACGAATATTGCTTAAAAGTGTTTTCCAAAGAATTTCGAAAGCTCTCCTTTCAAGTAACATTTTCTTATAAATTATCGCTTAACCGAAACATTTTGGGCCTTTGACTTGTATTCAGGACGATTGACGGTTAACCAACTCTATTTCAAGATTAGCCATGTTCCTGGGACAGCTGTACGAGGAATCAAATAATTTTTGACGTCACAGTAGCAGTTGAAGTCTTTGTTCACCATTGTATTTACTTGTATATTTTAACTATTAAAATAGTATTTAATCCCCACCAATTGTTATGCTTTCCTCCATTTACAACCCCTTCGAGTCGTATTTCAAAGTAACTACGAAAAGGATTATAGGACCAGTTTTACACACACAGTATGGACCTTCTTGAAGAGCCATGAGGCATCTTTCACAAAAAGTCGTGGAACATTTAGTTTTGCTTAAATTTTCTCGAAAATCACGTCGATTTGTGACATTATATAACACAGGGAACGTCATTTCCCAAGAAAGGCAAGACGAAAAGTTGTTAATCCATTTTGTGTTCGTCATCCTGTGATTGCTCAATTAAAGCCATGTATAATCACTCATTAGTAATAATATTTAATTTGAAATTCAACATTCTTGTTCTCGGTGTCATTCCGCCAACCCATAACTTACACTCACTCCCTTCTGAATAAGGTGGATGTAGCAAGATAAATCACCTTTTTTTCTTGCTAAATCCAATGCTTTTACGGCCATAAATCGGGATTTAATTGTAACAGCCCCAACAAAAATTAAACAGTTCAGAGGATTATCTAAAACAATTACCGCCACATAAAATAACGGCAGACGACCTGGGCACCGAATCACGTGACTGTTAATGGGGTTGCTGACCGCGAAGTCGTGAATAATAACTGTAAGTGCTAGGGAAAAAAACGTGCAAGAGGCTTCAGTTTGTTATTTAAAAATACATGCGATTAGGAAGGATTAGTACTAATTTCCTGTGAATAATTCATTGAATGATCTTGAAATCAGTTATAGGAACGATAGCCAACAAAAAAGGACGACATGTGAACATGTGACGATTTGAAGGCAGGAGGGCAATGTGGAATGATGAGAAAGGACAACACACTGGGGCTCAAATATCCCACTATCCCTTATTATGGAGCAGCCATACATAAAAATACTCAAGGCAACAGCGTTGTTACTTATCTAAGAACATTTTTATCAATGTTGGACTTACAGAAACCACGACATGAAATAGAATTATACTCACTTAGTTTTACTCTGTGGGTAGTTATACATGTATCAAAGAGAAGCTTTCTGGCGAACAATTCTCTGCCCAACATATAGCTTATAGCATAAAACATAATGAAGTAAATGGTTTTAAATTGAGTTTACGTTCAATCTGGAACGCAGTTGACACTGGATGTGATAATGATGCACGGTGCCGAAAATAAATTCCATTATTGTTTGAATACGCAAATACGCAAGTGTTTCAAGCGGAAGAAGTTGTGACGGAGAAACATTTGGTATCCCGTCACATGCTTACAGAATACAGCGTGCCTTCATAGTTTGACCATGAGATGTTTTTTTGTTTTGTTTTTTACCAACATGTATTCATTCACAGGATATTTCGCTTATACGACAGCAGTCAGGTTTATTCGTGGATGTGGAATCTGAAAATAGCCCGATGAAAACCATAGAGCGTCTTTGAGTTCCGGATAAAAGAATAACCCGGGCCGGAACCAAAGTGGGGTGGATTCGAACTAGCATCTTATTATTCCGTAGTATGCAGTGATGGATTAGCCACGATGCTCTTACACCCAATAATGGCATTACTTTTATGCAAAAGCATGGAATACATCAAATTACAGCCACACAAGCAAGAAAAATGAAAGTCAAGCACCCAGCTAAAAATACATTCACTTTCAGGTAAATGTTATAACAAATGGCTTAACTTCAGTATTATCTTCAACATTTACATATTCTTTGTTAATTTATAAATAGTATCTCCATTATCCTGATACATTTTGGCATGAAAGTATGTTAAAATAAGATATATCTTTGAAGAATTCATCAAAGAAGTCTTAGAAAAGCAAAACATTTATTGGAAGCTATTGTTTGTGTAAGAAAAGGAATCCGAAAATAGAACGATGAAAACTACACAGCGTTCAATAAAGTGAACTCACCATCTTTAACTTGGAGAACGTTGGCGCCTCGTCTGATGAACTCCATACAGGTATATCTCGGCTTTCTGCGAAAAACAGGGGAACAGAAATATTTAAAAAATGCTTTTCAAGAAAACACACAATTGGGCAGAATGAAGACATAAGAATCGACGTAGATTAAGTTAGACATTCTTTTTGCAGCTGTTGGCAAACCTTCGTTTTAGTTTATTTTATATTAATGGAATTTGTTTGGTTTATTTGATTAATGTTTGACGCCGTGCTAAATAATATTTCATTTATACGACGGCGGCCAATGCTATGGTGGGAGGAAACAAGGGTAACCCCACTATCATTCAGTATATTTTATACATCTGGAATTTGTATCCAGTGAGTGTTCAGATTCCAGTCACCTCAAATATTTATTTATTTGACTGAACTTTGACGCCGTGACAAAGAATAAAAGTATTAACGTTAATAGGGATTGAGACCACTGTGGGTTTCGAACCAGCGTCCTCAGAGTCAGGAACAAAATCGCCAGCTTTCCATGTTAACCGTCCAGACAACTCGACCAACACTAGGCCTTCAACAAAAAGAAAAGGTAGCTGACCGGTAGACTTAACATTTTTTGACCGGTAGACTTCTATTTTTGTGAAAGGCCTGTTGGTCGAGTGTATTGCTGGCGATTCGGTGCCTGACTCTGAGGACGCTGGCTCGAAACCCACAGTGGTCTCAGCCAATTTTCAGCACTAGAATCTGTGCTATATTCAGAAAGTGTAATCCTTATTAACGATAATACTGTTAGTTAATCCACTATCTAAAACGACATCAAAACGACGGAGGCCAATGCTATGGTGGGAGGAAACAAGACTAACCCCACGATCATTCAGTATATTTTATTTGTATGGAATTTGTATCCAGTGAGTGTTCAGATTCCACTCACCTCAAATATTTATTTACTTGTTTATTTATTTTATTTATTTAATTGATGTTTAACGCAGTGCTCAAGAATTTTTACTTATATGACAGGGATCAGATTTATGGATGAAGGAAACGGACGAAAGAAAATACCGGGAGTAAACAACCGAGCTTTACCCAAATATAGATCGGTCACATTTATAGATGCACAAATATCTGGATTTAAAAGAAAATATATTAATCTATTTCTGATAACACCGTTTTCGTCACCCTTTCCTTTTCGTATGCGATATACCTAGAACGAAAAGCAGCTTACAGTATGGGATACATGTATTCAACATTTACGACAGTGAAACATTAGATAACTTGATTACTTGCGCTTTTATTAAGTGTCCACTCAGACAAAGTCTGTAAGTTATGATTAGTAAGCCTGTAATTTGATAAAAGCTTTATCATATCTGTTTCCAGGTTGAATAGCTTAAATATTATGATATTATCAATGTGGTAAGGGGCTGCTTGTCATGTCTGCCAAGTCGGTTGGCTTTATGCTCCTTGACTTTCCTTCTGCCGATGTAATCAATTGTTCTTGGGTCGGACAGGACCAATAACTCCTCAACCACCAAGCTCTGGTCTAATTGATAAATGCACATGTCTGAGGAGTCGAGAAAGTAACTGGCAGGTGGCCTGACCTCTGGCCATCTGGTTTCTACTTTGGGGTCAAGAGTACAAAATGGTGCCATATTATGTTACCAAAACATAAGACAGTGCCACGTACCGTGTGACATTGTTACGGAGGCAAAGCAGTGTGTAAAAAGGTACAATAAATATAACAGATCACAAATGTTTTCTTGTAAATGCATCTATTTATATTTTTGTATGCTCGTATTTTGTCTATGGTAAATGACACATTGAAATGAAATACACTAATTTAGATCATGAAACACTGAAGGAGAAAGGAAACCGCAAAAATATATTCGTAAATAACTGCTGACAGATTATTTTCTCAATGTGCCTACTTTTCCACATATATCTGCTTATATCGTCAACGAAATTGGCATCTTGTAATATACGACTAAGTTATAAAACAGTTCATTCAACTTTTAAACCAAGTATCACGGATATTGATTTTAACAGCTGTCTTCAGCTTGTCTTAAAACACATTCACCAATCTTCGTTATTTCTACAGTTCATAAAATACAGTTCATAACTACAAGATTTTTGTAACAAGTTTCACATTTCACAATGCTCCAATGATCTGTGGCATAATCGTACATACTTTGTGTTCGTTCTTAGTGAAGACAATGTCGTTAGATATTCTTGGCAATGGTGAAGGTTTTTGAACCCTTGGGGCCTCCATGCGTTAGCGTGCTAGAGCGGCAGAATGATCCAGTCGCCTCTCACAATGCGGTCTCTATGAATTCGTCCAGGTCATGCCGCCTTCCTTTGCCATCGTACGTGGCAAGGTCTGCGATCAGCCTGCTGATGATTGTGGGATTGTGGGGTCGTACAAGTGAAATATTCTTCAGAACGGCGTAAAGCACTAATCAAAAAAATCAATGGTTTTAAACACTGAATAAACCTCTTGTTTGAACAGATAAGTAGAGAAGATCTAAGAAGATAACGTCAAGGAAAACTCATACTTCCCAATGCAAACATCACGAATCTAGCGCTACATCAATTTGACATAGCAAGCAGGAAACAGTTTTAAACAAAGCTTAAGGCAATCCAAAGTGATATATAACACATCTTGGATATCAGTATGCTGTGTACGAAGACATGGACAACTCGGTTAGTTACCATGACAGGCGCGGTTAAACATAGAGCTATTGCATTAGTTTTCTTAGATTTATTTGATTGGTTAATTTATTTATTTGATTGGTGTTTTACGCCGTACTCAAGAATATTTCACTTATACGACGGCGGCCAGCATTAGGGTGGGTGGAAACCGGGCAGAGCCCGGGGGAAACCCACGACCATCCGCAGGTTGCTGACAGACCTTCCCACTTACCGCCGGAGAGGAAGCCAGCATGAGCTGGACTTGAACTCACAGCGACCGCATTGGTGAGAGGCTCCTGGGTCATTACGCTGCGCTAGCGCGCTAACCGACTGAGCCACGGAGGACCCCTATTTGATTGGTGTTTTACCCCGAACTCAAGAATATTTCACTTATAGGACGGCGGCCAGCATTATGGTGGGTGGAAACCGGGCAGAAAGAATTTGAAACTAATATCGAGGCTTCTTATGAAGAGTATGTTCTTTTTGTTGCCTCCGTGATTAACAAACAGTTGAATGCCTCATGGTCCTGCACCATGCCGAACAAATTTCATGGTAAATTTCCATAGAAGCGGTTTTAAAAAATGCTGTTTCAACACTGCAAACAACTCCTTAGTACACTTTTCTTTTTTAAAAAAGCAGATTAACAAACTGTAAAAATCTAGCGGTGTATATAAATACATATACTGAATGTTTATGAAGCCTTTTTTTGACCAATGGTTGCTTTACTCTCTACGTGAAATACAGAAAAAACAAACCACATATGATCCCCTACCCCCTTCATTCCTTTCCGCCAAGAAGTGCTTGGCTAATTCCCATGTGACCTGGGGGAATAAAAGCAACCAGTTGCACATTTAATAGCGCGAGAAATTCATTTAAGTAATGCAATTAGGTTATTCACCTCGATATATATCCCCCTGGATGCTCAATTTCACGATGTAACCATCCGTTTTTGTCTCCGCTCGAATCTTACGACATTCATAAACCTTGCTTTCGTAAGACTTAAAGTCATTTAATGGAGCTGCATAAAAAATTATACAAAATAATAGAGATTCAAAGCAAGAAATAACAGCACTCGAAAGGCAAAAGAAGCTGTAGACCATAAAGATCCGGCTAATTTGGCTCCACTCGTGTTGGCTACAGCTTACTTACAGCTTAAAGCAATACTGTCCTCGCGAGGGTAGAGCTTCGCTTCCAATCATAACGGCAAGGAGAAATAATCACTTATGGAAATTGTAAATAATAGCCGGCGCGTAGGAAGACATGGCGCGGATGTTTAACGCGTTATCAGTCTTATTTAAGAGGTGAAGCACTTTAGTCTCGAGAGATTTCGTTGTTCACGTTGTGACGAGACTTCACAGAAGTAACACTGACAGACGGGAAAAAATATTTCCCAGAAGGCTAAAGGAAACATGGGCTCTAGTTTAAATTCAGTGGTATCGTGACCGGCTAACGTTTACGACTGAGCCTTAATGGTTGGTGGACCTTTGACTATGTATGGAAATTTTACACCTTCACTTGAATTCTGATGAAACGCGACAGCTTTCCACCGTTACAAATAAACTTTTTACCATTATTACCATAAATATTCATTATCAATAAAGGTTTGTAAATGTTTATAATCTGACATGCGACATAACGAAGGAGAACATCAGAAATATAATTCAACATGGGATTGCGAAATGATTGGTGTTTTAAATAACAAAATTTGTACAATACAAAAATATCATATTTACATATATGGTGAAAGTAAATCTGATTAGTCTAAATTCACATAAAGGCATCAGTCGTAACGGAGCAGCGACAATTAAAAATCAGTTTTTGAATTTTAGTACCCATAATTTTATTGTATTTATTTCTTTATCAAGAGTAGGTTCTTTTTGTTGCCTCCATTGTTAACAAAGACCGATGATGTGATGATGTGAGAATGTGATCAAATATCAACTACCCCCACAGTCAAATGTGCTTTGCTTTAACTCACTGTGTTACTGTCTTTTGAGTATGAGCGTGTGTGATTTAAATATAAGATTGACTTTAGCCTGCTCTCTAGTGACGTGATTCATACAGATCTCCCTTTAGTTTCCCTCACAACTGTTGCTGGCCTTAAGTATTATGTTCCTATAGGAGGTATGGCAAAAGTACAGTAAAGCTGACGAACAACACGTCAAGGTATTGCTTTCAGTAAGTTTACGTAGAAATAAAAGTGAGATACCTAAGTGTTTAAAATTGGTGCATAAAGGGCGATTGGCTGATTGGTCAGTTTCTTGGAGGTGGTCAGTTTCTTTGCAAGTGGAAGTCAGAGCGCCCGGACTAGCAAACTAGCAACCCCCGGCTGATAACAGACAAAACATTCCTGATACAGCCAAACGTACTGATTTCATGCTCAGAATGAGCTCAATGCGTACATAAGTAAATAATCTTGAATGAATAATCTCAGATCACCCAGACCGTCCACTGCCATCAAGAACGAAATCCCACTTTATAGTTGAAGTGGTGTCTATAGGGTGACATCTACACATTACAATGTAGAATATGGCACCATAGGGTACTAGTTTGAGTCTGGGGCATAACTTTGGACCAGCGTTACTATAATGATGTGTTTCACAGTGATGATATGCCCATGAAACTCTCCAGCATCTCCGGCAGACAGCAACGTGTAAAGCTTCCAGGCGTTGGTATAGGATTTATTGCTAAACCTCGAGAGAGAGAGATCGAGATCGAGAGAGATCGAGATCGAGAGAGAGGGAGATCGAGATCGAGATCGAGAGAGAGGGAGATCGAGATCGAGATCGAGAGAGAGGGAGATCGAGATCGAGAGAGAGAGAGAGAGAGAGAGAGAGAGAGAGAGAGATGAGATGAGAGAGAGAGAGAGAGAGAGAGAGAGAGAGAGAGAGAGAGAGAGAGAGAGAGAGAGAGAGAGAGAGAGAGAGAGATGAGATGAGATAACTCATATAAACCAACCTTGTTCTCTTACACTCATAACCCCACCCTCAACCCTTCAATACCCCAGGCTAACGACCCATGTACGCAATATACTGTGGGAGAGATTAGGAAAATCAGGATGAATTTCAAGATATCAATCATTATCAATCTAAGTTTTCACCGATGCAAATGTGATTTCACATGAACGTTTCCTGGGCATACGGACACTCCATCTTTCAATGCGCTGACACTACTTTTACGCATCAATTGCAAAACTTGACTTTTCCTTTTATTCTGCGCTCGACGGTGAAAAGTTTCTCAAACGACTGCCATTGTGTTTGGGACCGGAGTTAGAATTCTTCGCGGTTCGTGTGCCGAGAAAATCTTTTTGCGGCGTTTGGTGGCAAAAAGGCAGATGTTGCATTTGGTCTGCAGGAGGCAATTACATCATTTATTGGTGAAAGGCAACTTGACTGTGATCGTGATTAATGGGACTAAGGCTAATTTAGCCGGGTATTCATCCGTACAGGGTGACCCACACTTAAGTACCCTGATGATCACATGACAGCAACTGCCACCTAGCGGCAGAACATCTGCTTCACTCAACTGACATGATAACGACGCCAATGTCAGATTCCCCTCTTCATTGATCAGGCACCATCGATAAGCCACAAATAAACAGAATGACAACTGCACTCATGCACAGAAGTTGGGTTCTCCTACTAAGTGTAAATGGAAGCTAGTGCAGATTTGATCGCTCGGCTGATTGTGCTGAGAGTCACTATCTGTCAAGCAACATAAGATTTAAGTGTTAAATTGCACTCATATTATGGTTCGTACATTGTCCTGCAGTAAGGAATCGGTGTACAAATTTTAATCTCTCCAGAGAGCATTTTCATTTTAGCTGTGTTTGAAGTTTTGACACCAAGTAAAGTGAACACAAATAAACACACTAATAAACCATGTAACGGAAGTGATCTTTGAAATACTTTTTCCAATAAAACATTATGGTTTATTTTTTCACCACAGGTTATATTCGTTCAATCAAAAATTGTATAGGTATACATGAGTGTATTTGCTCGTGTAGACTGACTAGTCTTTCACTTTTTCACACTGTACTATAGTGTACTGCACTGTGCTGTGGTGTGGTACGACTATCCTGTGCTGTACTGTGTTGTGCTGTGCTATGATTGTACTGTGCTGTGCTATGATTGTACTGTGTTGTACTGTGCTGTGCTTTGAGTGTGCTGTGCTGTGCTGTACAATACTGTGCTGTGCTATGACTGTGCTGTGCTGTACTGTGCTGTGCTATGAATGTGCTGTGCAGTACTGCACTGTACTGTCAAGACAGCATTTCTTTGCGCAGTATTATAATTTGCTATATTTGAACGCCCTACTAAAAACTCTCTAGTGCTCAAGTTTATCGGTGGAACAGCCATTGTGCCTTCACCATGGTTCTTGCCAAACTCCTGAATCAAAAGCCCCAGTGGAATTCACGAGGGCTGGGTACACTTTCACAAAACTTCATGAATAATTTTAATAATATTCCTTGTAAATTACCCCGCCAAGTGCTGCGTTAAAAGTAAAGACAACAACAAAAATAACAATATATATTCAACCATTTCGTTCTGACTATAAATCACCTTTTAATCCGGAATTCTTACTCGACCATAGGATACGCCATGTTAGAGAAACAGAAAACACAGTGTCGCATAACTTGTACCTCAAGGCCATATAGCTATAGCTGCGTTGTCAGGTAATATTTGGGTTTGAATTCTCATTACATTTGTCAGTATACTGCCATATCCTATTAAAGTCTTTTTCAGGCCTTTAAAAATGGCATCATAAATTTAGGCCTTCTAATTATTTACTTGAGTTGTGTTAGCTGCTAAGGTTTTCGATTACGGAGGAGTTCTTCCCACACCACACCACCCCCACCACCATTCCCACCCTCGGAAATTCTTCTTAACATATTGCTGAACACTGATGCATTGAACTCTCGTCAGGGCTCGGGTCACCGTGATGAGGATATCCCAAAGATAACACCTCTATCTTTAACTGAGTGCACTAAGATCAACTTCCGCTATTAGGTTTTTTTGAAGCCTTCAGAAGCACTTATATTTCTACAATAGAGATAGGGCAATTGGCAGACGCCTGCACAGTGATCGAGTCTAAATTGATAAACGCAGTTGGTTCATGCAGTAGTCGTCTAAAACTCATCAAGGACTGAAATGTTTGCAAAATACCTCGCAACAAACTAGATTAGCTCATGATTGCATCTTTCTTATTGAATTAAGCTACAATCGACCTTCATTTGAAATTGCTTTTCGTCAAGGGAAGGAATAGGCTTATTTTCTTCTCTTATTCTTACCACTGGAGTTCGTAGCCTTTTTTAGAAGTAATTTTACTTTTATTTCTTAAAAGCAGGCAGATAATGAGGTTAGTGGTGAGTACATGTTGGTAGTCAGTACTTTACGCGATCTCGTCTGGATAGCTTGAGACGGGACAGCCACAAGGGCATGACCGTGACTGCAAGCATGACGCGGCCGTGGCACCAAGCCTCTGGCTGTATGGCAGGAAACACGACAGGATGATAGCTACAATAGGACAAAGGCAATCGCCAAGATCCCCGCTCTAAGAGCACTCAGGACGAGCAAGAGGACTATAGCCTCAAAATGGTAGTATACTGAGCGCGCTGATAAGATCACAGAAATTGGTCCAAGATTGGATAACGGAGAACTTCAGTGTGGATATGCCTTCAACAAAATAAAAAAAGTCACTGTGCTAGTCAGTTCACTTTACTGACTGGTAGATCAGGTTAGTCAGAATAGCGTGCACAGGTGACTTCCTGACAACTTAATTCAGTAGGTTCGCCGTCAGCAAGATACCAAAACATGGTAACTTCTGTAGATCCACAGCATACAGTGTTTTCTAATATAATTGAGACGTGCAGAATAAAGAGCTGAAAACGGAGCAACGACGACAGTGTGATAGCTGGCAAATGGTCACACGTAACCAAATTGTCAATTTACCTCAGTTAGGATTTGATACTAACTGTTTATGTAAATACATGAAAAACTAGCAAATTACACGCGCTCTAGGGTTCCCGAACGAAAATGTTGGGTAAATACCCTGGGTAAACAGTTTATACATTCTACACAGAGAGAAAAGTTTGGATCAAATCACTATCGATGAGTTACCGTTATGCAATTGTGTTCTTTCAACTCAGTCATATTACCAGATCAGCTTAGTGATGATGTTCAGCCAGTTATGTTGTTGAGTCAATCGGTTAGTCGGAAAACTCATGTTGTTGAGTCAATCGGTTAGTCGGAAACCTCATGTTGCTGAGTCAATCGGTTAGTCGGAAAACTCAAGGGAGTCTTTATGAGTTCGTTGACCCAAACTTTTCTCTAAGTGTACCTCGAATCTGTAACCTACATGTCCACAAAAGGTCAGTCAGGTCAGCTTACTGTTCCCGTGGATTCATTAAATGTTTGACCACGGAAGTTCATCATTCCAAAAGTCATGTTTGCTCACATGTTCCGTAAACAACCTATGCAGAACCCTACTCAGAGAAACACATACAAAACATACACATACGTACCATTAAGCAATATTTTACTTGTAAGATGGCAACCTGAAGAAGTGTGTAGAAAAACGAAATTCACGACTTTGTAGAACAACTTTGTATTTATTTTGATTGGCGTTTAACGCCGTAGGCAAGAAATTTTCATCGTCAAAAAAACTACCGTCAGGTTTATGGGTAGAGGTTTATGAGTGTCGTTATACCATGTATAACGCAAAATTCTGTTGTAAAGTGTGTTATTTCTATAAAATCGCACTACCATTTTTATCGCAAACAAGATTTAAAAACATAAAAGGCATCTTTAATCGGCATTTTAACATGCAAACCTTAAAACATTTCACTCAACAGGTTTCCCTATATGCGAACATTCAACACTTATATTCTATATATGATGTCAAAACCAGCTTCAAATGTTAAAAATAACTTTTTGACATGAATATAACGAATCTTAGTATTAGAAAATATCACCTCTAGCATTATCTCAGTGACACTTATAATCCAAGAACGCATCCGCCTCTTGGCAAATCAATATTACAAGGAAGTTAATTGGCGAGACGTTAATTAGTACTCTGTAATATTTCTGTTCACATTGTATGCTGAACACTGATATTTACTTGCCGTCGTATAAGCTTTAGTGTCTTAGAAAATCAACATGCCACTTAGAAAATTAGCTTTTACAAGGTCACATGAAGGTGATTGTGTGAATACATGGCTTTACCCCGGGGATGTTTGCAGGCATTGTGTGTAGGTTCTATATATACAGGGTTTTTGTCACTAAGCAATACCCTGTGACACCTGTATTCCTCTAAATGTCATTTACAGCACAAATATGGCCACTATAGGCATTATCGGTGATCCAATGTGCAACCAAGTGTTCTCCACATGTTCTCGACTTGAATAGACTCCAAGATGTGATTATCTAAATGGTTAGGCGTGGTAGGTTAGGCTCGAGGTATCAGCTCATTTCACGTCGATTTTTTGACGGCGGAAGAAAACCCCTTATGTGAAACAGCTCAGCTATTCTACTGCCTGGAACATCGCCTTGCTTTTCGTTGTGCTCTGGAGTAAATTTTGCCGAAATGTCCTCTTATTGAAACGCCTGAACAAAACCATATTTTCAGTATGTTCAATATTTAATCACAGGTGAATTCCATTAATGGAGCCGGTTTATAGTGAAAATGACTTACATATCCTATCAACGGAGAATCATTGGATGGGTTAATTGTATGTGTAAATGAAGAATACATGAGAGACAAGTATCAAGGTACGGCAAACCGATTATCACAGGGGCACGTGCCTGACTTCGACGCATCACGACATCTGTGCAGCATGAATGACGGCCCCTAATGGTCGAGCTAAAATGCAAAGCTGGTATTGATTTCACCGAATGACATCTTTCATTAACCCGTTTTCCTGGCATGAAAAGCACAGTTTTGTTCTTACGTGGAAACATCTGACATATCCGAGCTTATCTAGACAACTGGAGACCCTTGGAGACCGCATGGTGGGTGAGGACAAACTACACCCTTGGGTTATATAGCATGCACTTCCAATGTTAACAACTGGCAAACTTTCACCACAATTGGCAGCATGGTATCACAAGGACTATCTGCATCAATAATGTTTTCCAAAATCTTTAAACACAAATATCAACATAATATTGAAAACAGTTGAAAACCAACATGTTTTTTTTCCATATATTCATATATAAGCGTAAAACGTACAGAAATGCCGGTGTAAAAGTCACATTTCACAACAGCAGAAAGTTCACTATCTAGATACTAGTAAAATATGGACAGCTTCTGTCACAAACAGCTGTAATATTCCTAAAATTTGTATTCTGTTCTACAAATGTCTTTCATACAACGTCATCAGATCAGCAAATTTCTTGCAATTCACCTTCCAGAAAGACATATTCGCACATAATGAAATATATTTAACGGGAAAATAGAAAACTAAGTCTAATCTTTCAGTCCTCTTAAACACGACGAAGACAATAGTGTATAGCATTGTTTGGTTTTATATATTACACAGATTTGTATAATAAACTACATGAAAGTTCAATATTATAGGACAACAATAAACAGCATTGCGCTTTATCACTTTATCCAAAAACTCATTCTACTACAGCTGAAACTACGTGACTCATAATACGTGTAGGCATATTGGGAAGTGACGGTTCTCCTCTGTTCCTAGCTCCTAAACACACGTATACAGGTACATGGAACATTATCATCTGCAGACACGACTGGTCATCTCCAGAGGTCAGTGTGACTGGACTGACAATCCGGCGTGCGCAGCGTTATTACCTGGCTAAATGTGCCTCTGGCATGGAATCACTAATACTGATCTTAAGCTGAACGGATAAGCTCGATCGGTCTTAAGAGTCTGCTGGGTTGGACCAGAACGATTCCAGTTCACTCAGACCTCCCTGGGACGAATAGACGGACAGGGATTGGATTCTGGCGACACGTAAGGCAGGGACCATGAGGGAAACAGTGCAGTTCTTCTAAGTGAGAAGCAATTTAACTGACTGTTGATGACTACACGGACAGAATGCTGATGTTTGCTAATGACAAACTGTGTCGTTAAAAGAAACCTTGCAAAGAGGTTGTTTGTACCCATCACCTGATTCTTGAAAATACGTAAAGCATTGGTTTTATTGTGCACTTTCCATAATCTTGAAAAAAATAAACTTGTACGGTATTTTAATATGCTGCATACTACTAACTACCAGAAATATGGTCACTCACAACGACCGCATTGGCGGGAGGCTCCTGCATCATTGCGCCGTGCTGGGATGCTAATCATTTCGGCCATGGAGGCCCCCATGTCGGATTGCAATTTATCATATAAATCATGAACAAAAGTTCTAACTCATTTTATTTATTTATCTGATTAGTGCTTTACGCCGTACTGAAAAATATTTCACTTATACGACGGCGGACTGCCTTATGGTGGGAGAAAACCGGACAGAGCCTGGGGAAACCCACGACAATCCGCAGGTTGCTGGGAGAACTCCCCACGTACGGCCATAGAGGAAGCTAGCATGTGCTGAACTTGAACTGACAGTCACCACAGTGGCGGGAGGCTCCTACGTCAATGTACAAATGGCCTAATTCAACACACGTATTAATAACACCTTAACTATGAAAACAGATCATATAATATGTGAACCAACCTGTGAGTAATACATTCCAGAGCCATGCCACAGAGCAAAATGCTGAACACACCAATTAACATCATGTTGACTCACATCTAACTAGTGATTTTTTACACCATACGTCTTACGTATTTGGGTTTGAGTCAAACGGTCTATGTCTACTCATATATTTAGACCATCTTGATTTGCAACTGATAGTATAATGGTTAAGCTTTCGTGCTGAGAGTCTTTCATGTGAAAGCTCTATAGTCTATTGCTTTTTCTTGCCTTAGCAATGACGTTTTGTGGGTAAACTTCTAACGTTGTTCACATTCCTTACAAGAGAACAATGGTCAATCGGGCGAGGACCCGCAGGAAAAGACACCCTATCATTTAATCAAATTGTTTAAGCCTACCTTCCCAGCGGTTTCCCCCTACCATGATCGCCGTCATATATGAGAAATATCCTTGAGTACGGTGCAAAACGACAATCAAATAAGTAAGTAAGTAAGTAAGTAAATAAATAAATAAATAAATAAATAAATAAATAAATAAATAAATAAATAAATAAATAAATAAATAAATAAATAAATAAATAAGCCTACCGTCCTGATCCATGGTCCAGAACCTTGAACTTGGTGTCCGACACTTGCTGCAGACAGGTTCGGTTATATAAGAGCGTCATCTCAGAACATTCTCCCCCTAGCCCCAGGGAATTGAGACTGAACCCCTCACACGACCTCAACTTGTTCTCCCGATAACGCCACATTAATGTGCCCGACACGAAAATCTCCTGTTTCTCCACCCATTTCGGAACGCTCCGTATGTTAAGCCACCAGGTACGAGTTGACCAAGGTCGTAGGTCATTTCCGTCCCCGGGACTTTGAAGGAAGTCGGGAAACACACAACCCGAGCGTACCTCTGTAAACATGAATGATTGGTCCGTTAAAATTGGTGTCAAAATTATTGACAAAAATTGTCTGACCAAATTACAAGTTTATTACAACATTCTTGTGATAAAAGATATTGTTGTATTTTTCACATGATGCGTTTAACAAGGACCGAATTAGAGTATTATGGCTTCATTGCGTGTTTGGAAATGTATGAAGTTTTAGACAAGGTTTATGAACCAATACAGGATCAAACGTCCCATATAAAATTTATAAAACATTTTAACTGTTAGTTTTTCACCGGCATATATTATCTGAAAAATCAATAAAACAAATGAATAACGGTATCAGTTAACGTACGTGAAACTGCATGAGGTGCGTGACGTACAATACAGGTAATTACGACAGGCCTGCATCGTTGATAATATATATTTGTTGTGACGTGAATCTCTGTATGAAAACCGATATCTTCATGTTTAATACCAGATATTCTCATGTTTTACACATTATACATACAGTTTGAATATAGATTGGTCAAAAAGCTCATGCATTCAGCTAGTGTTGAATTTATTGTGCACAAATAACGCAGTCGTGCACCATGCATTCTGCATGCAAAGATTCACCCCAAAAAACCGACATAACCCAACGCAGTAAACATTAATGAATGGTTGTGAGTAATCGCTTTCGCTCGGTGTGGATATAAGTTTTTTTCCGAACAATACATATGAAAATCGGGGAAAAATTCCCCTTAACAGAATTATTAACCATAGCAGTCATAAAAATCTCTTTCACATCCCCCTGACATTTTGCAACAGTTGCCTAGCAACTTCATTATATCTCAGTAAAAAGCCTTTGCTGGCGGATCTGAGTCCATTGATATCTAACAAGAGACCCAGGTAAGCCCAGCTTAATCCCCCAAACCTAATCAGGTATATGTACGAATGACTCAGACCGACGTGTATACCATGTGCTGAGCGTGTCATTGGCACGCATCCATTTGTATACAAGACTGCTGCTTGTAAAATCTCACGCGTTGTTTCCTTCAATATTAACTCATTTAGGTGTTTAATTTCATAACGATGACTTGCAAGACGATTATATAAAATAGGGACTCAGCATTCGTTATAAATATATGAGAACAACCATGCAGGCTATAAACAACGCCAACCGTTGTAGTAGTTTGCGTGCAACGATTGCACAGAGATAAATCAATGTTTGTTTCTTTGGGAATTCTATTTCTGCTAGTTTTCTTCTGACCTTTTTACCAGTTGTGCTAATTTATTTCTCAAAATAAGCAGGTACCTATCGCAATCTCTGCTATGGAATTCAAAAAGAGATTTTACTGGCAGACACATAGTTGTAAAGTCAAAAGATCTACAAAACGAGTCAAAAGAAATGTTTAGTTACGCCCTGCATTGTTTTTTTTTTAAAACTGCCTTTGAATATTGGTATACTCAATGTCGTCGTGTATTTCAGCTGCCTTTCACAGCATTTATAGCAAGGCGTAGATAAAAGCTCTTTTAATGTCACGTGACGTATATATGACTGGCCAGGGGATCAACAAACTTAATGATGATCTCAGCAAAATATTAACTCCCGTCCACATGCATATGTACATGTCAAACTTACTCTCCCGTAGGGATCACATTCATGTATAGGTTGTTAACTGTTTTTTCGGTGAAGCAGTGAGAATTACCTACTACTGTTAGCATTGGACCTGGAATTTCGCCCATATACATCTAGCTCGTTTCACTCGAATCTGGAAGTTTTGTTTATCTTAAAAAGATGTTTTGAGATTTGTTTGGAAGGTAGTCGGTAGCCTATTAGAATTATCTGCATCAAAAGTAATAATTTAAAACCTTTGTCTTTAAAATTGCTCTTTTGCAGGGAAAACTTGGACAGAAACCAGGTCAGTTCAAATGGCAGGAACAGAAGAAGTCTACTGCATACTCTCAGTATTAAAACGGTGGGAGGCAAAGGTCCAGGTGTGTTTGCTATACGTTAATTTTCCGACGCTGTCGTGGCACAGCAGTGGTAAGAAGTACAGAAACACCTGAAGCCACCTGATAGGAATTGGTCAAGACTCTTATTGTTCTCACTGTTAAAGTCAGAACCATCATTTATTATTATCATCGTGTCATTAGAACTTGAAATACCTAGCATTAACTCAACGGTTCCCATAGGCAATAGGTCTGTATGAGTATACAGACACAGAAAACCAGCACCAAGCTTAAAACCCGACTATTGCTCCTGTACAGACGATAAAAGGCTGAGGTGAAAACAGGAATGAGCACGGCGATGAATTATTCAAAGGAACTGATAAGTCCGGACTCCTTTGGGTGTGTGTGTTAAGACGTCTTATTTAAAGTACAGAGATGATAGCGAAATGTCCTTCTGAAATGAGTCTTATTAAAATCCAAAAAGTTTGGAAAGTTAAAATTAGCTTAACTAATGGTGAGAGAACTGAGGCGGTCCGGGTCGTTATGTTTGATCACGACAATAAATAGAAAACATCTGAGCTGGCGACAAATTTATCGTCACTGGGACGATATATGATGTCCAAGTCCGATTTTCTGCTATAAGGGATTTCCTATTGTTGATCGCATGTTACTTGAATCGTTTTGTACGTTTGTAAGTTTTCACCATTGTCACGTCACGGTCAAAATGGCGGCTTACAGAAGCTACTTCCTGAAAGAGGCTCAGCACACATATAGATAAGACGATGACAAATAAGTTGGCCAACTGTAGCCGAATCGTTATACTTAGTCACTACATTCTGATCTTATCCCTTTGACAGTTATATGTGAGGACATGTGCGTTACTTTTCGTGGAAACACAGCTGTAAATGATTAGAAGAATGTATCATAAACCAACCGGGATGAGCAAATATGGCCGTGATATGTCAATATATATCTTCACCCACTTATGGTTCTCTGTTCAACTGTAGTTACTGTCAGACTACGTTTAGTTTAATAGTCTTAATTTAAGATATCTCCAACAATTCCTGTTTTCGTGTCCGATGGATTATGCCAGATGTATGATATGAGACCACTATAAAATAGTGCTAGCCCCGGGATCCTGAAGTGACCTTAGACCTAAGTAAAAATTTCAATCATAAAACTTGGTATTTCCCTTTTCGTTATTTTAGCTGAAATTTATTTCACAATAGCTTACCCAAAATTTACGTTGTCAACAAATATCTTGACATTGTTATATAAGAAACAACAAGTTTGAAGTGATTTGAAATGTTGACTTAAGTCTGAGGCCGCTTCGTGATCTCGGGCTAGGTGTATAAATGACTGAGTTATAAACAGCTAAAATCTTTTGGCTTGAAAAACAGAAGGCTGTCTGCCAACACATTCTTTCACCCAACATTGGTATACACCATGAATAGTGTTCAAGCGTATTAATGACTCATCAGTGACTGAGGTTTAACGCCACAATGGCAAAATTTTAGCCAATTTGAGGTGAGAGTATGTATGCATACAATACAATTAAAGACGCACAGCATAGAGAGTAAAACCAGAGAAGCGACGACAGTGCGATAGCTGGCAGATGGCAGATGTTCATGTGAATGCGGATCTTGAGTTACTCAAAGTGCTGTGTTGTCATCACATTTAACATACAATAACAATGTACAGGGGTGCTTAGTACACCAGTAGAATACTGGTTTACACAGAAATACAATGAATGGCAAAATGGTTACCCTATAAAATACGGCATCTTTTCAATTTTCGTCAGTTAGGAATTTATTCTAAATCACGTGGATCGGTCTATAATTGTATCATCATAAGACTGCTACAAAATTAGGCGTCAAGGCAGACATTCGTATACCAGCCGTGAAGCAAAAATGGCGTTCCAGGTCAACAAGCGCAAGACCAGTTCCCAAAGCAAACCAAAGAGAACCAGGAAAGAACATACAGTGCGAAGTCAAGACGGATCCATACAAAGAGAAGCCGTGAACAGTTTTCAATGGTGTTTAGAAGACGCGAGGAATGTTCTTGGCGAATGCCCGAAATCAGCATCGAAATCATTAACCTATTAAACATTCCGTTGTCTATATCTTGTCTTGATGTCACTGATTTAAAAAATTTTATTTTTTTAAATATTATGTAATTCAACGCTTTCCGTGCTGAGATATTTTTTGAGGCTGTAACGTCTATGTTGTTCGTGTTCGTGCATCAGATTTCACCGACAGATAGAAGCAGTGCCTTTTCTTATGATTCATCAAGGCAAGGTAAGTTAAGCTTTCAGCACTGTGGCCGATAGCGTGGTAACTTATACCACAGACTGTCAATGCAGCCTATGAGGATAAGAAGTAAATCTTACTCAGTAATAATCTAATGGATTCTCTGAGGGAAAAAAAGGGAACTGAAAACCAGTTGACCCATTGACTGATTAATACTGTCAATTTATTTCATCAGTATAAAATCAGTTAAATAAACACAGTTAAGGTTGGCATATAGAAATATTTTGATGGTTATACTTCATTTACTTGTGGGCTTCCGTGGTTTAGTTGGTTAGCGCGCAAGGAGTCTTTCACCAATGCGGCCGCTGTGAGTTCAAGTCCAGCTCATGCTGGCTTCCTCTCCGGCCGTAAGTGGGAAGGTCTGGCAGCAACCTCCGGATGGTCGTAGATTTTCCCCAGGCTCTGCCCAGTTTCCTCCCACCATAATGCTGGCCGCCGTTGTATAAGTGAAATATCCTTGAATACAGCGTAAAACACCGATCAAATAAATAAAGCAAATTCATTTACTTGTATCGTCATTCTGAAAAAATGTATACCGAGGAACTGGCTTAGAAAGACATAGTGACTAAAATATAGGTATAAATTCTGTATAAAATATTCTGTTTTTCCACCAAAACGGTACATTACCCAACTAAAGCATTCAAGATCTCACAGAAGTGGAGCAGGTTGAAAGGGGAGGAAGTGATAGTGGACAACTGAGGTAGAGCTTTTTCGGTGGACTAAAAATTGTCTATTGCTGAGGGGAGGGAAATGCGTGTGGTGGACAGTCCCCTAAAGTAATAAAGTAATTTACTCAGATGGACTTGCAGTGTCCGAGCACTTCGTCCCACAAAAGACATTCTAGGAAACACGGACGATGTGGTCGACGATGCCTCTATTGACACAGTAAAAACGTTCGGAACAAGAAAAAAAATCAGTCAAAATCGGAGTTCCCGGTAAAACCTGGCCCTCATTGTTTATCCTCTGGCTGAGTTATTCCGGAGTGCACATTATGAAAACAGCAATAAGCCTATTGCCAGCTCCGAGAAAAGATGATGAAGAAAGATAAACAGAGCCTTTTCAATACCTTTCCAAATAGGATTATGGAGCTAACCGGTCTAGCGTGGCTGAGTTACAAAAGCCTCCCGATATAATCCACTTGGCGGAGTTGGCTGCTGTCGGCCTTACCCTGACGATACCTCCCAGACCGCTATTCCAGACTCATTCTGCCGAGGGAAGCTCTCTAAAGCCTCAGAGAAATGGATTTAAAGCGGTCATTAACAAAATTGAGGGACTCTCTATCGCCATTTACAAGCCGGGGCACTGACATAATTTGAAGACTAGTCCGAACACCCATTCGGGCAGCTTCAAGGGGGCAGTTACAGGCCAAAGAGCACGTGCAGCTCCCACGTTTGGCATCTCGCGGAATTCTACGTGACTGAGACGAAGCCTGCATCGAGATTGGCTCGCCTGAAGTTTTCACTTCTTAACAAACGATTAGAGCCTCGTTTAGATGGAACGGTGACGATTTTGTATCCACGTACAATAAACGTGACGAAGCCCACTTTGTGGCACATACAGGCCTGTTTACTTACGTCTCATTAATTCCAAAACCTCTTCAACAGATTGTGGTCAAAAGCTGGGGGTTACATGGCAAGCAAATCGGCACATTCTGCGTGTGTATCGAACATTCCCAGTTGAGGGAATGGCACAAGGACTACCCCACACCATTAACTGTTTCCAATAATACAAAATGGATAACTTTGATTAGTTCGATGAACTTTGAAGTAACAAATTGCGCAATGAACGACTATCGCTGAACGAAGTTGCCTTTTTCTCTCTGAATGTCAGATAATTTAACGGGTGAGTGCATGATATGTCTTTATATAACGAAAGAAAGAGAGTGGACACCGGATATACCCATTGATATTAGGCCTTTTCCCCTCATATCAACAAAGAAATAAAACAGACAGCAGACTTACTTTAATATACAACTACAGAATCCAAGTAACACTCCGCAATTTTTATGCCCCAATGTTTGGACATTCAGTTAGCTTAGGTACTCGTTACTGATAAAATGATCAGACAGGAATACTTTAAACACTGACCCCATATTGCTGTTATGAAGGTTAATTAACTCATATGCAAGCGACAGTTTGTTGATTCAGTTTGCATTTAACATGGATTACCCACCGGAAGTGTTCCCGGCTGCTGTTAATCACATGTCACTGATCTTGTGGGAAATACTTAGCCTCGTTTACGTACGAACGTCTAGCTCAATTAGCCCGCAGGATATTTGATTACGATTCTTTAATTAGGTTGAAGGGAAAGAACTCCTGTTAGGACACCATGTGCAAAGAGTGACATGGTTTCGTTTAATACAAGCCATGTGCCCCTAAACCTAGCAGAGGAAAGCCTGATTTATACATGCGGCTATGATATTGACCAGCCTGATAAGGTACTATCCCTGCACAGATGACGCTCTGAAAGAACGCGATGAAGATAACACACTGCTTATCCTTTCGAATATTTCCCACTAATAAGACCATACGTTATTACGGGACACCTTAATGGATGACTAAAATGTTTATCTTCCTCGCCTACAAATTGGCAATTAGAGACTGGTACATTTAATAACCACACCACGACATGATATCTTGGAATTCACTAATTCTCGGAACGTCAAGTCATCCCCATAATGCAGCTAAGCTTCACGTTATCTCTAGATACATCTAATGTGCCAATGTGGAAGCTATCTCACCCAACACTAACATGCACCACCCGCGCGCAGAAGAGGCTTGCATGATGTCCACTCACTGAATGTCAGTATAAAGAAAAGAGACACCGTGTTATATTCAGTTTCGTCTGCGTTACTTTTCTCTTCAGTAAGCCTACTCCTCGTATATTTTATTTAATTTCTACCGCCTAATCAATAACTGAAAACGTAATTTTCACGAGACAATCAAAAGGGGATTTTGCCATAGGGAAAGGCTAATTGAAGTTACTGACCGCCTTAAGTATAGCTGTCAATTGTCATCCATCTAGTGTGTAAAGCTATACGTCTGCACACCATTCTGTTGTTTTGTGCTCAGTGTCTTTATGTGCTCTACTTGGAATCGACCTTGATTTCAAAGCTTGGTTATACCTGTGTTTGATATATACTTTTCAGTTAACTGAGGTACAAATATGGGTATATGTTTTGAACGCATTTCATTTAAAGTAATATAATATATCCTGTATTGTTATCATTGCTATAAAACCATTCTCCAATACCTATATGATAGTGTGATATACGCTGTATCCAAGACTAAAATATCGGCAGTGTTGCTAGAAATACTGAGGTACCTTTATCATGTTTCCAGTCTTCGAATGTAGTAAATAACTGATAAGCTTTTAGGCCTTCTATCCAATCTGGTAGGCCCTTTATCGATTTCCATGCCTTTTGAGGATCCTCTTGTTGAACATATGGGTAGAATTTGGTGTACAGTAGCCGTGAAACGATCCAAATTGAGCATGCACTATTTTGTTAATATTTAATATCATTCCGCATGACCGAAGCCTTCATTTGGAGCCTTCCGCGGGTGAATGAGGCCATCCACACGGAATGTTTAGAAGACGATAGCATGAAACTTATCTGATCGTATAGGAAAACACCTGACATGTTCGTATCAACAGCGTATTCAAAGACTCCAGGCAGAAAATGAGGTTTTAATTTTAGCTAACTACATGTTGACTGTTAATGAACAAAAGTACAGGCCTCAGCAGGACATTGCTATTTCCCATCAACACATACAACCACGTCATCTCTCATTACCCGTATCGTTGTTACAATGTAAAAAATTACAGCATAGCGAGTATAGAACTGGAGCTTGCCATAAATATGAAAATATGAGCAAAACCCTCCACATGAAACTGTTATTTCAAGAACATTTTGTGAGTTTTTTTATAGAGCTTTTGTGTTTGTGAAATTAATAAACCCTTTTTCGCATGTTTATGATCTCTTACAGGAGGCTGATTACAAACCAAGTTTATCCAAGGTCAAAGATGAGAGGTGTTTGCTGTGTGAAAAAGGGTCACGGGCAATTGGTTGGGCTCAGATGCTTGACACTTTTACGGATCTGTTTGTCATTTGAATCCTAAGCAGCCGGAAAAGGTATTTCTGTAACACCCTATCTTCATCAGGCCTACAAGTTCAACGGAATGTACAGGATATACAGGACAAAAAAGTTCCGGGTAATTTTGTTGCATTTTAAAGAAACCTTTCTCATTCATCTCATCTTAACTCTAGCCGCATTGATTTACAAAGAGACTACAGGCAAATTTTATCTCCTTTGAACAAATTGGACGGTGGTATTTTAACAAAACAATGATGGTTTGCTTCACATATCTTGCATAAGCTCCGTTCAGCTAAACTGACATTGATCGGATAAAGAACGGGCGTTTATCCCCAGGCGACATACATCAAGTTCAAAGTCATATTCTGTGGCACTGTATTTACACATGTGCACAGGTAGATGAGAACTGCTGCACTGTATTATGGTTCAATCTGTCACTGCAGCCCTTCGCACTATAATGCTTTCAAAACTGTTAGTCCACTTTCATTTCCACTCTATGAAAATCACTTTGCCCTGGGGCCCCCTCATCATTATTTGGCCGGAGTTTTCTTTAAGGATTCGCCCCAGAGAGCTACATTCAGATTGCGGTTGAAATATGTATTATTATTATATATTGGGTTGTTATATGGAGATGGGCAGACATAATATCACACCATAGAATACAAAATATAGGAGCATCTCCGTGTGGACGGGCAAACCCTTCTGAAAAATAACGTAGCCTAAAGTTCCTTGTAGATTCAAGTGTACAGAAAACAGCTGAACAACATCCCTCGCTGCTCTCAGGTCAGAAAACGAAAATGGCATCTGCATATTTTAAACATTTAGCCCCGAGATCTTAACACGATTCTGAGTTTGTGATGCTACACAAAACCTCCTAAATGATTTATCATGGCATGTGTTAAAACTTGATTGAAAATCACACTGGTTGAAATCCCCAAAGGCTGGGGATTTTCGAGGCAGTGGAAAGCGGGCTGTGAGAGTGCGCCTGGATAATTACTAGTCAATCTACATAGTAACTCTAGCCTACAACACAAAGGCACCAATTCGGCTAGGAAAACCATGTACTGGTATGTATCACAGACTTATCCTGGACGCCGAGGAGGACGAAATACTATATACTTGGACCCTCCGAACTGCGTATTAGTGAATAAATGAATGCATAAATCGAACAAATGAATACCATATTGGTCGTATAGGGACTGAAAGTAACGGTCAGTTCCAGTGTGTACTTTACGGATACGTTTTTGGCTGTTTGTAGATACTTCCTTGATCAAAGTAAAATGTTTATGTATATAAGCAAATATGTTACATATATCTGTATACATATGCCCTTCCAATGACCTATGGAATAACTGAACTTATCATAAAGTTGCAAAAAATGGAGAGAAAATACTCACGCGAAAAATCCTCGAATTTTAACCCCTTGTCGGACTAGAAAATAAAGTAGGACAGCGAAGAGTTAATCTTATGTGAAACTGTGCAAGTCTGATTTATGCGAGTTTAACTTATTATCAAACTGTGAGTTTCTCTGCGATAAACTCATTTCTGTATATTACAAGAGTTTATTAAGATAAGGAGAAAACCTAATACCATTAATCAACTGGTTACTTCCGACGAGAACAGTTTTCGGAACATTTGCAGATAGCAATTTGCCCGAACACCGCAGCACTTTTTAACGCCTTATTTGTGCCGTAACACTTAATACTTAATTATATAAAAGTTAAATATAACACTGCAAAAGTACAACCAATACCTTCATCAGAGACACTGGAACAAATATCATACATACATACATTGGTAGATCTTGGGATACAAGTTACCCAGTCTACAATTCGACCAACAAACCAAAGCAATAAAAACACTGACAAAACCCCCCAACTGACAGAAGCGGTCTGCAATTCCTAAGACGCATACTGACATGCTATACCTTGTGCTGTGAGTTCTGAGTGATAAAGGAGTAGATAGTATCTTGTTCACTCACCACCACCATATGCAGGTCAAGCGCCAATTGCTCAACGCCATTCACATAACATCACAAAAACTCATAGGTTTTAAGTAAGTCTTTAAAAGTGAATAACTTAGATATTACTTAGATTATGTACCGAGTAAATAACCTGGATATTCAAGCCAATGATTCGGATTAAACTACGCCGTGACCTGAATATCTACTAGTGCCTATGCTAATCTAAAAGTGTAGACGAACAAGTAGGCTAAACTGACTTACTTGTAGACACAGTAGGTAGGAAGAAAATCAAGCTCAAGTATGAAGGCCACATGTTGTTGTCGATGACAGTGTTGTACAGTTTGTCCCTGTTTTGAGTTATCAGTCACGATTCAGATATCTTTGAAAACGGGTTATCCGTGGTACCATTGACTTGTTGGTAGTGGCCGTTCGCTCTCCGTACTCTTCTCACTTGACTGACTTTTCTCCCACGCACCGCTTGCTGATCGTCCCGTTCACGTGCCCAGATCTCGAGATCGATGAGAACTGAAGTGATTCTCTGCCTGTGTCACTAACTGAAACCCAGGGCTCCTTCCGAGCCGTCCTGTGATGCGCCGGCTGAGGCAGATCCGCTCTACAAGAAGACAATTGAGGTTGGCCTGGGTTTTGATCACGTCGGAACACGAGAAAGAGATTTCCAAGTACACTCACAAATATGACCACAAAACCCGTGCGATTGCTGACAACAGTCGGTGAATTCAAAAGCATACGTTCGTGACTCGCTCATTTGAAAATTACAAAGTCTCTATCTCAACAATCGATATTACATTTAGCGGGTATAAAAGCCTAGCAAACAAATCTGACGGTTACGAATAGTCAGTCCCTGTCATGAATCGAAAACGTCATACCTACGTGTGTTTTTGTTTCTCTTTAACAAATATTTCATTGCATCGTGCCATACAGTCCAGTAGTCGTTGATCACTTACTTTGAAAATGGCCTTACGTGTTGAAATTATCAGGCCGCTTGATACACGAATGTACATCTATATTAAAGCGTGACGAGATCTCTATATAACAAATCAGCATGCAACGCGTTCAATTCCTAGTTACTTTAGGTGATAGTTTTAGTAGGCTATATATATATATATATATACATTCCGTCCCTACAAGTACTTATACCATCCACTAACCCAATTATAATAATTCAATATAAACAGCACTGGAATGACCAAGGCCAGCTTTTCTCACGGTGATACAGATTGGTCGTAATGTGGTTATAAGGTGTTTAAAAACACTCACCTTAATCCCATTGAATAATACAATCACGCTCTATAAGGTAATCAAACCGCCCTTGCCACTGACACGCGCCCTATAGACATGGTCTCATTTAAATCAAATTTATTTGTCGTAATTGTGTTTTCATCAGCCTCCAGATGGGGTCTTTGTCTTTAAACTCTAGTTCAAATGTGGTTTAGAAATAATTTATTAGTCCACTGAGGAGTGCATAGTGTATAGCCCTACATAATTAGATATCCGGGATGTTAATCATAAATACTTCAGGTGATATAAGCTTCCACTTGAATACATTGTACACCCTATTCTTTACTTGCTTTAGAACTGACATTTATATGCCACTTTGTTCACTAATTTATTTATTTATTTTTGTCATAAATTCGAAACAGTCAAGAATTCATGGGCAAAATCGCGGTCATTTCCATGGGTGGAAAACCAATCTTTCTGTCTTTCTGTTTAAATACCGAGCCACTATAATTAAACATTATCAAGAAAGATATGTTTCATATGACACATACCGATTGTATAGCTTTGCAAATATACATTAGTTAAAACTATCCCTGAATGTATTTTACATGTTAAAATGTCTGATAAGCAGATGGTTGGATTAATAAACATATCAGTCAGTAAATGTAGTCCGTGGACTAATGCATACATAAATCGATTTTCCAAGTATTCAGTCTATTAATTATTTATTTATTTTTGACTGCTATTTCACGCTGTACTCAAGAATATTTCACTTATACGACGGATGTGAGCATTATTATGGGAGGAAAGCGGCAGAGCCCGGGGCAAATCCACGACCATCCGCACGTTAGACTCGAAGTCACAGCGATCCCATTGGCGCCTGAGCCATTGTGCTGCGCTATATTAACTTGGTAAAGTTAACACTTAATCGACCAATAAGTACACCAGGTGGTCAAAAATTCATTCACAAAACCCAATTAGTAAATCAATCAATGGATCAGCCATTCGGTGGATTAAGAGTAACAGAGTGAATTGTCTACTTCGAACAGCACATTCATCGACACAGTAAAGAACGGTATAGACTCACATGTCTTGAGACGCGACGAGCAAATTCGTCACTTTATGCGAACAGTTAATCGTTTTGTCCGATAACGGTAAGGAGGAATCGCCAGTGGCGAAGTTACTAATTAATTTACTTAGGCAAAGAATATCTTTTAAGGAAGTAACCGACTTAAAAGCTGATGGAAAAGAGCTGCCAAGAGAGAAAGCTTTGGACTAAACCTACCTTGCGGCGCTGGCGAAAGTGTCTTTTATGCGTCGACTAGCCGTTTATTCAGTCTGTAGGACCTTCGATCCCAACTCTTATCCACAATTATGAAGCTGTCGATGACAGCGTACCCATTCTAGTCTGCGCTGGGACAAATGACTGCCTCTCTTAGCGTCATAGAAGGAAATGTCGGAGGTCGGAGACGCTAAAATCTTTGAATGTTGTGCGGAGATAATCAGATATTACGGACAAGCCGTGCCCTTGGATGGCTGCCCCGGGAGGGACAGGCAGAGGATGCCCCTGGTAAATGTTCGCCTTGTACCCGTTAATGATATCTGCCCCAGTGATTCAATATTCTATGGAAACTGATCGGCCCTGGCTGCAACTCGGCAAGCTTAACCGTCCTCAGTGACAATACGGCCGGTAGTCTTTGATGTGCACTGGGAGTAAAATGCTATAATAACCACTGATTGCTATGGGATCATTTATCGTTTTGACTTTGCTATTCTTCCCGCCTATGTTTTGTCTCTATCAGCTGGCTGGGCAGAGCTACATGTATCGGAAACCACGCGGCTCTATCGGCCCAAGAGCTCTGTGGCACGAAGACAAGAGAAGCATAATCAGGAAGCTAACCAGGCTAAAAGCGTTCATCGTCCAGAAGCCGTTCTCAGAAGACACCGGTTGAATCTGTCGGCCGAGTTCCGACAAAAGTCGCGAAACCCTCGTCGTTTTTACTCACGTAATCACTCCACTGGAGTCTATTAGTTTAATTGAAGAGAAAGTATCCATGGTTGAAAATACACGCAAGTCAAAGTTGAAGCAGACGGTTGAACAGATTGATTGGCGGAGTCGAACATGAATACTGGGTAGACTGGAGAAAGAAGCGCTGCTTGTTTGATACAAATCATCACGGTGTCCTGACCGGCGATGATACGGCCACGACAGTCGTCAGATAGGGTGTCACGTCCCGGTAGTGGTTCAGACGACTGGGTCACGGCTTGATGGCGGATCAGATGGCGTTTGATTTCGCCAAATCAGCCCGATAACGCGTCTAAGCGGAGGAATGAAAATAGAGGCATCTGGATCGAATGTCTTTAATCACTCAAGAAGGCTACCAAAGTTTACCAGGGTATAATTTATCAGCGTTTGAAGTGCGCTGCAAGGATCGGTGCAACCCTTGGTGCATATAGGTCTTGCTTTTATGTCTTGCATGATCTACTCATTACATTAATTGCAACGCTCGCTTCCTCAGCCCAAGAAGACATCAGCCTCCCCGTGTTAAGCCATTACGAAACACGATGCCTTGCTTGCTGAAGACGCGATGTGAACATCTTAGATTCCAATGTGCCAACAATCTTACATCGTTTTTCTCTCCTGTTGATCGTATCGAGGCGGAATCCTTCTTAACATTTATCCTGATGTTATAAGAGTTGTTGAGAGAGAGAGAGAGAGAGTTACCCAATCCCCGACACATGGACAGACGAAGACGACTTGAAATCAATGAAAACCACCAGTTTAAGCCATCAGAATCCACCTCTGTCAGTTCCGACGAATTAACGGTGATATCTGTTTAATTGAATCACTAACGACTGCGATACAGGTCTAGATCAATTCCCGTACATATAAAAGCTATCAGACAGTCTTCCATAGGGGTTCTGACCCTGTCCAAAAGTGTGCCGCGAAAAGCAGCAGAAAGAAAACTGAGAAAAACGACAGACAGAAAACAGAGAATGATAGCGGACAGGAAACAATAAATGATGAAAAAAACATCATAAAATCAAGCTCACGAATATAGATCGCTTTTAAAAACATGCGACATTTAAACCCTATAAATCGGTGTACTAATTATTTTTCTTGTGTGAATACCGATAGCCTTTGTTAACATCGCAATTGTTGCAATTATAAAATGGCTGAGTTATTCCATGTACAATCTTGCAAAATGGAATAAAATCTATATTAACTATGGAGCCATTGCCAAACTGCTTTAAGGCACATATATAAAACCGAAACCTTTCGTGAGCCATGGCTTTAAGTCATATACCAACTTGCGCGGAAAAGCATCAAGTTATCCTGATTTTCTTGAATATTAAATAATAGGTTATATAGATCTCATCCCTCGCACCACAGTGGTCCAGGTGTAAGGCCGGCCACTTTGAAAGCAAAGCACAGCTAAGTGTTTAAAAACTCCAATGGTGTTACTTTCCCGGTTTCACGATCAGCATAATGCAATAGATGAGTGAGTCAATATAATAAGACTGGGCTGGGGCACCATGTGAGATGTCATCGAAATGGAATTGCGATGAGGCAGCATTATATATGTGTCAACATTGGGTTCGGCCAGCTACAAGGAGACACTGTCATGATATTAAATGCAAAGAGAAAATAAACAAACTAGAAATTTCCAGATTGTTTGATAGGAATTTCAAGTTTTGAGTTAAAGGAGAAGAGGTGCATGCCATAAAAAATTCTACATGTAATATGTACCTCAAGTTGATAAATTGTAAATAAAGTCAGCGCCAAAATCCGCTGTGGGCGACTTCATTTTGCTTAAGAACTAGTCCTGAAACCCTCTGTGTTAGGAGGAGAATTGCCGTCGAAACAAGGGTCGTACATTTGCGGTAGAAGGTAGCGAACAGGGCAGTTCGTTTATCCGCTTGACGATCGGGAAACCGGAATGTTGGGCGAAGGTTCAGAGTTTACACGAACAAGCCGGCAGTTTTAACCACTCTCATTGGCTGAGAGGCAACACACCCCCAGCATAAATTACAGGGTGTCAAAGATGGAGGACGTGATGTATACTTCACATGTGGGAAAGTTAGTCGGTGGTTCCTTCTGTCCAGAAAACTGACCTCGATACATAATATTCATTTGGCTTATGAAAACCTCCTCTTTATGGCGTTAATCAATAAAAAAAATGAATAAATATAGTCAAAGAAATAATATCTACGATATGTGCGTCTAGACATTATTGAAAGTCCATAACTCCATCTCGCTAACATGTAACCCGACTTACTTCATGAGTTTACCAAAGTCTTCCTTTGGTACATTTTGGTGCGTATCGGCACCCGCTTAAGGTTAATATGTGTGTCAGCTGATGAGCCGCGTGAAAGGATCATTCATTGTGGGTTCTGTGGGGTTTTAGTTCTTTAATATTCTTAATCCATGTAGACGATCAGAAAGCCCTATATAGTTGTCGCAGTCATCAAAACGCTGTGCTTTATGATTGGTCCTTATCCAGTGAGGTCGCATATTGTAGCCTTATCCAGCTCTTGCCCCTTCGACTGCGGGCACCTGCCAATAGGAGATGGTCCCCCCTCCTCCCGCCGTCACATAAGTGAAAATGTGAATAAATAAATAATAAGGATTGTCAGAACCATGACACATATATCCCACTTCATCTCACAACAATTCTAGATTGAACAAAATCGTTGTCCTTAATCGCTTTATTTCTATAGCTGATGACAAATGCAAATAGCGAAACCATCTCCAAACATGCCTCTCATTTCGCCTTTGATTATACACTACGATCATCAACTCACAAAGACTCACTGTGTTGAGCTGACCTTCCAGAAAAATACGAAATGGCCTGGACATATATCCTTCCGTTATGTGGAGGATGGAATTATTTTGGTGTCGATATGGTCACGTACTGTCAGGTTGTTTTACTGTGGAACTAATTTGTGTCTTGATACTATGGCATTATAGTGCATTATTGTTTGCATATAGCAAAGAAAGACTTCAAACTGAATACTTTGTACAGAAGCTAGTATACGGAGAATTTAATGCTGTTGGTGTCATTACGTCAAAGGCTGGGTCAGTGAGCAAAGCATTCCTTACCTCGAAAGGCGGGTAACTGACAGGTGGGGAGGTATACTGGGGGTATGTGACATACTGCACCCTCGGGGATCACAATCACGGCAATTGAGTTCTGTCCCAGGCAGTACATAAAACCGCATTTCCAGCACAATGACAGAAATAATAGGTACTAAGTAACGACAATGGCGCATTTTCTCGTGTTCACCGCAATGGTGAATTTCTATATAATTTAGTGCACGGCTTTGTCATATGGTCCCTCACCAATGTTAAGCTGAAATTCAGGGAATTTTCGATCAGATTGTGCTTTGAAGCTTATTCTTCTAAGTTAGGTATTTTTGTCGTTTTATCGCTGTATTTTATTCCTGATACATGTATTGCCCTTGTTCCACCATACTCCCCACAGCGCATGCGTGGTCTCTACCTTCCGACTTACATCCCTGCCACCAATAGTAAATTGTACAGAAATCATGAACAACACCGAGGTCACTGGGGTCACTGATGAGTCAGGAAAACACAAACCATCCATCTCAACAATACTTTATAGGTTACACATGCACTCTCTTTATCTGGAGAAAGTGCAACATGATTATAAAAAACACCTAAACAATTTTATTGATGAATGCTAATTAAATAGTTCCCCGGGAGGACACAAGTAATGAGACTAATCCTAAACAAGCATGCGTGCATCTCACATGCTCCAAAGCTCGAGCGTGTCTTTTTTTTGGCAGTGATGTGAAGCGAAAGGAGTATGACGTTTCACCTGTCTGTGCCAGGTTTAAGGTTGTATTTGATTTCTTCTGTGAGTCACGTTTCCTCTGCTTCACAGGTTCGCCGTTGTATTTTATTGTTTCTATGTTTCAAATTTTTGCCCCTAGTGACTGGTTGAGAGTTGTTTATAACTTATACTTCGTTTCATTTGTTTGCCCTGGGCCAAAGGTTCACGTTGTATTTTATCAGTTCTGTCTTCCACTTATTAACTCTGGTTCACAGGTTCACGGTTGTATTTTATCCCTTAAGCTTTCAATCAAATAAATAAATGAATCCATTAACGATTACAATTATACGGTACTTGAGAGGTAGAATGTGAATATTTTATCGGCCACTTAAAAGAAACCCTGCCCATTTGTCTTAGTCTCGCCTTTAGGAGGCAAAACAGCAACAGGTGTATGGAGAGGCAAATCTTACCTCCGTCAGAGCCATGTCCTTGTAAACATGTACGTGTACCATTTGGTATGTGTCAAAGATTCAGCCTTGAGAGTTTTATTCCTCATCCGCGCCGAGTGCTTTTTCAGTTTCTGACGTATCCATCAAAGAGAGTTTTATAAATACATGCACTCGCCGATAGGCATTGTTTTAACATAACGAGCTACACGGATAACAAATTCTGTTCATTTGGACGTTTGGGTATAAATACTAATACCGTTTTCAAGCATCAAGTACTGGCATCTATACAGAAATATTGCTTCCAAATAAACAGAAGTTGTTATCCATATATCTCGTGGTGTAATCCAACTTAACTTCTAAATGCCTCTCAAAGATGGCATTGTTTTAGATCAGCCAAAAATGATCACAATTTTAACATCATATAATTATTTGTGATGTACCAAAAAAAATATATTTTTAGTGCTTGGCTTGAAAAGCTCAAGTGCGTTATTATAAAATCACATAGCCCAACTTTTTCTAACAAGTGTTCTTATCCTTATTCAGTGAGATGGGAGGGGCTGATGTCTATAGTTTCAGACTAGAACATTAGGTGAAAGTTGGAAGGAAATGAGGGAAAAACAAATAAAATGTACCAATTCAGTTCTTTAGGGTATGTTTTACGCCTCAAACCACATCTATTGCTGCCACTACCGTATCACTAAGAACATTAGGTGAAAGTTGGAAGGAAATGAGGGAAAAACAAATAATATGTACCAATTCAGTTCTTTAGGGTATGTTTTACGCCTCAACCCACATCTATTGCTGCCACTACCGTATCACTAAGAACATTAGGTGAAAGTTGGAAGGAAATGAGGGAAAAACAAATAATATGTACCAATTCAGTTCTTTAGGGTATGTTTTACGCCTCAACCCACATCTATTGCTGCCACTACCGTATCACTAAGAAAGAAATATCGTTGTGTCGAGCTTCCCAAACTTTAGTTTAAGCTTTTTTGTTTTCCATTAGTAGAAATCTCATCTACATTTTTAATGATTCCTAATGTAGGCTTGACTATTAAAGCCATGAATTACGAAAATATGTACCAGAGATGACAGCTAATGTCAAATAATTGAAAAACGTGATTAACTGTTTGACATAAACATAAGCTTAAACAATTATAAGTGACGAATGACTTCATGTCGTGAATTTTTAACGGAGACGAAGAGTTTGGCGTAGCAAAATTCGGTTTGATGTCGCACACACAATGGGCATTTCTTTTTCTACGGTAAATCGTCGGAGTTACGACCTCATGAAGTGAGAGAACATATTACCAGCTATACACCGTGGATAAACAGTTTCGATGACGTAATAAGCCGCATTCCACAATCTCCTGCCGAAGGAGGAGTGATGAGGGTGATGGCTTAAGAGTGTTGCTTCCCAAAAGGCTCGTGAAACAGAGAAAGAAAGTAAATCCGATCAGGGCGCATCAGGTCGTGTCAGTGGTAACGTTATTTCGCCATTTATTTCTATTTGTCGGGACAATTCTGTCATCAGCATCGACCCCGGGTAAAATATAACTGGACAGATGAATGGGTAATTGTGGGCGAGATTCGGCCGTCCGACCGCCATAACCTTAGCCAACGACAATTCCTTCAAGCATTTCTATTCACAGTCGAACTTGAGGCCAGTTTAGCTGTGTATATGTATTTAAATGCTGGGATATCGACAGCGACCAATATACATCGCTCTCTGCGCAGGGACAGCATATATCCTTTACTGACTAATTGTGTCAAAATACCCTCACGCGGAGAGCAGTCTAGCCCTTCCATCACTGTCAGCGAGCACACAGACTCTGTCTTCGAAGCAGAGGAAATTTCAATAGCAATCCCTGAACCGAGGGTCAACAACCACGTGTTCCTCAGCCGGTTACGATAAATGTTACAACTCATTCATTGATCAACCAATCAGATCCCGGGATTCAGTCGCCAAGCAGATTCAAGTTCTGTAGAGTAATTTGGCCTCGTAAGTCACAGCTCATCCCACTGCCACCTGACGACTAAATGAATCTCCAGGACAAAAGAGCCCGCTGTGCCTGTAAATTCGATTTGTTCTGTTGTGTACATCGGAATAAACATTGCCTGCAAAGTTCATCATGCTAACCTAAACTCTCTACAATGAAATAATATTTTACTTAGAAGTGATCGTTAAAATGGAACCTGACAAACCTCCCAGCCAAAACAATCTTTGACGCTTGGATTCCAAACTGCGGCCAGCGGCAAAACACACCTTATAAGGCTTGACGTAATAATATTAATGAGGACTGTCAAAATACGATCAGTTAGAACAGTAACATAATGCTTGTGGTAATTTCCATATCTGTCTAAACACTTAACAAATATTATTATGTGGTTGCACGATCGAGTATGTGACAGACATAGTTCTAACATATCGATATATCTGGGTTTACCAATTCTATCAGAAGAAATAGAGTTAAAGAGGCAGCTGTTGATCTTCACTGGACTCAAGCCATACCTTGTCAACGCCCTGATGTTATCGCTAGTTTGCACTTCACAGTAAAATGTAGGAATACTTTTGGTTAATGGTGATCAAAAAGTGAGTACTAGAAAAGTGCAAGTTTTCATTTCGTATTATGAAACACTTTTTCGATTCCAGAAGAGAAAATTGTCCAGATGAAGACTCGAGCTCAAGATTAACAGTACTTAGGCATTAACGCTTCATTAGTAGCGATACCAGAGCTCTACAGATGGGCTGGAGTTAGAATTCAATTAGTTGCGACGACTAACAATTCACAATCCTGAACACGGTAGAATTTCACGAAAGAATTGTTATGAAATCAGTTGTAGTCATCTTCAGGTGAGGCGTCTTTTTTATTTTCTTTCTAAATGACATCATCTTTTTTTTGTTCCACGTCGCTCATCTTATCACAACTTCCTACGCCAGACTAAAGACGTTCCGATAAAACACCGATCATGTCTTCAGAAATACAACGACCAATTATAATTTTGTTATGCATGTTGTATTGGATTAAGCCTTAGTTGGCTTTCAGAGCGGACACGATGAAGCCACTGTCATCAGTGTTGAGTGACTACAGTGAGCCTTAACGCCGTACCATAATAAGCCATCCCTGAGGTCTAAAGCTCGCTGCCGTAGTCAGTAGAGGCTAAATCCATCTGTTCCTTCACAATGCTCTCTATTTGATCGGATAATTAATCGACGGTCTCGTGGATCACGTGATCGAATCTAGCACCTGTCTCGCGAGAAAGGACGGTGGGTGATTGGTTAAACACAGAGAGACAAACTTTCTACATATTCCATGTTCGCCAAATTGACACTTGCAAATCTCATTCGGCCATCTGTCTCCTGTATTTATGCCAGATAGTTGTCTTTAGTAGCAGGCTCTCGTTGAGATCCGCTATTCGGCCATTGTTGGACAACATCAATTTCACTCTAATCACTTTTCCACAAAGCTCTGTTCTAAATAAAGTTGATCGTGTCATGAGGAGGCTAGAGGGTACTCCGGAATAATCGAGTCTAGGGTATATCCAATTTCGATAACATCATTCGTGTCCAATTCATTTTGTTCGACTTAATGAAGATGAGCCTTCTGCATACCAATGCTTTTCCCTGAACAGACTGTACACATAACCACCACTCCAGCCAGTAATATGGACAGAACAATCTTCATACGTCCCTCGTAAAAAGGCAAAGTTGTATATACTTTTGTGCTCAGATGTGAAACTTCTGACTAACTTTGAGATCTCCCTGGGGCTTGTTTCACTAAAAGCCATGTTGGACAAAAGTCCAAATTTATAGTCATCATACAACAAGATATTTGAATCCGGATGCTCAAAATTGGTTGAAATTACACTACCACAGAACAGGTGGTCCAAATGTTATCGATTTGATGCACATATTTGTGTTTAAATTGGATTACAATTATAGTTGTTTAGTTATTTCATTGATGTTTTACACCGTTCTCAAGAATAATTCACTTATACAACGGCGGTCAGCAATATAGTGGGATTACAGTTATATTTATTTATTTATTTATTTATTTATTTATCTGATTGGCGTTTTACCTCGTAATCAAGAATATTTCGCTTATACGACGGCGGCCAGCATTGTGGTGGGCAGAGCTCGTGGGGAAACCCTATAGGCCGAACCCCAAATGGCCTTTGTCATACGGACCCATGGTTTACTATCTGTACCTTTGGGATGATCGAATTTCGATTTGTCGTATTCAGTTTGACTCGTTCTGATCGGACTCGTCGCACGTGCTCGCCAGGGTTTATACCCGACTTACTGTCGTTGTATATAACTGTACCTTCCGAACGCTGTACCATGCATGCGTGTAGATTTTTAATTAATTTTATGAATTATAGGCGAACATCTGCTCTCCTGAAACATTTTGACAATTGTAATCTTTAGGATATATAAATTTTGTACGGCATTGTTTAAATTATGCGTTTATTGATTGTCACAAGATACAATTAGCCGTGCATAAGATATGCGGTAATTTGATTCTCAACTCCCCACTGGCTAAACCTGATTTGTTGATTTTGTTCTAAAACTGCATTGATAACAGCTCAGTTTTGCTTATAACATTCTCATGGTGCCCTCTCAGTTTGTTTTTTTACTACTAGGTTTTCCTGGGTATAGAAATGTCAGACGGTATATGTACAGTATTCTGCGTGGATAGAGGATGTCTAAATACAAATCATAAGTAGCAGGACCCCACATCAAAGTGGCAGGGAGGTTACAACAAATCGAATTACGAGTTCAAACTCAAGACTTGACCGCTATTTCCATCATGTCGTCTGCTTTGTCGGTCACACCAGTCAGCTTTCATTTCGAAGAGAAGACGGATTTTAGAAGAGAACCTAATGGCCGGAGACAACGTGTGAGCTGATGGCACCTGGGCAAGGCTATGTTTTCGGGAGCCTTTAAATATTCACGCTGTGTTGATCACATTTTCTCTTACACACATTGTCAGCCTACATTACCCATACAGAGGTTTGAGTGTGTGTCACGTGGCTCTCTCAGCTTTCTCTCCCGCTCGGGAAGCATTAATGATGTATGGCAGCCCATTCTTGCCTTATTAACATTGCGTGGCGTTTGCTCGAATAGCGGCATTTACTCATCTCTCTAACGTTATATTGTATGCAAATTTCGTCACACATCCATTCTTCCAAGGACAACCAAATATATTTTAACAAATATCTTAATGGGAAAGTCTTATTGTGGGAATGTTTTCCACAAATCTGTGTGTACGAGCGTGATTTAAAAATTTCAATGGCGCTAAAGTAATTAACGAGTATAACAGTTGTAGACAAAAGAAACACAAGTTTAGGAGATCGTTTGGTGGCTAACCTAATTATTGAGTCATTAACGACGTAATGATAAACGTGCTGTGAATTGTCAACGGATTAAGTAACAGATGCGTTCCCAAATCAGGTCAGAGCTGAAGGTTATGTATTAACCAAGTAGGCCTTCACACAGTGTACCTTTGTCCAGAAGACGTTAAACTTGAGAAAAATAAGAAACAAACCGAGCTTCAAAAGGAGTGGACATCCCTATTCGGGAGTGCTAATTATACTCCATAGCAATTTTCGCTTTAAATAAAGCTGAATAGAATTTAAGAAATCGACCATGGCCATAAAGCCCATTCTTCAATCTCCTTTTTCACAAATGTTAAACGTTAAAAAAAATTTACAAAAATATTCCCATAACCTTTACAACATATCTGATTTTATGCATTTACATGTACGTGTACCAGAGACTTTAGTTGCAGTTAAAGAGAATTAATTTTGCGCCAAAGATGGTAGTGCATATCGGATTAAAGAAATGACAACTCGGTATCAAAATCTCCCGCACAGCCCATAAATTCACTATGCTAAATATTTCAATGCATTTTTTTCTTCAGTTTAAATGTTTCGCTGACGTTATTGACGGCCTAGCATGCTGAAGTCTTACATTTCACACTCCAAATCCTGGGCTAATTTAGTGAGGTCAGCACGCAATTTTTGTCGTTGGCCGATAATGCTTCGATACTGACATATAAGAGGACCGTCGGAGGCGACCTCTTATCATCGTATACTTCCTAGAGCCCTTATCTGATAGAAGATTGACGTGTCCCTGTCTGATAGATGACGGACATGTCTCTGTCTGATAGAAGACTGACAGCCTCTGTCTGACTGTCAGCCTCTCCCTGTCTGATGAGAGGCTGATATGTCCCTGTCTGATAGAAGTCCGACATGTAAATGTCTTACAGAAGGCTGACATGCCCCTGTCTGACAGAAGGCTGACATGTCCCTGTCTGACAGAAGGCTGACTTTTCCCTGCCTGGCAGAATGACTGACATGTCTCTGTCTGATGGGAGGCTGACATGTCCTCGTCTGATGGAAGGCTGACATGTCCTTGTCTGACAGAAGGCTGACATGTCCCTGTCTGATGGGAGGCTGACATGTCCCTGTCTGATAGAAGACTGACATGCCCCTGTCTGAATGTATTCTGACTGACATGTTTCTGACAAAAGGCTGACATGTCCTCGTCTGATGGAAGGCTGACTTGTCCCTATCTGACAGAAGGCTGTCATGTCCCTGTCTGATAGAAGACTGACATGCTCCTGTTTGATAGATGGCTGACATGTCCCTGTCTGATAGAAGGCTGAAATGTTTCTGTCTGATAAAAGGATGACATGTCCCTGTTATCACACTAACATGTCTGCGTTTGATAGACGGCTGATACATCCCTGGCCGACATGCCCCTGTGTACTAGAAGGCTGACAGAAGGCTGACTTGTCCCTGACTAGAGTGATTGAGTGCTTGGGATTTAACGTCGTACAATTTTTCAGTCATATGACGACGAAGGAATCTTTAGAGTGAATGTAATGTGCTTCCTTGTTGCAGGACGGACTTCCGCCGTTCTTTTATCTAGTGCTGCTTTACTGAGACCCCTTACCGGAGGCAAGTAAGCGGCCCCACCCGAGGCATTATACTGATATGGGTCAACCAGTCGTTGCACTATCCCCATCATGCTGAACGCCAAGGCAGGAAGTTACAACTTCCTCTTTCAAAGCCTTAGGTGTGACTCGACCCAGCCGCCTGATAGAAGACTGACTTATCTCTGTCTGATAGAAGGCTGACATGTCCCTGTGGGATAGAAGGCTGACATTTCCCTGCCTGATAGAAGGCTGACATTTCCTGTCTGATAGAAGCCTGACATGCCCCTGTCTGATAGACGGCTGACATGCCCCTGTCTGATAGAAGGCTGACTTGTTCCTGTCTGAAAGAAGGCTGACATTCCTGTCTGATAAAAGGTTGACATGTCCCTGCCTGATAGAAGGCTGACATGCCCTTGTCTGATAGAAGCCTGACATGTAGGCTGACATGTCCTGTCTGATAGAAGCCTGACATGTCCCTGTCTGATAGAAGGCTGACATGCCCCTGTCTGATTGAAGGCTGATGTCGTCTGATAAAAGGCCGACATGTCCCTGTCTGATAAAAGGCTGAACTCCCTGTCTGATAGAAGGCTGACATGTTCCTGTCTGATAGAAGGCTGAGGATGTCCCTGTCTGATAGTAGGCTGGCATGTCCCTGTCTGATAGAAGGCTTTCATGTCCCCGTTTGACAGAATGCTGACATGTCCTCGGCTGAAGAAGGCTGACATGTTCTGACGTAATAGGAGACTGACATGTCGGTGCCTGACAAAAGGTGACATGTCCCTTCTGATAGAAGGCTGATACATCCCTGTCTGATAGAAGGCCGACATGCCCCTGTGTAATAGAAGACTGACATGTCCCTGTCTGAAAGAAGACCGACATGCCCCTGTGTAATAGAAGGCTGACATGTCCCTGTCTGACAGAAGGCTGACATGTCCCTGTCTGACAGAAGGCTGATATGTCCCTGTCTGATAGAAGGCTGACATGTCCCTGTCTGATATATAGAAGGCTGGCAGGTCCCTTCCTGATAGTTTGACATGTCCCTGCCTGATAGATTGTCCCCGTTTGATAGAAGGCTGATATGTCTCTGTCTGAAAGAAGGCTAATGTCCCTGTCTGATAAAGGGCTGAACTCCCTGTATGATAGAGGGCCGACATGTTCTTGTCTGACAGAAAGCTGACATTTCTCTGACTAATAGACCCTCGCCAGACAGAGGGCTGACACTGAAGGTTGGGGTGTATCAGCCTGAAAGCGGTCCGATCAAAGACTGACAGGTCCAGAATGATGACATGTTTGTCATGATCTTATCAAGCTTTTGCTCAGTAAGATAAGACCAGTTACAATCGCATAGGTCTAAGTAGATATGACGTTATGACACAAGTTAATGACCTAAATACTATTTATTTATTTATTTATTTGATTAGTATTTCACTTATACGACAGCGGCCAGCATTATGGTGGGAGCAAACCGGGCACAGCCCGGGGGAAACACGACATTCCGTACCTAAAGACTACTGCTCCAGTGGATGGCGAGCATGGTCACAAAAAAACACACTTCAAAACACACTTTAAAAAAGCACATAGATCAGATTTACCAGTCTACAGGAAAGATACTACAGGGGAAACCTGTGGAAGCCGGCGGTGGCACGAAGCGATGGCACAACGTCACGAGGGCACGAGGGCACGACGGCACGACGCGATTACACGATACTAGCATTTGTGCCATCGCTTCGATGTCATCGTCGTCCCAAGAGTATTCACACAACCAGAGCAGTGTATGGTGATCTTTATTTTCTATTTCCGCTACTGAAACAAAATTCCCCGTAAAATATTCCGTATTTCTTTGTGGCTTAAATGGCTATATCCCATCACGAACGTTTACCCGTAAGCGTGTACACACAGGAAGCAGAACTAGTAATAAAATGTTTCGTACCATCGTGCCATCGCATGGTGTCATATAAGTGAAAAATAAATAGGCCCATGGAGGTCCAAATCGAAATTGCGTGGGAAGGTCTTCCATCAATCTGTGGAGGGTCTTCCCACGGACTGTGCTCCGTTTCCTCCCACTATGGTGCGGGCGGCTGTGGTATACATGTATGTGAAATATTTTTGGGTACCCAAACACCAATCAAATAAATAAACAAATCGTCATTAGCATCGGTCTATAAAAGGACCATTGATTGACTGGTTTTCTTGTTTGTCTTATTTGTCTGGCACTTGACAAACGGAGATAGGCACAGGAAATGATTACTTTAAAAAAATAAATCACACCGAGCACGCTCTATGTTATTTGAAATGTCGTCCAGATTGTCTGTTTACTTGAACTAGAGCGCAAACCCAAATGGAAAAAAGTCATGTTATCCACACGGATATCACATAATTTCATGTTTCCAAAGAAAGTTTAAAACAGTTCGTCGTTCATTCATCGGTTCCATTTTAATCAGAGTCGTGGGGAATTTTGGGAATTGCAATTTTAAACTCAGAACGTCCATTATGGTTTAAGATTGGTATACGAATGTCCGTTTCGATGCATAGATTCCTGACATTAGATCGAACCTTGTGTAACTACTAAAGGTAGGCCTTTTTAATGTCATAAGCTAATAGGAACGCTTTGTTGCTTTTACTTTTGGTGTATAAACAGCAGTAAAATATATGCTGTTTTATAAAGTGAACAGCACGCTGTTGTCTCTAATCCATAACTGGTGAGTTTCCAGTTCGAACTCTTCTGTCATTAAAGATAACAGTCCTACTGTATCATGTGACTTGTGAAAAGTGTTGGACTACTTTCAATGACAACGATTTATCAATCACTTATCTCACCTTGTTCCAGAGGAACAAATGACACCTCTTTCTATTGCAAACTTCTCAAGTTCACAAAGGTTCAACTCCTCGTTTACCCTAAATAACTTTTCAAACGCCCATATTATACAAATGTCACTAATAATAGTTGCCTAACATTTTTGGCACGTCGCATGATACAGTAGGATATTTTTACATTTAGCGATTAAAGTGCTCGAACTCAAAACTCTCCTATTCATGGAGTTTAAAACTGAACACAGCCCACGTTCTGGAACCCCCAACCAAAATTCGGTCTCAGTTAGGCGTAAGTCCCAGCCTATACAGTGTGTGATATCAAAGCAGGACTAATTTCTTATCTGTCAACCCCTCCTGGCTTCACAACATATGATGATGTTGGGATATGATTCGTGTGAGTTAAATTCCTCGGAAACTTTAGGATTGCAACCCTTTGGTTCTCTCGTCTGATTCCTTAGTGACCTCTTACAAACTATCACAACAGATATGGTTTGACTTGACCATAGAATAAACTGGAACCAATCAAGCAATCACAAATCATGACCAAGTTGTTGATTTATTGTCAAAGAGCACATGTACAGCCACATCACATTACTTGATCACAAGATACCCTTTGGTGTACAAACACATTCTTACTGATAACGTGGTAAATCAGGCGGGGCACTTCAAGGGAGACCACTCTAGTGCACAACATATTCCAATACCTCAGAACACAGGGCCAGTATGTTGGATGTCCATTTGCCCTTGACAATGAAGTTGCAGGTTCGACTTTCTTTCGAGTGCGACCTTACATCACGTGGTTTGTTAAATGCCTGGACAAGCACAGTAGTTTGTCCTTTGATCTGACCGTTTTCTTTCAAAAATAAATTATTTATTTATTTATTTATTTCAATATTTATTTATTTATTTATTTGATTAGTGTTTCACCATCAAATAATACTGGCCGTCGTCATACAAGTGAAATATTCTTGAGTGCGGCGTAAAACGCCAATCCAATAAATAAATAAATCCTATTATGGTGATTCTTATATAATCAGCGTCGTGGTCGCTATATAAGTCATTGTCTCCGCACCGGGCGCGGAAGTTTTGTCATTACTAACACTATTTTACGCTATGCACTGAATTGTACACCATGATTGTCTTTATTTTAGTTTTTATGAACAGCAGTGAATTGTAGGCTGTGTTATAATAAATTGAAACAAGCATATGGAAACAGCTAATGTTCTGGAACTCTCAGTCAAAACACGGCCTCGGCTTAGTTTTAGCTAAACATAATCGATTATGTCACATCAGAGTAGGAACAATTTCTTACCGGTCATCTCTCCGGGACAGAAGAGACATGATGACTTTGGGGTATGATTCGTATGAGTTAAATTTCACAGAGACCTCAGCATTGCGGGGATTAGTAACACTGGGCAAACAGTTTTCAATTCTATCGAAAAATGATAAAACAATGAGATGTTTTCGCAACCTAAGCTGTCTGTGTGACAGCATTACCGAATCAATGATCCTTCACTCTCCAGATCGGAGCCTTATCCATACTCCTTACAGCGCATGCTCTCTACCTTTCCCTTTACATCACTGCCGTCAATAGACAAACTTGACCTTTGGAGCCTGTGAGACGCACGTAGGCTTCTTTAGGTTTAACCTCATTACTTGTTTCATACCGCGGAACTATTTAATCAGCATTCATCAATAAAATTGTTTCAGGTTTTGGTTAGAATCATGTTGTACATACTCTAGATAAAGAGAATGCATATGAATAAAGTATTATTAAAGACAAAGGTTGAGACGGATTGTTTGTGTTTTCTGACATCACTTCCAGCTTCATCAGTACCCCCAGTGACCTCGGCGTTGTTCAAGATTTGTGTACAAAATTTGCTTTTGGTGGCAGTGATGTAAAGTCAAAGGTAGAGAGCGACGCATGCGCTGTAAGGAATATGAGGCACCCAATTACCCGAACTGCGCATGTGTAACCTGTAGAGGCATTTCCCGGGGAGACCACTCCTGTGGTACAATTTCAATAGTATCCGTAAAATACATCACCAGTCCAATAACACTTGGTGATGAAGTCGCATGTTGGAATCCAGCTGTTTCTTGTTTGGCTGCAACTATATGTCAGGTTTTTGTCAGTTACATGAACAGTGCGTTTCCATGTGGCAGATTAGTTCGATTTCTTCCAACCATAATACCGACAGTCATCATATCAGTCCAGTACCCTTCAAGCAGTGTATAACGCCCAAACAAATAACAAATATTCATCAATATGTATGAATTATTTATAAAATAATATAAATCATACTAAAGTTAAGATTCAACTAATAATTCATTCATTTCAGCAAATTGAAAGAAATAAAACCGTTACATTGATGTAATATTTAAAAACTAGGCACACCAAATTCATCTACCCATAACCCTAACCGCCATCACTTAAGTGAAAGACAATCTTGGGCACGGCCCAATAAACTCATTATTCAGGTTTACAGACGCTGTCAGTCTACACCATACTTTTTGGGATTTGATTTTATAAATAACAATATGCTGTATCATACTGTGAAAAGCAAACCACTAACTGTAAACCACAATTCACGAAGACGAGTGAACTTTAGCTCCACTAAAGTTCCCGGCACCAAAGCTCGGCCTCACCTAGGTGTTAGTCACACCATATTAAATTACACGAGGATTAATATCTTACCTGTCATCTCTTAGGAGATTGACAAGACATGATGACATTGGGGTATGATTCGTATTAATTAAATTTCTCAGAGACCTGGATTGCAACCCTTTGATACTCTTGTCGGATTCCTTAGTGACCTCTTTGTATAAGTGAAAACAAACAAAATGCACGGACCGATTTTCCTGCAGAAGAAACTGGAATGAATCTACCATTCAGTGTGCATGACGATATGATTAATTTACGGAGAAACTCTAATACTTTCACTGATAAGGGCTATATGGAGCGTGATACTTTTCCAGGGGAGACCACTCTTATGATACAATTCCTACAGGCCTAAAATACACTACGAGTGAGCGATAACATTTGAACGTTAATTACGCCGGTTAGATTAGCACATCGTAAAAATTTCTGTGATTAGAAAGTGAAAAAATGAATTGTTACCAAAGTATACATGTTCAGGGATAGCCATAATTCAGTCGATTTTTGGTCAAAAAACTTATAAACACACGTCTCCAGCCTGCATTTGCCAGGACATGATGATGTTGTTTAATCCTCATTCCAGTCTGCTTTGTTGGTTCAAGTTGAACTCTTGTATGCATAAAATACAACACTTATTTTTCCAAAATTTAGCTTTTATTAGAGGATATAACTTTCTGGCTAAGAAAATAAAAACGTGCAATACTCTGACCAGAAATTCTTGTATGACGAGAAAGTCTTGTCGTGTATATAGCTACACTTCATATGTGTTCATGTAGATGTAGCGATACGATCGAGGACGCGTCCTTCCAATGACGACGTGGTATTTTAGGTCGACAGCGCCAGGTTCAGGGACGGGCACAAATCAGGATAGAACTGGACTATTGTCAGAATGTCAGAATTTCATTTTAAGCCCTGCGGAATCTTTTTTAACGCCATAAAACGGGAATATTAATTTCCATGTAATGACGAAATCAATTTTGCGCTTTATGATTTCACTGGTTGGTTGCTTGAAAGCTGTCTTAAACCACTGATGAAGCCGAGGTAGTCGACGTGGAAAGCACGCAGGCGCTGCAGAATGACCCAGGAGCCTCTCACCAATGCGGTTGCTGTGAATTCAAGTCTACTTCCTGCTGGATTCCTGATTCCTTTCTGGTCGTACGTGTGAAAGTCTGTCAGCAACCTGGGGATAGTCGTGGGTTTCCCCCGGTTTCGGGTCTGATGCTGATAGTTCAACCATGCAGTAAATCCTCATCTTCTAGCTGTCTCATCCAGATATCAGGAGTCACTACCTTTTGGTCCAAGACTTTGCCAAATTTTGCCTTATTAAACTCTGCATACAAACATAAAACCGTCGTCTCATATTATTCAAACTCTTCGGCACCACAAAATCAACAGCAGTTGTTAGTTTAAATTTATCTATATAAGGCATTCCCATTATATGTACTGACAAATATTAAAATCCAATACGAAGAAATGAAATTTGGTTTATCTCTTGTATCTTTTATGACAATACACATGTAGCTTAGTCATGATGTCTAATATCAGCTTTTCACAGGTCTGTCCAGTTCATGTCTTTGATATGTTGTCGGATAAGCTTAAACTTTTGTTAATGTTTATCACCAATTTCAGTGTCAGTGATCCTGAGTTGAGTACATTTTCCGACAAACTACATGCCCGAACCAGCAATCGAAAATACCAATGCCGTACCCATCCCTGCTGATATCAATAGCTGAACACTCTGACCATGACATCGTTTTGTTTATTCACTAGTGGACCATTCCTGCTGATATCAATAGCTGAACACTCTGACCATGACATCGTTTTGTTCATTCACTAGTGGACCATTCCTGCTGATATCAATAGCTGAACACTCTGACCATGACATCGTTTTGTTCATTCACTAGTGGACTATTTCTGCTTATATCAATAGCTGAACACTCTGACCATCCCATCGTTTTGTACAATCACTAGTCGGCCATCCCTGCTGATATCCACGGCCACGGGCCTGTCCATCTCATCCTCTCTTGTAACCACAGAACGCTGGTATTTCCCATCCTTACTCAGCAGAGCAATTTCATCTCGACTGTAATCTGCCACAAAAATGTTACCAAAACGATCCGAACAAATTCCCAAAGGCTTGAGAGTCCTGTGTCCGTTTGTCGACTGAAATTTAAACTTCACTTGTCCATCTGAATTCAAACAAATGATGCTCTGTTTTCGGAAGTCAGACACCAATATCAGCTGAGTGTCTCCCTTTGTTGTCGCTAGGTAACGCGGGTCAAAGAATAATGGCGCTCCATGCTCGTCCATAGACAGAGTTCTCTCGATCACACCTTCCAGAGAGATGATATCTACGGATTTTCCACTTCCGAGGTAACTCACGACGAGCTTGTCGCAAGCGAGAGCCGAAATACCGTGATAACTTTTTTGTGTTTTGACTGTTTGCTTTAGTTTTAACTTTCCCGTTGTGCCCAGAAACATAACCTGTTTCCGGTTCATTGTAACAGCGATGTCACCTTGTCCCATATGTGTGACGTCACGGGGCTCGTCACTGAAGGCGATCTGGTCAATGAGGCTGCCACCCCTGCGGAATTTGTGAAGCGCCTTGTTGGTACCGTCCACCACAATCATGTCGTCCCGGCTCACACAGGCTATCCCCCAAGTGCTGAGCTGGTCACAGCTGTTGTCAGACACACCTTCATTATACCGAATTTCTCCGAGCGTTTCAAAGTCTGCAGCAAAATCAGCAGTTACCTTTGACTGACTAAAACTAATGTCTGGTCGCTTGTTACATGTAGCCACGTTCTGATAAGCGGAAGTTTCGGTTTGCGCAGTTTGATCCCGGATGGAATTGAGTGACGTCATGATTTCAGCTTCACAGCCGTAATGCAACAAAGTCTCGACAATTTCACGGGTCTTCTGAACCTGGTTGCCATATTCTATCATTTTTGTTATACCCAAATTAATTTCCGGTTCCGTTTCCAAACGCCATCTATCTAGTTCAGCTAGTAGTTTTTCTTCACTTTCCTGTATTCTTTGACATAAGTTTCTGCTCATGGCTTGGATTTCTTCGCGAATCTTCTCAACTCTATCATCAAAACTCTCCCTTTCCTCGGTCAGAACATTTTTGGCTTCTGTGACAAACCTATGCACCGTTTCTAGTTTTCCACAAAGTGCATCTAGCTCGTCTTCGTGGTTTGTGTAAGCGTCACCAATTGTCACGCACTTTCCACAAAGCTTGTGTTCTCCAGTGACACATTGTGCACACAGCGTTACACTGCAGCTCTGACAAAAAAGCTTTAAAATTTCTCCTTGGTGATGTTTGCAGCTTACATCACGCTCTTTGTTCAGCAGCAATGCCAAGGGCTTTTGTCGAGCTTGGGCAATCGAGATAACGTCATGCTCTGATGTCACTCCCGTACCTTGATGAACTCCGCTACACGATTCACACAGGGCCTCGTAACAGTCACAGCACCAATTCACCGCCGCATCTGCGCATCTCCCAATTCTCAAACAAATATCACAATTTTTGTTTTCTTTGTTTAAGGACCATACTGTTGTCACCATCCTTTCAAGGAAAGTATTTTCTGGGAAGCACTGGACAAACGCATCGGTGCCCTTTACCTCTGGAATAAGCTCTGTGCCTGATTGCAGAGAAATGTGCACGGGGCATTCTGGACATGTAACTATATTCAACCTCCCACGCTTTTCATACTTTCCATTCGAACCGTTACTTTGGCCATCAATGTAGTCTCGAAGACAACCGTGACAGAAAGAATGTAAACATGGCAGAACCCGAGGCTTGGTGATGGTTTCTTTACACAGCCCACACTGTATGACACTTTGAGGCAGAGAAGTGACGGTATGTAAGCCTTCCATGATAAGATCTGACACTCCGTGAAAAACGTGTGGAGGTTCTTTTCAGTACCGAGCCGATTTTCCTGCAGAAAAGAAAATACGCTTTTACTTTCACATCACTTTGCATATTGCCTGTGGTCGTTAATTCTTAGGTTAGACAAATATTTGAAAATATTTTGTTCTTACAATCTCTTATGATTTGTCATATAACTGATAATAGTGAGATTTCATTCTTCTCCCTCAGCCGTCCATCTTTTGTAAACGTTCATCATCTGGGCGCTTGTAGCCAGATTTACCAAACGTATACCAGATGTGCATATTGAAATAGGGAATATCTTGTGACCTTGGGTCAATTGTTTCAAGGTCAGTTGGGCCATTCAAGTATTATTAATGATACACTCGTCAACACGATATCTCTTGAACTCTTTAAGCAATTTTCATCGAACTTGTAACGCACGTTCACCCTGTTGACCCAGTGAGTGGACCCTAAGTGACCCCAAGCTTAAGGAGGTATAGAGTTACATCCCAACATATCAACCTGCCTATTTTATGAATCGGATTTGTTATAGGTCAGATGTGCTCTTGACGCTTAACATTAGTGTCGTGAAATGTCCACTCAGAGGTCATCAAGTTTACTAAGGTTGGGGCGTATGTAAAGCTATTAGTCAGCGACTGTTAGGTGGTAAATTGTAAAATTGATGTCAGAGCCGTTTGCGGTTGTTTAGCGCAGACGTGTGAAACTTCAAGTCGGGGTCTTAGATGTAAGTCCTGTTGTGTTCAGATCTTTCTCCGAACACGTGCAATATAAGCACCTTCGAATGTGAAAACAAATACGAAGTGAAGTTGGTTCCGTTCAATTAAACATACACTTCAAAATGATATACAATTCGCACAATGTATATCAATAAACTATCATCATTCAGAATCTGAAACTCGTCAAAATCCCTCTCCATATTAAACAAAGCGGTCCAAAGCCTGGTACTCTTTCGTTCTTTCTTGTATTACGTCTTACGTTTTGGGGTTATACATGTACTCGTAAAACACTTAGAGCACAGACACTGCTGTATGGAAGATGGTTGACCGTGACCGTACCATCGTAGTATCATTCCATCGCATCGCAGCGCAGCGGGTGGTTTTAGGGCGATTTGGATCTCTTTGTGTACAGTGGATTTGCCGCAACCTGCCATGTACTGTTAATTGGCTAAAGTAAACTTCTGGGTTTCTTTGTCCAATAAATTGTTTGTAACGTCAAAACTGATTAATTTCTTTATATATTTGATAGGGATTTCACGCCGTACTCAACAACATTTCATCTATACGATGAACGCATTATGGTGGGAGGAAACCAGGCAGAGCCCGGGGGGGGGAGACCACGTGGAGCCGCAGGAAAACTGAGTCAGTATAAAAACACAGATTGTATAGTTTATAGAAGAGAGGATGCAACTCAGCATTTTTACTTCTTTGTATATTAAAAATACAATAATTCGTCTAAATTTGGAGTTTTTCGTGTAAAGCGAACATAACGTAAAAGATTATGACACCATTCTCAAACAAACTTTGTCCAAAATTTAAAAAGACATCTCTCAAGAACGTCTAAATTTAAAAGGAGTATTTTGCAAGAATTATAACAGATGCAGCTATTTTCATCCGTGTACATACACATACCTCCTAATCAGTACTGTTCCACCATGATGACACTGGATTATCTGTTATCCACGCCAGTCTAAATATACGGGCTAAGGTCGTCTCTGAAGGAATCGCTTCCACTCCAGCACACAAAGCATTAATCGCCTTTACATAGACACCGTTAGTTTATATAGCCTCGCGAAAACGCGGCACAACTGGCCTAAACATGTCTTCCTATTCAGGTTTACAACACTCTCAACAGCAAACAGCTATCTGACTGGCTATGTTACAATACCGCTGACAAAGGCGGCTCAGGTAATCGATCAGCGATCTCTGATCTGTCTAGCTGCAGTGACTAATGAGTTTACCACGGATCGCTCCTAAGCTTAATCTGCTGTGACCCTTAGTATATTAACACTCCACAGACCCAGGGATTTCGTCTGAAAACACCCAAGCACATCTCAAGACATTGGCAAGCTGCCAGGTAATGTATGCATACGGGCAGGTCAGTCAACGATATGCACTGAGCTGCTAATCGTAACGCGGTCAGTCGTTGTTCATTTTTCGAATCAACAATGAGGAGAGCCGATGTCATTCAGTGTTCTCGTCGAACGTTATTAAGAACTCATTGTCACGATGTACACAATGTCATGTCCATTTCTTCCACAGTCTAGTCTGATATAATGCACATGCGTATCATCATGCTATTAACACCCCCATGGAATGCTCACATAGTGAAGCTTGGGGTAATCCATTCATACAATAGGGCGATAATTGGAATGCCTTTATTACAGCTAAATCCTCACTTGCTTATACTGTGCAAGATAAGACAAATTATCCGATAAGAGGAAGGGAATTCTCACTGAAATTCTTTAAAAAAAATAATCATTTAACAATATTTCAACAATATGCGCATTGCGGCCGTCTTTAGCACTTTTCATCAATAGAAAAATCTGATGCGGCCACAAAACCGTCTGTAGTATAAAAAGAATTCATCTCGCTAACAACAAATGCGTGGGAGGTATTTCATAGCGTAACACAATTAAATCTGTTACACGGTATAAACGTTTTCCGGAACGGGGATAAAAATGGCCCCCAACTGTAGCGTGGGTTGTAATCGCAGGCACGAAATCTTTAGGTAGACAAATATTCTCAACGGACATGCACTTTGCAAGTCGCTCTACATGGTGGCATGGACTGTCTCCAAACACTTAACGAAGAAACATAAATCATGCATCATACTTTGTCAACCTTTTGAGCCAGTGTGTTAATAGATGTATGCATGTAGATGTAAGGTTCACGTATTCGTGTATTTTTAAGTGTTCCACGTGTTGTACCTCAGCCCCAATCATCAACAATAAAGGCCATTCACCATAAATCCTGTTGTCATATACACAAAATAGAGAGCCAGTGCCAAGTGGAGGTAAACCCAGACACGCTGTATCTGGAGTATATTACCATACATAACCCATATAAAAAAGAGACTACTATAAAAGTGGCTGAACTCGTCTAAGTGATAGTTAAAGGGAAATGAAAATATTAGCTACAAACAAACAAAAGTATATAAAGTTATCAAATCCTAGGTTTTGTGGAAGTTAAGGGAGCCGCAAGTGTATTAGTGAGCTATCATCTTTGACAGACCGGACCTTGCTGCTCAAATCAAATGAGCTTGGCCTATAAAGCTGGAAACAGCAGGCTTATCGTTCCGAGCTATCGTTCAGAAGTACGAAAATTGTTACAATATGATTGGCCAAAGAATGCCTTCAGCTGAGACATGTCAGTGTACATTTTTATCAATGAAAATCACAGTGGCTGTACACATAACGTTAACAGTTGTATGAAACGTAGGAAGCAAAACACAAAAGGGAATCCAATTATCTGCACACTGGAGTAAAATATACATGTACCACTTGTTTCAGCTTTATTGTAACATCTTAACATATTTTTGTGTGGCTTTATTGGATTGCCTTTCGGAACGGTTTAGTATAAAGATTCAACGTGGTTTGTGGATAAATTTTTCTTCAAAAAATCATGCGTTGTTTGCAGAAAACATGAAAGTAAATTTTCCACGACATCAAAGCCAGCGCAAATCTACAAATGAACACATTTATATTAAATCTTGATTTAAATCAATACAACTGACAGTTAGGGGGCTATCAAATATCGATCTGTCAGTCTTTCTATGACAGGTTCCAAGCAAAAGACTTGTCATCAGTCATTCAAATGTGGACCCAAGCTACTACAGAGCTGTTTACCACTGCGTCGATCATATATGTACACCCACACATTCAGTCAAGCAAGTACACGTACGGACACTTGCCACAAAAGTACAAAGCATGAAGAGCAACTGCAACTTACAAAACACTTGAAATAGAGCTTCGCCATGGAAGGTGTACCAGAAAATTGTAAAATGTATTATTGAGAACCACAGTTATACACTAATCATATAATACACAAGATTGAACTGCATGCAAATGCATGTTTATCTAAGTATGTTCAAGGCAATGTACACCTGATATAAGAACACTTCATGTAGTAGTATACGCCCTACTTCAATACAAACAACAACCTAAATGACTCCGTTCTATTTTTCGAATCAAATAACACTGAGTAGAGCCGATTTCGTTCAGCAGGCGTAGTGTTCTCATCGGCCGTTATTGTCATGTCAAGAACTCATTGTCACGATGAACAAAGTGTCATGTCCATTTCTTCCACAGTCTAGCCTGATGCGTATCAGCATGCTCTTAACACCCCCATGGAACGCTCACATAGTGAAGCTTGGGGTAATCCATTCATACAATAGGACGATGTTTGGAATGCCTTTATTACGGCTAAATCCTCGCTTGTTTATACTGTGAAAGATAAGACAGATTATTCGATAAGGGGAAGGGAATTCCCACTGAAATTTTTTACACATTAATCAATTAACAATGTTTTAACAATAGAACTCCGTTCTACGCGACTGTTGGTATCAAAATCGGTTGCAAAAATGGCCTTCACAACTACATCTAATAATTACAAAATTCTGAATGGCGGAACTGAAAGAACGGTTTATTGCGTAAATCAGTAAAGAGAGATAAATCTGGATAATGTTGAATTAATGACAACCATTTATACAATGACAGTATTATGGTGATTAGGATTAGACTATTTGGATACAGCGCAGATTCTAGTGTTGACATCTGCCAATATCATAAGACTGGAGAGGTAACTTAATTTGATCTTATTTTGTAATTTGAACGGCTGACTGCGGACCAAGATGAAATCGACTTTAAAAAAAAATGGAAATATGTAGTGCTATCTAGGAGCCCACGTGAACTTCCCTGTAACAGTGTATGAATGGCGCAGCAAATCAAACTTGTATAAGGGCATGTAAGAACATAGGCTGTGTTTATGAATAAGCAGTGTGTCAGTGGCAGAACAGTGTGAGTTGTACGCAAGCATGATACATGAACCAGTGCAATTTAACTGCACTGCAGTCTGTAATATTCTCACAATGTCCGCATGGTTCAGGGGAGATCAGTTTTATTCACTGGTACCATTATAGTCACGTGAAAATCCTTTCTTTGTGTTATCTAAACTTCCAGTAAAATGAAATCGAAAGCCCGTGTAAAGAATATTACATTCATAGCAAACCAAATCTTAATGTTTACTAAATAATGAACGAAACCATCGCAGTCATTCACTATGTGAAGATCACTGGGGTATACCGTTACGTATAGATTCTTTATATTATTCAAATGTTTGTTTGGTTTGATGGTTTTTCTTCATTATAAATGTGGTATTCACATTCTGACATATTTCGTTTTGAATATTGTTATCTTCATACCAATATATTGCCCTCGTGACTGTAAACCATAATCATTCATTCATTCATTCTGTAAAACAAAATCAACTTCTGTCAAATTCCACAAAACACTGAACATGAAGCTTAAGCTTCAAAACTGTTCGTAGACTTAATACCAGATTTAACTTTAAACCAAGTCCTCAGTTTTGTACTTACCCCAAAAATAATTGACAAACATTATATTAAACTGAGCTTTATTTATTGGTTTGGTGTTTTACGTCGTACTCAAGAACATTTCCCTTATATGACGGCGACCAGCATTATGGTGGGAGGAAACCGGGGAGAACCCGGGGGAAACCCACGACCATCCGCAGGTTGATGACAGACCTTCCCCACTTACGGCCGGAGAGAAAGCCAGCATGAGCTGGACTTGAACTCACAGGCTCTTTAGCCACTACGCTGCGCTAGCGCGCTAACCAAATGAGCCAGGGATGCTCCTGCTGCAGTTATACTTTAGACTTTGGTGTGCTGAATTGGCTGCTGAATTTGTCTAAAAATCTTAATTATAAAATCGACTTAACACCAGTTTTAGCTAATACACTTTTTAACAACTGGGCCCAGAACATTTTCCTGAACGTTCGTAATAAAACCACACTGAGACAATACTATGAACATGGTAATAGCAGAACGGGACGAGGGCTAAATTCGTAATGTCCAAAGGCTATTGACTGTTGTGTTTCAAAGACATATACCCATTCTCTACCTATATATTTCCTCAGGTCTAACACCGTTTCACTCTGTTGAAGAATAGAAAATTTGTCGCCACAATGGAAAGGTACATGTGCGTAAATCATTCAGGACTATAAACTTTAAATATTTATTCTACACTGAGTCAATCTCACCACATGTATACTTTTCAGCGTGAGTGTCCATAAATTAGCAATATTGACCTTATCGTTGCCTACATCTTCACTCACAATGCTAAGTTACTGTGTCAAGTGTGACTGTATTGTTTGGCGAACGCCTTAATGTGGTGTCGCGAGCTTACACATTGTATCAAGTATCCGAGGACACCAGGCCTAGGAGTCATGCATGCCGGAGAAATTAGGCTCAACCTGGGTCGTATAGAACAACTATGTCCTACATATACACTGTTCACACAGTGGTACACTTGACCATTGAGTTCAGTATTTACAACACAATGAACGTTGTGACACACCTTTACTTTTACCAAATAAGCTAAACAGCCATAAACAGTTACAAACATACTCGCATATAGATATTTGTGACGGCTTATCGGTACCCTTATTTACCAAGCTCTCCCATATCCATTATATACGACCGATTTTCGTGTATACCTCAACATGGACTGGAGTACACAAAGTATGCAGCTATATCGTTGGGACATAATTGCCGGATAAAATGATAAAATAGGGTATCACAAATAGTTTACACCAAACAACTCAAATTGTGCACATGATAACACATTAACCTGTCTCTCATCGATGTCTTTTAAGTTTTCACTTATTCTTTCCGCAATAGCACCTTTTCTTGAAATAAACATTCTTATAATAGCAATTCATTTTAACAGGAGTTGCCAAAGAGAACAATCATGGAGAGTCAAACGTTAACTTGATTGTTTCTATCATTTGCTTATTCATAGTAGCTATACGTTTAGTTACCATTAATTGTTAACTATCACCCAAAGGGTTTTTTTTGTTTTTGTTTTGTTTTGTTTTATTGTCTTCTTTTGTTTGTTTCCTGCCGTCTATATATCTCAGAATCAAACCTTCACGTGTTTCAGTGTCTAGGAGCCTCAAGTGGTTCTTCCTGTCTGGTTGTCTTACTGGTTAGCTAGATAAAAACAAATTGTTTCCTGCTTTCCTTTTTCCTCAAAGTATGGTCTCTCATACACTGGGCATAGTTGTTCGTTATAGTGAGAGATTTAAAACTTGCTATTGTCTTTGACTGGTGTTTTTCGCTCTCAAAGCTAGGGTTACATAACAGTGCCATTACACGAATGATAATGACATTTTTATTTCTGGAATTTATATTTTTTACAAATCTGGTCTAAAAAAATAGTCGGCTGGGTGTGCTTTCAAAAGTCGTCATGATATGGCTGAAAAATGCTGATGAGGCGCAAAGTTATAATTCATTCATTCAAAACTCTATTCAATAAATTTGATTATTCTTAAATTCATTCTCACAATGATTACTCTGTTGGGGTCCTTTGGGTATAGACTACCATGATGAGTATGGAATGTATTGTCTCTTATATTTCTTATATATTACGTTCGGGTTGACGTCTTAAAAGCCAAGTACAGTGCTAAACACAGTGCTAAATCAGTACAGTGTAGCATATTGTTTCCTAGTCGTAATGAGATGGCAGTAGAGGTGGAACTGAATGTAGTGTAATGATGAGCTATCCCAAGGAGGGACCACTGCCTTGTATGGAAGCCAGTCGAGGTTGCGACATGAGGACGGTACCATTCGCACGCGATTTTCAACGGTCGCGGGACGGGATATCCTCTTTCAGTTTGCATAGCCTTGGATAGATGATATGCTTCACCTTCATAACAGTCAACGTAACCGTGTAGCATGCGACGACGTACACTCCTTTGGTTAAGTTGATCCAAGATTTTGAATACCGGTACACGAGGATCCTGATGCACAGATCATATTTCAAGTGAACATAGCCGGCCACTAAATCTGAATCAATTAATAAAGTAGTATTCCATAAATGTTCTAAAACTATTTTTAAAATTCCACACCACTTATCAACAAAATTAATAGCAAACGAGCGTCGGTGCCTAGCCACTCGTTTGGTGAAGCCATTTTGCCATGTTATAGCTATCTACATCGACGTTACAAAACCTAGGAGCTGTCCCTTACCATCGGTATTAAACAATGTGACAATAAGAAAATACAAAGAAAAATGCCGGATACCCAACCAAAGAGTATCAGTTCTGTTCCGTTTTCACAGGGCCGATGTTTCTTTCAATTTGGCGCTCGATCACGATCCTCGCGGGCACAAGCGTCGTGAGCGGCACTACTCGTCCTCGTCTTCGACCTGCATAGATGTAAGTGTGTTGCCAGGCTGGCTGTACCGACTTCAGTGAATTTACCAAACATAGCAGGATATTGTGATTTATAATAGACTCTTTCATGCAGATTTTGGGAAGACATTTTCGTAATAAGAAAAAATAATGCTATGTCACAATATTTTTCTTCAAGGAATGACTCTTCCGAGGTGGTTTTCTCGACACAGGCAGCCGTTGTCATAAATGTGTGATCCATTATGCATCCGTTTAACAGCTAAACTAACCGCAAAATCCGATTTATTGCATCGATATCTGTCCATCCACGATAAGAAACCACACTGACAATCAAGAGCCAATATATTTTTTGACGTGACAGCGCTAGTGATTGGCTAAACTCATAAGGGTTTCTACATCATGGTTAGGGTCGACGGGGGCAAAGCGCCCACCTTAAGCGAAAGTTGATAGAAATCCAATATTATTGGACGCACTGAGTTGTCCCTATAGCTAAAGAGACATATGCATATACACTAAGTGCCAGCTGACTTATATTGGCGAATTCGCTTTTTAAGTGTCGTTTCAGGAGAGAAATACAAAAGAGATCAAATGGGCACTTTGCCCCACGGGTGGGGAAAAGTGCCCACGTATGTGGGGCAAAGTGCCTATACCCGGGCGCTTTGCCCCCCCCCCCCAAACCCCGTCGAAATAACCAAATTAAAATACAACTAATTGAAGCGGTGAATTTTTTAATTCACTTAATTGTTATGATGACTGTAAATATACACAAATTTAGCTCTCAGAATCACCTGAGTCACAGTTCGGGCAAACAAAACACACGTCGCCAGCAGTGCATTCCTCGTGTGCCCATTGTTCACAGCACATGCACTGCACACACACTTCTTTAGATCGCGAACGCGAAAATGGTTCACTACAAATAAGGCAAGGCCACTGGTCGTCTCCATCCTCGTCACTGTCTTCGCACTGAGTTCCCTGATGTTTGGTACCTCTGGGCTTTTTGATTGTTGTTGCCTTGCCCTTTCTGCGGCTTCCAGTCGACTTCCCTTTCTTGTCCTTCAAAGCTTTCATGTTCTGTTTCTCAACCAGCTGATCTTTATAAGGGGACGCTGTCAGCAGTGTTGCCTCCTCTGATTTCCGCTTTCTGCTACGGGGAGCTGCCAATTTAGGCAGAGGTGACAAACTGCGAATCAGTTGAGTTATATCTGTAAGCAGTACAAACAAATCATGTTTTAATTGAATACACAGATGTATATCACTAGTATACATATAAAACTATCCATTTTTAGCTCAGTTGAGCCTGGAGATGACAGCATTGGTATTTTAAAGAGCAGTGTTGTCAGCAAAAGTAAAAGCTCTTGAACACAAAAGCACATCCAAACACTTTCACATATATAAGCCACGTGCATATAAGCATTTGCAGTGGTTTGAAATTATGACTCTTGGAGACGTATGTATTTAAAGAGAGGACAGTATAAAGTCTTGTTAGTTTTAAACGAAAGGACACCATCTCACTGAGTTGTCCTCAGTAAAAGCAATAAAACATGTTTATTAGCTTTATGTTAACTCACCTGCAGCACATTCCTGGTGAATCAAATCGTCTGAATTTGTCTGTTGAGTAGCACCTGCGATATCGGAAGATCCTGGAGATTTCACGGTAGTTAACGGCGTTTCTCCACAAGATGATGGGATACTGGCAGAAGGTTCCCCATCGTGTGATAAGCCACGATGGCTTTCTGGATCATCTGGCCCTTCGTCCTCTTCGGATGAATCGCCAGTGGAAGGCATATTTGGTAAATCTGGTCGTACATCTGGATCTTCTGTGGCCACAATTTCATTATTGTCCGGTTCTGGTTGGTCCGTAACGGTTGCCGCTGCAAAGTCTTCGTCCGAGAAGACGTTCTCATCGAATGGCCAAATGCCACACATGCGAAAGCCGTTTATACATTTCTCTTGGGTAGCCGACCGATGAAACGCCTGACCAAATATTCCTGCCATGTCAAAGAACGATATACGTCTCCCAGGGTGCGACACCATCCAGGAATCTGCGGCATCATTGTAGGCACTCTTTAAAGATTTAAAGTATGTCCGATCTAAAGGTTGCATCTTATGTGTGCTGTGTGGTGGGAGAGTTAGCAGGTGAATCCCGTGTGCCCTTGCAAAAGTGACTGCAGCCAGAGTCTTGTGGCTGTGGTGTCCATCCAGTATTACTATTTGTTCGTGAGAACCTTGTGTGGCATTTGTGAAGGATGCAAAATGTTCTAGCCATTTAATGAAGAGTTCGGAATCTGTCCATCCACTGGGGTTGGCATATCCAACGGATTGTGGTGGAGCACCTGTCATCAATGTGTCATTCATTCTCTTTCTCGGAAATATGAACATTGGAGGAACATATACTCCAATAGCGTTCATAGCACAGATAACAGTGACATTTTTCCCTCTTTCACCGCTCGTCATCTTACCAACTTGCCTTATGCCTCTTGTTGCCAAAACTTTCCCTGGTTTGTGGACGTTAGTTACTCCAGTTTCATCCATGTTCCACACCTGTCTTGGTGTGAATTCTTTGGATTCTAGCAACAAAAAACTGTTGAACCTTCGGTTTGTTGAAGCCAACTGCTCTGGAAATGTTAGTACCTTGTGGCACCCTGATGCTGATATCTTTATGGCGTAACAGGAAAGCGCGAAGCCAACCCCTTCCAAACGTCGGACGTCATTTGTGGTTAGACCATATAAGGATTTTTCCATGTACTTTATGTGAGCATGAAGCTCATTCTCCACCTGCGTGGAAAGAATATTTGTGTATCGCCCCAGTTGTGACACACCAGGATTGGCAACTAGTCCATCTCTATGACGACGCAGAGTTCTTGGCGGAATTTTGAACTCCTTGGCTGCGACAAGCAGCGGTATTCCTGTTTGAACTTTCTCCAGGGCTAACTTTAACTGGTCATTTCCATATCCCCCTTGATTAGTTTTACGCTTGTAAGTCCTAACCATGATGCTGAAAGAAAGGAAAATACTGTGATTATCAAGTATTATAGCCAACGCTGCACAGCCAATGCTGTAAATATGTAGGTCTAATATTTATCTTGCAGATATTTGTTTAATTATTTTTAAGGAAAGACTTTAGATGTAAGAGTTTTAGTACATTTTAGTACTATTTAAGATGTAGGGGCAAAGCGCCCACTAAGAAGGGGCAACGCGCCTAGGTAGGCGCTTTACCTCCAACAATTGAAGGGCGCTTTGCCCCCACCACGTGCTTTTTGATCTTTCTTTTTTATGGGATTGACCTGAAAGTATCACTTACTAATTTTGTAGTGATTATGTACTGTACATATCAGTTTATTGGTGTGCAATAGCATTTTATCGTTACTGTTAATAAACTGGCAGTAGAACGCTTTATGTAACTGTCAATTTTTACATCAATCCTGGGTAAAATCAAACTTACCTCGCAGAAAACTCAACCACCGCTCGATCGGAGATGATGCAACAGTCAGTTGACAACATAGAGGGCAGCACCTGTGTCGCATTGCTGCCGAGGATGGAGATGACGTCATATTTTGTATTTCGGCAAAAGGCGCTTTACCCCGAGTGGGCGCTTTGCCCCGCCCTACCCCCTCGGAGTGAATCGGAGTGGGGCATTTTTACGCAAAAGACAGTACAGAGGGCATTTTTATACAAACGACAGTGCATGGGGCATTTTTACGCAAAAGACAGTACAGAGGGCATTTTCATACAAACGACAGCCCGGGGGAGGGGCATTTTTACACAAACGACAATATGTGGGGCATTTTTATGCAAAGAACAGTACATGGGACATTTTTATACAAACGACAATACAGGGGCATTTTACAAGAACGACAGTACAGGGGCATTTTTACACAAACGACAGTACAGAGGGCAATTTTTCACAAACGACAGTACATAGAACATTTTTATACAAACGACAGTACGAGGGGCATTTTTACACAAACGACAGTGCAGAGGGCATTTTTACACGAACGACAGTACAGAGGGCATTTTTACACAAACGCCAGTACAGGAGACATTTTTTTACACAAACTACAGTACATGGGACAGTTTTACACAAACGACAGTACATGGGGTACAGGGGCAAACGACTTATGACCTAACCACAACGGCACTGGCCATACAATTCTGACGATTCTGAAGTGGGCATAGATCAGGGGACGTAACTCCTACATCATTCATCTTGATTTTTGCATGTGTCCTTATTCTGTATATATATATATATATATATATATATATATATATATATATATATATATATATATATATATATATATATATATATATGTACATTGTATACAGTGGAATTTCAACAAGTTTATGAGGAAAGAACTGTGAGCTTCGTATATCGCTCTGTGTCACGGCCTGTACTAGGCCTGAGATTAAGTTGTCAAGAGTTAATTATGAAAGTTGATTGAGAGTATTGTGAGATTGATTTGTGTGCCTGCGTGCAGCCATTTTTGCGAAAACATAATGCAGATCCTGTCAATGGTGGTTAGTATGGTTTTTGTTTGTCATAACTGTTAGCCCTAACGTCATGACAATTTGTAATTCAACTGGATAACTGTGTAATTTTCATCTAGAAGCTTTATTTCGAGTAAAACGGCATAAATGAAAAACGCACATGGCGTAATGTTATAACCATCATTTCGTGCCCAGTTTTCATTTTGTGTAAACTGCACTGTTAACGCACATGTCTTGTTACTTTCAGCTTCACTTAGCTTTCGATCTAACAAATAAAGCTTCAGTATCAAACCCAGAACTTCGGTGTAACTGTTTCTTCGTCGCAGTGCGAGATGTGAGCGGTGATGCTACACATGCTTACTAAAGCTGGCATACTCCGTTACTCTCCGTCTTCCTATCTCCCAGTTTGTCCATATTGGGTAGTGGGAAGGTCACATTTCTGAAACCCCATTTTTAACATAAACCATTCACTTAATGAGATATGTGATATCCCAGACGCCAGATTTACTCTAAGGTCCGGTCACACCAGGGTTTGATCTGTGAGAGTTTGAGCTCTGGCTATGGTAGTGTGCTGGCCACGGTACATATGAATCTGTTGTTAATTATTAAAACATTTGTGGAATTACATGGTGCACATGATTGTTATTAAGCCATCTGAAGTGCTGTAAGGGTACCACTATCGGAGAGTAAGGATTAGAAACAACTGTCTTGTTTAACTCTCAGATCAGCGATAGGCCTTACACAAGATCAAACAAATAAACATGAAGACGGTTGAATAAGTTCAATACATATATTTTAACAAAATACATACATATTACAACTGACAATAACATACAAAACAATACAAGTAATTGCAAATATATATATATATATATATATATATATATATATATATATATATATATATATATATATATATATATAGTCTCTTACTCATGACAGCGTCTAAATCCGGATGGAATATCTCGGCTTCCAAAGGCGAGTCAGTCCACATAAATATAGAATCCACAGCCCAGATGAATTCCTCAATCTACGGATGACAGTCCTTTAAGTGGTTTATTCCCCCAACTGTCTGTGAATGTGTAACCTCTCAGATCGACGGGTTGACAGCAGTGTCTGTGATGCCCAGCTATCGATGTATATTTCACTCCTCGGAAATACGCAGTCACTTTCAGGGAAATGTACGTAATTGCACAAAGAGACTATGAGCGATACAAGCTCCAAAATAACGTCTCAAAAAATAGCAAGTGGCAAAACATAAGCTCACAAAGTGCAACGTACAGAAAATGGAGCACAAATGACGAATGTCGAATGATGTGAGAGCCGATATCTCCAAACCCAGGAAAATCCTTTATAGTGGATGACAGTAAATATGACTGCTCTCAAGTGGACTTGTTGAATGAATGACTGCAAGCTTCACAACCCTTAAGAAGATCCATCTTTTCATTTCCTACCCTATCAATACAATCCTTAATACGGGGAATAGGACGGGGAATAGGACAAGAATCCGTCTTGTTTACAGCATTGACATTCTGTAATCCACGCATAGGCGTATAGAACCATCGGTCTTAGGATAACTACATCTGGGGAACACCAGCCACTCTGGCTAGGTTCTAAAATCCCATTATCTATCATGTACTGTATTTCCTGGTTAACACATTTTAACTTTGCAGGGTTAATTCTGTTTGATAGGTTCAGCCCGTCCTACATCTACATCATGTACTGCAACATTAGTGCAACCTAATCCCATCATATCTTAGAGTAAGTCTAGAGAGCTTACAAATATCACGTATCTGACGTATAGAAAGATGACTTGACACTTCATCTAAATTGCTCAATACACTTGAGTTATCCAACTTAGGATCAAACAAACCAACTTGGGTGCTAACTGGCTTTTTGGACTCGGTACATCTAGTAGACAATTCATCGCTCTCCTCTACATGATTTACTACTGTGCTAGCCATAGCTATTGACTGACTTGCATCACGGGAATTATACTTCTTGGGCATATTAATGTGACATACTCTTTCAGTTTTCCTACGGTCGGGTGTGGTAATAATGTAGCTGACATCGTTAACTTTCTTCACCACTTGATATAGTCCACTAAACTTGGCCTTAAGCGGTTCCTGGGGTAGGGACGGCAAAATTTCCTTAGGTAAACCATATCTGGTGAAAACTGTAACAAACTATTAACTATTTGAGGAGTGGTTATCTGTTTCAAGGACATGGCCTCCGGAAATCTGGTAGCTGTATCGATAATAGTCAGAAGATACTTGTATCCTGACTTAGTTCTAGGTAGCGGACCAACCGGATCAATCAGTACCTTTCTAAAAGGTTCACCAAAAGCAGAAATGGGAATTAAGGGTACAGACCTTACACTATGCTGTGGTTTTCCTACCAGCTGACAGGTGTGCCATGTTTTACAGAAATTAACCACAGCCTTGTAAATCTTAGGCTGGTAAAAATGGCGAGTGATTTTACTTTCTGTCTTTCTAATGCCTAAATGTCCATCTATTGGAATCTCGTGAGCCATCCTAAGTACTTCCTGCCTATAACTTGGAGATAGGACAACTTGATTAAAAATTGGCCAGTCATCATTAGCTGATACATAAGGGGGTCTATACTTTCTTCTCAACAGCCCATCCTCCATGTAATAACCAACACGTACATGAGCTATTTGCTCCACATATAAAGCAGACTTACTTAATTCCCTTAATTTGGGATTTGTGTTTGTTGTTTAACCACATCAGATCTACAGAATACCAGTCTGTCTAACTCCAGACCACCCTCTACACCGTCAATATCATGAAAGAAAATTTCATCCGAATTAATATTACCCGCTGAATCCCCAGGGGTAATAGAAGAAATGTCTTCCTTCCCTCGCCATTTTGTGTGACCCGGTAACCATATAAAAGGGAAATATACCTGGAAACTCCTCTTGTAGATCTTCTGCATTTCCGTCCAAAACCGGAACACTACAGACAAGAGGACACGCCTTAATTTTATCTTCTGCTAAGTCATTACCCAGCAAATAGGAAGTACCTTCCACAGGCAAAGTATGAATAACCCCTACAGTTACTAATAAAGTAACCAAATCAGAAGTAAGTGTAACCTCCAACAATGGAACAGACATAAACTTTCCATTAATACCCTGAATTAAAAGATGACTGTTGGCCTTATCAGAATGTGCAGGAATCACATCTGCCAACATCAATGACTAACTAGCCCTAGTATCACTAAGTTTAAGAACAGGGGAGATAACTCCCTTACCAGTTACCACCACCATCAGATATGAATCCCTAGTATGTCTCTGAAGTCCGCCCTACTCCCTTAACTTGTGCTTTAACGACAGGACCAACACTATCTGGTTTACAACTAGAGTTAACAAAAGGTACTGACTGTCGCTCGTCTTTTTTCTTCAGTACTGGACACGTGGATAATAGGTGTCCTGGGGCTTTACAATAACGGCAAAAAGATGGACTTACATTTTGAGGTTTAGACTGGAAGGTCTTCTTGTCAGAAGAAAAACCCACAATTGACTTATGCTTCTCACCGATCTGTTGTCCGTACTAAAATTTGAAGTTTTCTGATTAGAAATCCACTTCTTCTGAAATTTAGGCTGAAAATTTTGTCCACCAGTTTTATGATTTAACTCATATTCATGGGCCAAACTGGCTGCGGTCTTAATGTCCTTGACCTTCTGTTCACCTAACTAAATCTTGACCTCATTAGGAACACTGTTCTTAAATTCCTCCAAGAGAACAATCTTCCTTAATTGCTCAAAAGAATGATCTGACTTCAGAGCCCTGTGCCAGCTGCCAAACTGGTTTTCTTTAACCATGGCAAACTCCAAGTACGTTTCACCAGACTGTTTTCTAACCTGTCTGAACTTCTGTCTATAGGCCTTCGGCACAAAGGTCATAAGCAGACAAGTCTATTGCCTTAAATGTGTTGTAATCTGAAAACTGATCTACCGATAAAGCAGAATAGACCTCTGCAGCCTTACCTTCAAATGTACTCTGAAGTAGCATTCTCCAATGCCTTTCAGGTCATTCCAAGCTTACAGCCATTTTCTCAAAGGATAGAAAAAAAAACTTTCTACATCCTTATCATTAAATTTGGGCACTAATCGAATGGTTCGAGCCAAATCAAATTCTTGGTGACTATGACTAACAGCTTCAATACCATTACTTTTAACTTGGAGTTCCTTCAGTTTGGACTCCTGTTCTAATTTCTCTCTCTCTCTCTCTCTGTTTGTTAATAGCATCCACCACTTCACTTTTTATAAGACTCTGGCTTTAGTCTGATTCAAACTTGTAAGATATTTTCCTTAAATCTGCCTTCTTAAATCAGACACCTTAACAACTGAAAATCCTCACCGTCAAGGTATGACTCTACATTAAATTCCTCAACCATAATGACACAACATAGTGTACAAAGAAACAATATAAATAGTTGTACAAAATGTGAATCTCTGTTTGATCCAGTACAGGAACCAAAATACCGCTATTCAAGCTGACAATTAACGTGCTACAATTTTAGTTCCAATACATGCCTTAAATATGTAAGGGCACCACGATTGGAGAGTAAAGTTGAGAAACAACTGGCTTGTTTTACTCTCAGATCAGCGATAGGCCTTACACAAGATCAAACAAATAACACGAATATGCTTGAATAAGTTCAATACATATATTTGAATAAAATATACAAATATTACAACTGACAATAATATACAAAACAATACAAATAATTACAAATATATATGTATAGCCTCTTACTAATGACCGCGTCTAAATCCGGATGGAATATTCCGGTTTCCAAAGTCAAGTCAGTCCACGCAAATGTAGAATCCACAGCTCACATAAATTTCTTAATCTACGGATGATAGCCGTCCTGCAATAAGGAGGCAAATTACACGTACATGCACCCTAATGATTCCTTCGTCGCCATATGACTGAAAAATTGTTGAGTACGACGTTAAACCCCAAGCACTCACTCACTTACGGATGATAGTCCGATAAGTGGTTTATTCCCCAACTGCCTATGAGTGTGTAAATTCTCAGGATGGACGGGTTGACAGTAGCGTCCTTGATACCGAGCTCTCGATGTATGTTTCGAAGCCTCGAGAACGCTCGACTGAATGACAGTGCAGGCTGTAACATACACAGAGGGGAAAATGTAGTTCAGACACTGACAAATAAAATAAATAAATAAATATCAGCCTACTGTTAATGGTTAAGACATATGTGGAGTTGCATGGTACATATGAGCCTATTGTTGTTAAGACAGATTAAAATGTGGACAACTTAAAAACATTTTAAGAGAATATCATATATTGAGTCTGATGTTAAAGAGCTGTGGAGTTGATAGATTTATGCCAAACCAAGTTTGGGAGTAACGAACTGAAGCATGATGAGGTATTCCCGCTGAAATTATGCGCTTAGCACCATTATGACATGACAAGGAGAATATTTGTTATATAAATATATATATTTGCACAAAATCATTTACTCACTCGTGTCTGTATATGGAGGTTGCACTCGTTTACATAAATGGCAGTAAACAACTTGTAAAGATGAAGTCTTTTTTTTAAGGCTTTTTGCATGTTGAGAAGTTCACATCGTAATCGGGAAAATAAATACGCCCATATTCAGTACATTTAGTGATTATAATTTGTTTGTCAGTCTCCTTGTCTAGAATTAATCAGTTCCTTTATTAATGAAGGCAACACACCTTACATTGGTCTACAGATACCATGCAAGCGTGGTATCACTTGCTCGTGACCTCTGACCTCTTCATTCAGCCGGATCGCGTCGTTTTTATTTACCAAATGGGTGCATGACACACAGAGACGAGACTGGCAGTGTTTTCTTGTCCAAGTGACCGATCTTTGCAAAGCATCCTCAAATATTCTCCTAACAGGACCGCCACTTACGGAATAGCATCTCTCCGACAAATAGAAGCCATGACACATGTCACTGTGCAGGATCAGTATAGTCGTTGTGCAGAAATTAAGTAGACGTTTTTTGGACTCTATCATCATAGTGATTTATGCACATGAAAACCTAATTGTATCAATTGCCAATTATACTCTCTTAAAACGCAAATTTTAATGTGTCAACATTTTCTCTCAAGTGTTGAATGATTTATTTATTTATTTATTTATTTATCTATTTATTTATTTATTTATTTATTTCATTAGTGTTTCACGCTGTACTCAGGACTATTTCACTTACACAAATGCGGCCAGCATTATGGTGGGAGGAAACCGCGCAGAGACCGAGGGGAAACCCACGACCATCTGCAGGTTATTGACAGACCTTCACACATATACGGCCGGAGAGGAAGCAAGCATGAGCTGGACTTGAACTCACAGCGACCGCATTGGTGAGGGGCCCCTGGGTCACTGCGCCGCGCTGGCACGTTAACCAAGTCGGTCACAGATCCCCCAAAATGATACAGGATGTTAAATGTTGAGAAATGTTTGAGCACCTACACCTTAAAATGTTTCGCCACCTAATGGTTATTCACAATCTGTATAACGTAATGTTATACAGACAACATTATAGATAGATATAGACTTTAGAATCCAAGCATTTTGTAAATATTTTCTCTCCTCCATCACTGACAAAATGTTGGATTTAATATTATTAAAGTTATATAGCGGAGTAGCATTTCACTTTAAAAGGGTGTACTATCTCCTTTACTTGTACATACGGGGCATATATATATATATACATATATGAAAAATAATTCCGTGTGTTAAATAAAATCGTCCAAAACAGATATAGTTTTCTTTGTACAAAAAGGGACTTTTGTGTAAAAGAATATTCCTATAGAAGAATGTATTCCATAAAAAATGATAGACCAACTTTGCTGATATTGATAAACTGCTTTGATAATCTCATCTTTAAGGGAATTTCACGTGAGCATCACTCTAAAATGCCTGCAAATCAGCTAAGCGCAGAAATGGATTGAAAATGGTGTATATTGATACCAGAGCTTGTACCCGTGGCAGACATACGCTGAGGACTAGAATGCCTAACGTGAAAGCAGCAGCCGCCAAACGGGGGAACTGCTGCCCAAGTACCACTGTAATACGATGCATGTGTGACCTAGATATCTTCTTCTGAACCCAAACACAACGCCCGCGCGACAGGGTGATTAATAAAACGTCCTCTTTGCAACCGATCGACGCGCTGAATTCAAGTTTTTAGTAGGCTTTCTGTGTGCATGTGTGTGTATGTATACATGTGTGTTGTCTGCGGGAGATTCAACAGGGTGTACATACGTAAAGCTTGTGCTACAAGAGGGTTTGTAACAAAGGGGACAACGATTTGACTGAGGCTTGATGACACAAACAAGGAACGGACCGCGTAAAGGACTGTTACAGTCACAGCCATGTTAAAAAAGCAGTCGTCTCCGTCTAGCAGTAAGAGGTAAGATCATAGACAGTGCATTGTCAGTCAGTGTTTTAAATTTACGAACCATCCTTCTTCATACGTTGAATGACAAAGCGCGTAGGAATACCAAGCGCGTTATCTGTTAGAGTTATCAGGGATTATGAACACACGGTTAAACTGTCTGCAGGATTATGTTGAACGCGTTCAAAGACAAACGTCCAGTGTAAATCATATCTATTTTCAAATGAACAAGCATATGCTAATGCATCTTTGTGTTGCCTCTGCTTGCGGTTGAGGCCTGACAAACCTCTTCATAAATTTTACAACTCCCCCACCCCTTTAAAAACACTGTGAGCCTAACATTTTCTACATTAACATATCGTACGTATATAGCTTGCAAGTTCGCCACGTGTCATCATGTCAAATCACTCATCGCTATTTTATGAAAACTGACCGTTAGAACTAAGTTTTTATATGAAACATCTGTCTGTAATTTGAGGCTGGACACAATCAAATTACAAACATTGCGACTAAATATATATTTGATATTAAACCCAATATATTTGGTTGAAAATGTCTACCAAACTATTATTAATCGATAAAAAAACGTACGTCTTCCGGGATTTTTGTAAAACTAAGGTTCGGCATGAGCAGCCCAACTGAGGTAAACTGACACGAGGCCATAGGCCTATTTCATCGGTTACGTGTGACCATTTGCCAATGATCACACTGTCATCGCTGCTCTGGTTTTGCTCTTTATTATGTTCGTCTTAATTGTATATTATGGGTCTGCAGTTGTCACGCATTTCTTAGGTGAACAATGGGAGAATGAGAAGCTTTGAAGGCGACATGGATTGTCTCCCCTGGACTGTTTCGTTTTTAAAGAGACTAAGGCCTACTGGAGATTTTTCGCGAAAAATAGATCAGTTCAAATCAAATTGAATTTTTCTGTTATTTTAGAATAGCATAATTGGCTTATTATTTACAAGCGCGAGGCGTGATTTCAGTCCCGGGCTGTATAGGGAATTTTGAATTTCCCCGCTTTTACTGCTCGTTCGTTTCGTGACGGAACAGCTGTCAGCGACGCTGGTGTGGCCGTTTACAATGCAGCCTAACCTTGGTTGAAGACGACTTACCATAAATGTAGCAGAAGTGTACATTCGCACATGAGAAAGTTTGTGCATGTACAACTTGTCATAGGTCAGTGGTTTCCCCCAGGACACTCGGACGGACGGACGGCCACCGTTTGAGCGTAAAATTCTTGGGTGAATTTTAATAAATAAATAAATAATCTTTTATTATAGTTTTTTGCCTGGTGGTGATCTGGAGTTCTACTTTTTTTGTCCCCCAAAACGCGTGCTGCTTTTGTAGGACAAATGTCGCCGTAGTACCATACAGTGAGATTTTCACCCAGGATTACGTTTGTGTTCTTGTATTCCTCAGCTGGTGCATGTGACTTTTGTTGGCCCTTTTGCATTGTTTTAATGTGATTTTGGGTCACATGTGATGATAACACAGCATTTTGAGCGTATATAGACCAGTGACGTCTTTGCCATTGCCATCAACTTCTCTGCATTTTGTTGCCTAATTCCCATGGTCATCGTGCTAGGGGCATGTAATTTGTTACTATTTATGCATTTACATGAACAGTTAGAATAAAACCCTATCTGTGAGACCATATTTCACCGGTTTCGTGTGACCATTTCCCAGATATCACACTGTCGTCGCTGCTCAGGCATTACTCTGTACGCTGTCCGTCAAATGATTATATCATGCTTTCTGACTCCGGGATTCCTGGTGTCAGGCTGCTTTCAGCTGGAGCATAGTAAGGAACTGAAAACACATATATTTGTGGCATATGGTTTGTGTATTTGTTTTGTTCCTACACATATGTGTCTACAGCTAACCATTGTATTTTCTAAGGTGGTTATAGTTGTTGAATTTATATGTGTCTGAGGGAGTTCGTGTTTCTGTGTTTGATCTTTTGTCATATTCTTTATTGTCTGATTGTTTTCAAGTTGTACACTAGATACTTGTTCTCAGGCGGCTGTGAATTAATTCGGACAACACAGCTAGATGCAGGCGGTTGGTTTCATCAGCAAGATTGCGCATATAAAATGCTTACGTAATATAAGTAATGTGCTGTTGAAAGAAAAAAAAACATACGTCATGAAAC